>NW_027526445.1:10314190-10626726 GCF_048455015.1 Haemaphysalis longicornis
CCCGTAGATTGGTTCGTTCAGTTTGCCACCTGCCGCCACTGAACGCAGCGAGTAATCGTTACACGAATTCATATTCTTGCACGTTTAGAATGCGCGGCAGAAGTAATCGGGCGCTTTTTACACAACTGCTTTATATAATATATTCGTATGCAAATAAAACGTAGCTGAGAAGTTGGTGTGCGTAGAAGGCAGAAGTGTATCTCCATGCTTACTCCAGCACTGGACAAGAATGAAATTGCAATTTTACTCTTCGTACTGGAGATGGGAGACGATGCGCAGGTTTACTCTTCACTGGTGCTGGGAGCAAAACTGGGGCTGCACTTCGCCACGCACGAGAAGAGTACACGGTCAGTTTTGCTTATCCTCATGGGAGCCACCATTGCATCCAACGCCCCGCAGCTTTTGAGGGGAGTCCGCCAACGCTCACAAGAGTGCAATGAATGTTGGACTCTCCAACTACTCCCCCGATTTCTGAAAGTGTAGGCTTGGGTGCCGTCCTCGTTCAAAAGCAAGGCGGGTGGGAAAACGTAATCGCCTATGCCAGCCGAGGTCTGTCCAAGGAAGAAAAAAACTACTCAGCCTGAGAAACTCGGTCCTAGTGAAGAAAAATTTCAGCGCGGGAACGAGAACGAATTACCTTGTTGTCATCCCATAGACCTTCGTGACGAATGTTTGGAAGCGTGCCACGATTACCGGTCTTGAAGACATCCCGGCGCACGCCGAACTATTGGAAAAATCAAGGAGAGGTACTACTGGCCCCGCCTTACCTCTGACGTCACCCACTACATCCGGAGGTGCCGTGACTGCCACCGACGAAAGACGCCACCGACGACACCCGCCGGACTTCTGCAGCCGATCGCCGTCCCATCAAGGCCCTTCCAACAGATTGTAATGGACCTGCGGGGCCCATCCCCTACGTCATGATCCGAAAACAAGTGGATTGTCGTAGCAACAGACTACATGACGCGCTACGCGAAGACCGCCGCTCTTACGAGGGGGACTGTAGAAGTGACGAAGTTTTTCATTAGACAAGTTGGGCTGCAACATGGAGCCCCTGAAATCCTCATCACGGACCGCGGTGTGGCCTTTAATGCGGAGCGCATGCAAGGAATCTTACGCTACAGCAACACGTTTCACAAAAGAACGACGCCGTACCACCCCAAAACGAACGGACTAACGGAACGTTTGAACAAGCCAACTGCGGATATGCTGTCCATGTACGTCGACGTTGAACATAAGACCTGGGACGAAGTGCTCCCGTATGTCACGTTTGCGTACAACACGGCTATGCAAGAAACCACGCAGATGACACCGTTCGAGCTCGTCTACGGAAGACGGCCGACTACAATGATTGACGCCATGCTGTCGAACCTAGAAGACAACGACCTGAACGCCGACGTCTAACGATCCCATCAGCGTAGGGAGGAGGCCCGCGAGCTCGCTCGAGTTTGTATAACGGACCAGCAGCTGGTGGACGCCGGCCGCTACAACCTCCGACGCCGAGCCTCTGAGTACCACCCATGGGATCGTTTGTGCGTTTGGACTCCCATCCGACGACGCGGAATGAGTGAGAAACGTCTGCGACGGTATTTCGGACCCTACAAGATTTTATGACGTGTTGGCCAATTTACCTACCGTGTTGGCCAATTTACCCTGATGTGTCATTTGGCGTGAGGGTGGACGACAAGGAGCTCGGATTTTTTACTTGAACACTTGAGGCCACACGCTTTCCGTATTGGCGTAATACATCCGTGGCCTGTTGGAGCGTGTCTCAGTTCTCTCCGAGGGACCCTGTCCCCGTCCAAAGGGTAATGTCATCGGGATGCAGGGCATAGCTGAGAATTGGTATATCCGACAATCTTTTAGG
Organism: Haemaphysalis longicornis; assembly: GCF_048455015.1. Classification (NCBI taxonomy): domain Eukaryota; kingdom Metazoa; phylum Arthropoda; class Arachnida; order Ixodida; family Ixodidae; genus Haemaphysalis; species Haemaphysalis longicornis. The sequence goes on from NW_027526445.1 coordinate 10,316,058, forward strand.
GAGGTTCAGTAGGGCCATAATGAACAGAAATGGAGAGAGCACGGACCCCTGAGGGGTGCCGTGGACACCAAGCCGGATGGGATTAGATGTAGCTGTGCCAATCTTGAGTGTCGCCATACGATCGGATAGGAAGTTTCTCATGTATAAATAGGTTCGTTCAGCGCAATCAGTGCAGAAAAACAGCGGCAATGTACGAAAAAATTCTCAATTGTTTTGGGTTAATGCGTGCAATATAGGGTGCAAAACACGAGGCTCGTGGCAGCGTACCTTCATTGTCGTTTAATCAGGTCGAACTAATCAGGCGCGAGCACTACCACTTTTTTCTTATACCTTACATGGCACGTTAGGATTCCAAATCACGTTTTATGTTCCGCCTGTCGCCAAAGATAACGAACAAAAAGCCGCCCGCATCTTCCCACGGGGGGAACTCGAGTAAATGCGTCGCATCTACTCGAGTCAAGCAAAGCGTCACATCAAGCGAAAGCCAAGCAAAGAGGCCCTTAACTGAATTCCGAACTTCGCGCTCCGCCGCTTATATACGTTGAAGGGACTGCGTAAGCCGGTCCCAGACGATGACGACGTTGGCGTACTTGTAAAGCGGCGTGGATTCTAGGTGTTTGAGCCAAGCGCGGATGTTGCTTCGCCGGAGAATGGCACACCGGTTATATGCGCAGCGCGCCCGAAGAACAGGAAACCGCGGAAGAGAGAGTACTGCACATGCGCCGGCCCCAGCGCGTCTGCCGCGGCTCTGACGCAACGTGCCGCGGCTATGACGCAACACAATCCAACACAATCCACTTTAATCCAATCCAATCCAATCCAAATCCAACTCAAGCCAAGCCAAGCCAAGCCAATCCAATCCAAGACAAGCGAATCCAATCGAATCCAATCCAATGCCCCTCGCGAGAGAGTGTTCGAATCCAATCCAATGCCCCTCACGAGAGAGTGTTCGCTATCGCCTCGACTCGACGAGCATGCGCAGTGAGCGTGTGGACGGCGCCGACGCCGACGCCGGACATCGTGCGACTAACAAATGCTTTGCATTTATTGTATCAGCAGCTTCTTGAAGTAGTTTGAATGAGTCAAGGATATAAGGCGCGTTCGCAGCCTCCCATTCTGTGTCGGCTTTGTGGCGCAGTGGGTAGAACACCATGTACATTGCGTTCCGCCCGCAGGGTCGAGGGGTCGCAACCAGGCGCCGGATAGTATTTTTTTATATAGTGTAGGAGGAGGGGTGCGGACTACGACTACGGACGTCAACGCGGGTGACATCGTGAGTCACTGAAATGCTCTGCATTTAAAAGGAGTCCACATGACCTGAGCCGTTCTTGCAATCACGACCTTATTCAGACCAACCCGTTACGCACCGTTGCCGAGCGGTTAAGGCGATGGACTCGAAATCGATTGGGATCTACCCGCACAGGTTCGGATCCTGTCGGCTGCGTTTATTTCTTTTTCTTTCTCGGCTTTCCCGATACTTTTTATTCAAATCAAATATTCCAAGCAATGGTCTGAAGACCATACTTGATGGTATCAAAATGGGTTTATCACGTAGCAGTTCGCGCTACTTTTACAGGATTTGTATAAGAGAAAATGTTTTTGGAGCACAAAATCTGCTTACGTCCTTGGAAAGAAATCTCTCCCGTATTGTTTTACAGGTGCAATTTATATGCATCCGCACGTCGACAAAGCATTCACGCTAGTTACTGTCCCTACAAGCTCTTATTCTCTATTAACTATCCATCGCAAGTATTTGATGATGAACACACTTTGATAAATTTCAACACAGCTTCACTCCTTCGATTCCACCTTAATCTACTTACTAATCATTACCACCAAATAATTATTTACTTTGGTAATCATAAATATAACTTATACACGGTTGGAGTACCTTGATTCCCTTCTGACCTTCGTTGAATCTTTGTAGCATTCGCGTCGACACCGGTGTTATTAAAGGTCACCTTCCAGTGAGATATAAGCTTTAACCTTCATTTATTTGCCTGACAAGCATTTTGAATTAGAAAGCAGTTGGAAGCACTAGGGCTTCACAATACCCTAGAAGAGCCGTTCGAACCACAGAGGTCAGTGCAAGTGGGAGGGTTCGGCAAGAGCCCGACTGGGTGGGACATTTTAAGATCCCTTAACGTCAAGTATGAATCTCGATCCGGAGCCGATGCCTAAGAAGACGCACCCCGCACACAAATGGGAACGCAGACGGGCTAGAGCACAGTTGCTGCACAAAGGATCCGAGATGTCTCAGGACATGGTCTGTTTGGACGAACGCGATGGCCATAACCATAGTATATCAAAGGGGCGCTTCAATATTCCCCGGCATGATTCTCACGACGTTGCCGGAAGTAGGTCTGGGGAGGCCATTGCCCTATCAATTACTGCATCCTGGAAGTAAACATTTATAGTGCGCGACTCCAAGTCGGCCATTATAAATTTATCGAGCGTGCGCGTGCCGTCAGAAGCACTCAACACCCTGATGAACAGGTGTCGCGACGATTGAGTCTCAGCGGCCAAACTTGTCTGGGAGCCGGCCTACTCAGTTCTCCCGGCACGCGGAAACACGCACGACGCGGCTCGAGGTCTAACCAACCGAGCCGCCACCGACGATTCCACCGTTGACGCGCACTCATTTCGCCGTCGGTGATGAGACAGGCTGGTGTCCTATCTGAACATAATATATCGCTGCAGTATTGAAATGGCGTGATACCCGGCATCACACAGAACTTTACCCATGTGAAAGACGGTGACTGGGAGTTTGCTCCATACTGAAGGGTGTAGAACCGAAACAAGAACCAAGCCGAAAACTGGAAGTGCACCCGAATTTTCACCGTGAAGCGGAAATGAACTGAACCCGTACTTTTTCCTCCATTTTGCAACTGAACCCGAAACGGAAGGATGCAAAGGAACGGTTCCGAACCGGTAACGGAGACTGAAAACTGTAATTTCTAGTTTTTGTTTATGGTGGTCTACCTTGTTTCTGGAGATATTTTTACCCCTCACCCGACAGCGCCGCAAATATTATGCATAGTCGTAGTCCCACAAGCCATGAGTTTTTCTGCCTGGTATTACCCTCGATATAATGTAAAGTTGTCCCTATATACTACCAGTTCGCGTTATATACTGCCCATTTCCCCCAACATTATTTGGTATTTAGAGTAAGTTACGCGTAAACGTATACGCTATTTCCAGCGACGCTGGCGAAGTCGTGCGAAATTTGTCCAAAGCCGGAAGACGGTGATCGGCCGGTGCGTCGCTCCGGCGGAGGCGGCAGGCGGCATCCGGGCGGCTTCGCAGAAGGAAAATAGTAATCGCAAGTATAGTAACCGACAATGCTGTAAAAATAATCTTAAAATATAGGCTCAACGTGCGTTCATATTGCTACAAGGTAAAGCGGTGGTTACAAGGGTGTATTTACAATGCCTATTTGGAGGCTAGCTTTTATAAAACACGGTGGAAGATAGCACCGGGCAAGCCAGGGAATGAACGCCATGCGCTTCACCGTCAGCGTCTTCTTCATCTCCTTTCGTGATGATGATCTCGGTGTAGCACACCACCTGGTGCGGAGAATTCTGCTCTTAGCGGTGAATTTAATTTAACATAACTGATTTCTATAGCTTAAACGTTGTTGAAGCTATATAAGCTGCGGGTAATTAATAAAATTGTTTCAGGCAGCATCCGTGGCTGCTGATGAGAAAAACCGGAAGTCTTTCGGACCCACCCATGCGTACGTGGGACTTACAATATTCTTTACTGAATCACACCTGCCACATTTAATAGTTTTTGCAGTGAGGCCGCCGATCTTGCAAGCTTTTGCATGACCTGATCGTCTTTTTCGTGTACCATTTACATTTACTGCCGCATAATGTGCCAACCGATCTTACCTAATGTGTTGCCTCACTTCCTTAGCTTAGAAACGTGTAAGCAGCAGAGGATGTACAATACGCTTACAATATGCTTAGAGAGGAACTACAATATGCTCGCCCCTCTGTCCTTCCTGCGTCTGTCCGGAGTTGTCCGCACAGCTGCGCTCCCCTCCTTCGCTCCCCTCTCCGAGAGCGAACACTCTCTCCCAAACAGCGGAGGGTTGGCGCAGCGCGATCTCACTCAGTTGCTAGGCGCCGGTGTAAGGCGCTGCGCTCGGCGCTGCGCGCGCTTCGCGTGTGCAGTACTCTCTCTCTCCGCGCTCTCCTCTCCTTCGGGCTCTGTGAATGTAAAGGGGCTTGCCGCACTCCGGCGGTCTCAGTCGACGGTCATCCGCGTTAAGCTTGCACTCTCTCGCAGTTCTCGACGATTGCTTGATGCAATCGTTGAGCCCCCAACTGTGCACTTTACGGACCACAAGGGACTCATTCTCGTCTGCAATAAAGCAGTACCTGAGCATACGTGTACTGCATGTGCATTGCATGGTGAAAATGGACAATTACGCCCACCTCCCCTTCGCGTGAGAATCCCGGCTATAAGCGTAATCAATACGATGGAAAACGCCAATGGAACCCTCAATGAGATGCGTTGCATCACACCAGATTTCCCGCGAGGGGAGGGGGGCGTAATTGGTTTTCAATCACAAAACAAATGTTAACTTTTTGCATGCAAAGGTGACAAGCAGATGTGCGGATTTCTTCATTGAATAATGACTCAATATATAAATAATTATGTTGAAGCAAGATGTTTGACCAATGATAATATTAACACCTTGGGTCTAGTTGTTCAAATGCGAGCTCTTGAATGCATTTGGTAGCCCCCGTGTTTTGTTTTGGTAAGAAGCATCAACGCACTTAAAAATCCTACCGGCTGTCAAATAAACATAACGTACTTTAAGACAGGAAATTTCTCCTAAATTTTTTATCGCAAGCCCAAACTGCACCTGTAAAGTTCGGCCTGTTTTTTCAGGCGCGCTTCAATATCACACGGCAGTGTATGTTACATGCACGCGTGAATACGACGGCTTGTATTATCTTATTTTATATAATGCTAACACGGTCGTTTCTATACCCCTTGATACGACGTGATACAAGCATCGTCTTCGCGGTTTTACTAACCAAAGTTGAAAATAGGATTTACTACACCTAAGCTGAACACCGCAATATGCACATATTGCCCGCGCATGGTGCCCATGGGAATCTGCTTAATGTGCACACACTGGAAAAAGAACACGCCTGAAATAAAACGGACACTGCGGAGACATACATTGCAATAACGTTGCAAAACTTGGCGTTGCACATTTTCTTGCCGGTTATTTGGCCAGTGAGCTGGGACTGTTCTCAACCACTCCCGTGCGGCTTGAGCCATGCACAGCCGATTGCCTCACGAGCAGCAGACACCCTGAAACTAGTCGATGGTTGCCTCGCAATCAGCGCAGTATACGCGTGCTTATTTTTACAAAATTAGTTGTTTCAAGCTGAACTATGGGCTTTCGGGCCGCTACTAAAGCTGGAGCGCACGCTGCTACGGTGGCCCGACCACGCTCTCGTCCGCCATTTCCATTTTCCGCAGCGCCACCTGTAGGGGCTGGAAATAGCGGATACCCCGAGGGAACATATCATGACTTATTCATCGTGGTTATTATGTGTATGGTGTTTAGTTTTGCGGTAAATTTTCAATGTGTCGCAATCAAAATGAATCCCTACCTCCCTGTGGAGGCCTTCGGGACATCATCAATTTCTGGAGTGCTGTAAGCTGGGCTCGTCGGTACAGTTCACTGATGGCTAACAGTGCAAAAACTGGGCGAAAACACGAAAGGGGAGGACACAAACAAGCGCTGTTGCTACTCTCAAATTCTTATGCACTGCTCTTAAAGCCTGCTCACAGAACCTACCTTGCGTATAACAACGCAATGATCCTCTTAGACCGACAAAAGCAATTTCAGGTGATTGTTCACCAGGTAATCCATCATACCGTCCAAGCTGAAGCTTTTTTGAGGCATGTGTAGACCGCATGGTGGTCCCCCTGCACTCTCCGATGCAGCGCTGCTTGTCACCCACCGGAACATGACGAGTGATGTCACGGACCAAACTAACCTTTCCACTTTTGACAGACGGGGCTCAAAGGAGAACTTTGGGTCTCACTGCAGAACTTGGCAATGGGACTCTGGAAGTTGCACGTCACTCATGGCGAGCATTTTGTCCTTGCGTTTAAGTGGATCTTTTCCTGTTTGGGAGGGTAGGCCGGAAGATCTTCTGAAGCACTTCTGTTACGTGGTCAGCGGAACTAAAAGAAAAGCGTAACAGATCAACCAATTTTTTGTCCAATGGGATTTTTTTGCCTCATGGTTGTTGTCTGCGCTGCAAGAGGGGGCCCCCTTGCCAGTAAAGTGCCTGTCTGCCTGCCTTCCTGCCCGCCAGAAGATTCTGGTGAGGACGCGTGATTGTCGATGAAGGGCTGCCCGTCACCAGCCACCTGGGGGGGGGGGGGGTTGGGTTACAGCGCTGCATCACGGCGACACTCGATGGTACCACAAAACGATGGTAGACGGATCGTCGCCTGTTTAGCGGACGAACGGGGCACTGGGAAGCCTGTAGGGAAAGTGCCCATTGCCAGAGGCTTCAAGCGAATATGCAACAAGGAGAGAGGTGGGTGTGGCGTCGGCGGCACCGGGGTGCTCCCACTGGCCAGGCGGCTACATGCCTGCCTGTCAGACGACTGCGGCGTGGATGCATTATTTGGAGACTAGGTGGTCGGTGAGGACAGTGGATCACAAGGCGGTACCGCGGTGTTTCCGTAGAATGATGTTCGACAGCGCAGCTCTTAAGCACCCGCTGCTCACGTTTTGCGTTGTCCATAAGAGTCGGCCTCGTTGCAACCGAGACAACGAAGAGGCCACCCGAGATAGATTAAACAGGAAAATGGGGGACAAAAGTATAACAAAAGTGTGAGGGAGAGGGAGGTATGCCGAAGCCGCGGGAGATATGCTCGCAGGCGGGCGCTCTACGAGATAGCCCGAGAGTACAGTCACGTGCGATTTGAAGGTATTCGCGCGAGCGTCGACCGACCACGACGATAACGCCCCCACGTGGCTTGTTTTACTCTGCCTGGTTCCTGCTTTACGCATTCTTCTCTCCCTCGGTCGCAGGTTATTCCAGCAGCCATCACTCCAGCACAGATTCAGTAACCCCTACCTTTTTTATTATCGCGCCCGCAGCGACGACGTCGCACTCGTGGTATTTTACAGCAGTTCTCGAAAATGTGCGCAGAAACGCATCCTCGGGAAACACAGGACATTAATAACAATGGGTGCTATCGTCGCTCACGATACCAAGAAAAAACCGCACACGTGACTGCAACCACGCAAGATCACCACAAAGCGCAAAGGGTGGTTTACTAGCCGCGGGAGTGATCAGTCCTTGATGGAAAAGCGACCGAGAGAGGACAATGCATAAACTAGGCCCCAGTCGCTCCGAAAAAGGCCGCGCGGGGGCGTTATCGCCTTTATCGGTCGATGCTCGCGCGATTACCTTCAAATCGCACGCGACTGTACCGCCCCAGCCGTCGTACGTTCGCTGATAATGCGATCACTTCCCGAGACGCAGGAGCTGTATGCCGTCACCGAGAAGGACGAAGTTTGTGCTTCGCTCAACTTTCAAATTATGGAGTGTCGTAATTGTCAGTCGTTTCCTGCATGGGAAAGTACGGGTTTATTGTCCAAGAACAAAATAAAATTGAACTGTAAAAATGAACTAAACTTAATTGATAAAAAGAAACTTCCCGACATAAAACGCTATTATTTGACATTCATACACATAAGCACCCTTAATGGTCCCTCTGAGTATTTTATATGGCTTCCGTTATTGTTATAATCGTTGGCTTCCCATAAAAAACGTTTTGCAGTGGATTGAGCAGTTAGAAAGAACCCTGCCAACCTTCGAATAAACGCTTTCACTCTTTCATATGTGTTTGGAAGCACTTCGAAACTCTAGCTATCGACGCAGGGAGCGGCACTGCCTGATTTACTCTTCGCAGCAGATACGCCTTCTATTTTTGCTTTGCTTTTGTGGCTTTGTTTTAACAGCGTAGCTGTTCAAGCTTCATCTTGGTCCACTGGCGTCAGGAAAAGATACCAAGAACAAAACCTGAGCCGCCTGTAAATGATGCACCACCACAGACAGGATGTTATAACAGTGAAGCCGGCTTTCGCTGGTGCTCGATAGTGAGCAAAGGGGCAAATGCGTATGCGCACCCTTTACTATAATGCTTTAAGTGTGATAGACTTTTTTGGTCCACTAAAACTCGAAAACCAAATGGCGCAGCTTGCGCTAGTTTTGCAAAATTGGATAAAACCTGCAGCTCAAGGTCTACCTAGCTAGTTTCCTTCTTTCGCCCTCGGATCGGCTGTAAGTGTGGGGGACAGAGCAGAACGACCTCCGAAAATCCGGATAAACTTGGCATCACATGGCAACACTTAGTCTAGACTAGCTTACTCTAGCCTAGAATGCGTGTGACGTGTACAGCGCAGAGTGTGAAGCAGCACGTGAGAGTGGCCTTGCGGCCATGAGCCTCCTCACGCATCTGGAGAGGTGAGGTTCCGAACGCTGTAGCTTGGCACCCAATTGCAATGTCGCAAATATAATGATGCTCATTGTTGTGACAGATAATTCTCTACAATTTCCACATTGCAGTCAGATGCCTAACGTGAATACTTAAACAGTTAACAAGTTCTGGTTAATCATTCCGCTACACAGCCCTTACAACCCGTTTATGGCGCCCGCCGCGCCCCCTCATCACTTCGTGCAAGGATAAGAATCTCACGCCCATAAAGCGATTTTTGATAATTACTTTAACTTTTTCGTCAAACACCCAATATAGTGGAAGCATCTCCACCACATTTGAACAGACCTTCCCAGTGGGCTCGTTCTCTGGGAGGAGGTCCTGTTCCGTAGACTTTAAGTTGGGATCTCCCTCTCTTCTGCGGTAAACCCGGAGTGGCCCCCGCCATACCATGCCCCGTTTACCACGACCTGCCCTTCTGTACGTCTCCTACCGAAGACGCCAAAACCAACCACCTGCTATGGACGAGCCCTTCCCTGAGTGCAGCGAGATCCACACACCTTCGCCGCACAGGCCTGCATCCTGGGAGACCCTCCGATCTCGAACGATGGCTCTGGAGGCCCCACCACAGCTGTCTTCTGGACTTCCTCCGGGAAACGGGTGTCAACTTGTGCCTATAGGACCTTATGCCCAATGGCATACTATCGCAATTAAAAAAAAATCTCAGCCACATTTCTCTGGTAATGGATTGGACGGTTCCAAGTGGTTCGAGAGCTTCTGTTACTCTACGGTTTTCCATGTGACACGGCACACAAAGTAATTTCATCGTAACATGCTTTCTGTCCCGGTCACACACCAAACACTGCAATCCTTTGACGGTGAACGGCGCTCAAGACGGAAGTAACCATCCATACGTCGCTCATTTCGTCTTGCCATATACACTTGAGTGTTGGGTTGTCTAATCCCACCACTGACGCAAGTTGTTGGGTGGTCTAATTCCACCCCTGACGCCAATTGTTGGGACTTCAGGGTTCGGGAATCTATTTTGGTAGCGTGACTGGTGAACGGAGTAGTTGATCAAGAGACCGGTCCTTTGTGACAAAGCAAGACTTTATACACGTATTCACATAATGAGTACAAGTTAGGATGCTGTGTTAGCCACAGCCACAGAAGCAACTCTAACAGCAACCCAAACAGTGGCTAAAGCAACCCTCGACGGCTGGCAACATCGGCTTTTTGTTCAAGCAAAAGTACCTCGACTCCTCTCAGGGGTTCAGCTCCCAAATGTTTCTTCCAATCACAGGCCTACAATCTCACACATTGTCACCGACGTCACGCGAGGCCGTTCTGGTGTGTTCCCGCGCGACCATCTAGGGAGAAGCCACGCGACCATGACAGAGAGGATGCGATGGCACTGCCGGTGCTAGAAGAACGTTTTTTTAAGTACGAGGCGCGCCTGGTGTTGCTTGGCCAATTGTTCTCGCTGATTGCAGATTTCATGGTCTGCTCTTCCGAAGACGTCTCTCGGGTTTTACCAAGAACTGCCGGGGTGGGGATGGCTATGGAAGTTGCGTGCCCGGACGCGCCTGTTCGTTTCCGCTAAAGTCACTTATAGCTGAAGGGGCGCAGTTCCCGTAGGGTTGATGAACCGCTGCATTCAATGCGGATTGACACGTGGTCCGAGCCGATACCGACGAACGCGCTAATGAGCGCAGAGGTCCGTGCTTGTGTGCGCCGGGTCCATGCTTCGGTGCGCCGGGTAGGCAGCCCGGTTATAACAGTTACTCTGTCGTCAAAAGCTCCCACACGTAGTGGAGGGGTTCGACACCGTTCCACGCAAAGCCGAGTCATGAATCAGGAACATTCCTCAAGGTGGTTCTCCGGCTGTGCCATGGATCGACGTTCTGGCCTTGCTGGGCGGGGAACGGGCTCGAGTTTCGCACGGAAGAAACTTGTGAGACCCTCGTCAACAAACAGCCTGTAAGCACTGACAACCCCCGCAATGAAATCCACCAGGCCCCAGGTTAAACAAAATTTCAATTTTAGGAATTAATTTTATATTTTGAAATATCTACATGGATTCCTGGGCAGAAAGCTGCTATTCACACCTTGACTGAGGCCAGGAACCAACGTATAGAGCCGCAAGGACAGCAAGAGTTACCCGTGTCAAGGCCTCGTGGATAAAAACTCGCCGATATATTTTGAGGCGGTGAATTGTACACACATACATTGTACTATGGGGTACTACGAAGGAATAGACCCATCAATCGCAATTACTGCAGCTGACTCACCCTTGAATGCACCGACTCAAGCCGTGCTTGCGAGTTTGATCGATTGTTGGGTTTAACGCGCCGACGCAACGCAGGCGATGAGGCGCGCCGTAATGGAGGGCTCCGGATTAACTTTGACCACTTGGGGATCTTTAACGTGAGCCGAAATCTCGTACACACGGCCGTTTTTGCTTTTCGCCTCCATCAGAAAAGCGGCCGCCGCGGCCGGGAATCGAACCCGCGACCTCGTGCTCAGCAGCGCAACGCCTTAGCCTCTGAGCCACCGCGGCGGGTGTGCTTGCGAGTTTAATGTGGCTCTTTTGTAACGCATGAAAGAGGTCCGGCAAGGACCGCGTCAAGAGGGCTCGCTTCTTCCGTCCTCGTCCACAAAGCATCTCACCAAGTGGTTTTATCACAAACACCCTGCTCTACAAAAGGGACTTTACAATTGGATAGTGAGGATGGCCTATCCATTAACCAACACTATTAGCCACCACTACAAACAAATTATGCGGGCGCAAAGTTTTCACGTTACCCTTCTCTCCTACACTCATACGAAAACTCGGACGGTGTGCCGCAAACACAAATGTAACACAAAAAAATCAGCCAGCTTAAAGGTAGCCTCATGTCGGACATCGGCATAGGGCGGCCTGTCGTTTTACCTCCTGAATGACCCCCAGCTCCCATCCGCTGCGGGAATTCTCACATCGCCTATCGCGGTTGCTAAACGTTATGGGCACCCCCTTTCCGGGGTTCCCAAATGAACTAGCTAATATGCTTATAAATATTCGCGGGTGACCAACACCGCCTTCGTATAAGTTCTTTTTGGTCCTGGTAGACAGCATAAAAGCGGAGCGGACAAAAGAAAGCTTCCGCGAATTCCCCTTGGCCAACTCAGCTAAGCTGACGTGAAAACACACACCAGACTAATCGTAAACGGCAAGCATTCAAAGCACAAAACTTCCAAGCGAAACGAAAATAAAATACTCTCACTCCCCCAACTAGACTGCATTACACACGCAAGGGAAAGACTAACTAGAAAAGCCGAACATACAAAAGTGTCCCAAAGGACTCAAAACAGTCAATCGACGAAACGCAGTCTTTACCCGCATAGGCATGTTTCTCGTCTTGTCGAACAGCTGGTGTAGCTAGTCTTTCGAGGGATAAAAACCGAGAGTCACCCGGAAGAGTACGGAACGTCGTGCGCCGCGCCGTGGTCAACAAACCAAGGTGCAAGCGCTCCCACAGGAATCGAAGCTTGCCGCGGGCCTTTCTTTACGTACCTGCTGCAAAGCGCCAATGGCTCTCTGCAGCGCCTGTACAAACTCGTCGCAGCCAGCTTGCTCGCCTGCTGCGCTACTGCCGAAAAAGATCGACGCCTGGTCACTACGACGCACGCTAAGGGCCAGAACAAGCTGCTCTCGAAGCCGTTTCTGGCCCTCGTGCTGCGAAATCACCAGACTCGCGTGCGCGGTATCGCGTGGCTCCCGCAACGGCGGCACGAACTCATGCGGGTTTGCCTCGCACGCCTCCAAATCTGCGGGCCGTCTAGGTACTGCGCCTGGACCCGGATTCTCGAGTTCACGCAGCTGCAATACTTTCGTTCTTGCGACCCCTTCAGCGTAGGCATCAGACCTTTTCTGAATACCAGTATCCGCTTCATGTTCCATTTGAAACTGGCCCCTGTCTACTTCCAGTAGGAGCTTTAAATACGTGCACGACGGGGACAAAATATAGTTCGGCGCCTCTACCGTTACCCCCTCGTCTGCAGGTGTCAACTGTGCCTCCGCGTTGGCGTTGCTGCCCGACTAGACCTCACTTTCTCCCGCTTGTTTTTATACTCTGCGTGGCGGCATGCTTGAAGGAGTGAGGGGCAGTTTCAGCCGTTCCATTGCTAGCTCATGGTTGCGGCGTTTCTGTTCAGCTAGCTCGGCCGCTTCCTAGCGGCGCCTTTGCTCTGCAACTTGAAGGCGCTTAACTCTTGCTCCGCTGTGCGCTTGCTTTCCTTCACTTCTCAGCACTCAAGTACCTCGCTATGGTCATCGTTCATGGCGCGAATCACATCGATAATATCAGGCATACGAATGTTCTCTATCGACACATTCAGTAGGTTGCACATCAAGAGCAAGTCAGTTCTCCTCAACAAATTGAGATTCATGACTACTTGGCTCAGACATTATGCTACCCCCTGTCTCTTCTCTCATGACTTAAAAAGTTTGTCAAAGAGCAACACACACCAGCTCAGACACTTCTACGAGACCCGCACATTCGTGACATCGCGCTTCATCGTTACCCCTATGCAAGCTACGGTAGCCGCGAATAAAATTGAATGCACTCCTAGATTTCTGGCGTTGATCAACTTTGTTCATTACGCACCGATCTTGCAGACACGCCCATCATGCTAACACTACAAGCGATGTAGCCATAGCTCCCGTATTTAACTCGCAAAAAGCTCGCCCAGACCCCCGATCTCCCCGATGAAAGCCAAGCTAGCCACTGAGGAATGCGCACTTTCGAACAGAAATAGCTTCCAATAGACCCTATGCAAAATGCGCCCCGCCATCTCACGTCGACTCCGGTAACTAGGTCCGCCATCTTGGTACGGTCGTTTGAAACAGAAACCAATTAGCAAAACATAGAAGGCGGGCATTGACCGCTCATGGTGATGGACTACACTGCCGGAGCATCGCTTCGTGCCGCAGTGCACGCAATGCGGAAATACCGGCCCAAATGGAGAAAAGATACCTGAAGTTCCACGCTTTTGAACACGTTTCTCAACGAAGGAAACAAAATACCAGCTTAGACAGTTACAAGAGATACACAAGCCTGCTAAATTTTAAAGGAAGTCAGACTCACATAGCCGTCGTCGTATTCATCGGGTTCCGTGTCGTTGCCCCATGCCACCGCTTCCATCCACTTGTTTGGACATGGGGGGTATGCTCCCACCACTGCCACCAGTGGTTGGGTGTCGGGTGGTCTAATCCCACCGCTGCCACCAGTTATCAGCGTCGAGTTGCCAGATGGAACCGTGTTCACCAGTTGTGGCGACTCCACGGTTCGGTATCCATCTTGGTAGAGTTAATGCTGAACGGAGACATTGATCAAGAGATCGACGTTTGCTGATGAAGGAGAAAGAACTTTTTGCACCTATTTACATGATGAGTACAAGTTGGAGTGCTATGCTAGACACAGAAGCAACAGCAACCCCAAGACCTACACAAGCAACCCGAGAGCGGCGGCCGGCTGCTGACAACACCGTCTTTTTGTCCAAGCAAAAGTCCCTAGAGTCCTCCTAGGGAATTCAACTCCCAAATGTCTGGTCCAATCACAGACCCACAATCTCACACATTGGCACCAACGTCGCGCGAAGCCGGTCTGGTGTCTCGCCTACGCGACCAGCTAGGGAGAGCCCAGGAGACCACGACCGAGAGTATGTGATGGCGCCGCCGGTACAAGAAGACCCGTTTCCTTCGTACGAGGCGCGCCTGGCGGGGCTTTACCAAAGATGCTCGCTGATTACAGATTTCATGGTCCGCTCTTCCGAAGACGTCTCTGCTGTTTCACCAGAATCGCCCGGGCAGTGATGGCCCAGGAAGCGGCGCGGCCGGACCCGCCTTCTCGTTTTCGCTAAAGTCACTTAGAGGTGAAGGGGCATTGTTCACGCAGGCTTGATGAACCGCTGTATCCACTGCGGATTGACACGTGGCGCCAGCCGATGCCGACGAACGTCCTAATTAGCGCCGATGTCCGTGCGGGCTGGGCCCAGTTCGCATCCCGGTCGTAACACCCTTCATTTGCTTATCGAAAATCTCTGCATAAGCACATGAGGCCAAACGTCGCGTACTTCTCCCGAAAGTGAGTTGGGAATTTGTCAACATACAGCACCACTGTACTTTAAGATTTCAGCACATACTGTTCGGGCATCTCCTCGAGGGATTTTACATGCACCTTCAGCCTTCTTAATTGGAATAGAATGTGCTTCAACGGTCCAGTAGAAATGGTTGGGGTTATAATATATAAAACCCTGTGATTCAAGACCGAACCAAAGCTTTTTCGTGAAGCCTCGCCTGATGACGGATGAATTCGTTGTATTTTTTTACAAAAACATGCACGGAGGTAACACCAGCTTCCAAATAATAGCGATGAAAGTCTATTCATCTACAACGACGTACAGATGGGCGTGGGGCCTTATAGAAGCCTATGTAATGTCTGGAGGCACATATGCAAAACCGAAGAAGCATTAATATTCTCAAACACGCGAATTTTTGCTTCCATTGGAATAGCATAAACACATTTAGTTACGAAAGGATAACATATGTGCAGGTAAATAAAAAAGTTCAAAATACGTGATTTAACATGGTTGCGACTTTTCCAGAAAACAGTTCTCTGTTAAGCGATCAAGAACAAATGCAGAACGCCCTCGGACTATATTTATAGCTTATGTTCTTGTCGAAATAAAACGGCCACGTGTACTATCATCACGTCCAGATGCTTAATGCAAATGTGACAAATTCCGTCAAATTACAAATTGCAGCTGTTCCGACTGGATGAAGTGCCATAGTGGGAAGCCCCCCTTGCCCTTCAAACAAAAATAAACAAACAAAAACCGTCCAGGTGACATCTGGCCTCACTGAGTTGTCGTGGTTGAACTTCGTAGTGGAGCTTGGTTTGTTTGTGACATGATTACCACTGCCCGCTTACAGTTCTCTTCGCTATGAAAAGCCCATCTGTGCATTACCTAATGTAATGACAGTTAATATTCCGACATAATGCAGCGAAACTGAACCGACTCAGCCTATCTTAGTACGGAAAACAGAAATGATATCTAGCGGTTTCGTACTGCTTGTGGGGTTCAGTGTTGAGACTGCGTAGCGAGTTTAGTGAAAATTACAAGCAGGCAAGGTTAATAAAGGTGTCATTTATGTTCTAAATGCGTTCAGCGATCAAAGCTGTAGGTTAATAGGAAAGGGCACATTGACAAAGAAACATAAAAAGTATGCAGGAATAACAGTCGCCCGACAGAAAATTCACGGCTCATTTTAGAGCGCTGCCATGTGGCTCGAAAAGCTGACGGAAATTCAGCTATCTTTGATCTGCCCAGACTTGACGCATTAAATGGCCTTTGTGATGTTTGAAGAGTTATATGCAACAACACCACCTCGCTCGGGGCGCGCCTAGTCCGGGAAGTTCACAGCAGCTATCACCTGACCTGAATATACCTTGCGTAGGGGAATTACCCTTTTCAATTTTGTGAACGAAACTTGGCGGAGGGAGTGCGGCGGTTACGAAACGGGTCCACGCCCGCCCTTGTTTTTGTTGCAGTCCTGGCTGTCGCGCCCGATTGTTTGTATGAAAATGCCACATCAATCAGACCAGTTGGTCTGATTGATGTCGCATTTTCAAGAAGTAACGAAGACTGCTTTATGAGCTCTTCACTGAAGCAGCGGCATTGTGATAGGACTCATAAATCAACTGTCGTGAAGAGGAGCTTCTCCATTAGATTGGCAGACGACACACCTATCCTTGCGTCAGTACTTGCTTCCGTAGTTGTGCTTGTAAAAAATCCTATCCCCTTGTGAATGCAATTTGCGTCGCCGCCTGTCTCATTGGATTTCGCATGATGACTACAAAAAAAATGTATTTCGAGACTTTTCACCGCTTTTTCGTTGTTTTTTTCTTTTTTTCGTTGTTTTTTTCTGTGGGCATGGCGAACTGAAACCAACAGCCATGTTGACCAGGCCTATTCGTCTTTTTGTTCAGGCTATCTTCGCTGGCTGCATCTTATTCACCTCAGCTGGACGATCGCTCCATGCTCCGTTCCCGGTATCTGCCGGTATCTGCCATGCCCCCCGCTTCGGATTCTGCAACAGCATCACCGCACGTGCCGCGCAACTGCCCACGTCTGGACCACTACGTCGCTCTGCGTACCGTGACGTCATCGAAGACTACAGCTATAAATCCCGGAATTCACCAGTTCTTTATCAGTGGGCATGGCGAACTGAAACCAACAGCCATGTTGACCAGGCCTATTCCTCTTTTTGTTCAGGCTATCTTCGCTGGCTGCATCTTATTCACCTCAGCTGGACGATCGCTCCATGCTCCTTTCCCGGTATCTGCCGGTATCTGCCATGCCCCCCCGCTTCGGATTCTGCAACAGCATCACCGCACGTGCCGCGCAAATCCCACGTCTGGACCACTACGTGGCTCTGCGTACCGTGACGTCATCGAAGACTACAGCTATAAATCCCGGAATTCACCAGTTCTTCATCAGTGGGCATGGCTAACTGAAACCAACAGCCATGTTGACCAGGCCTATTCCTCTTTTTGTTCAGGCTATCTTCGCTGGCTGCATCTTATTCACCTCAGCTGGACGATCGCTCCATGCTCCGTTCCCGGTATCTGCCGGTATCTGCCATGCCCCCCGCTTCGGATTCTGCAACAGCATCACCGCACGTGCCGCGCAACTGCCCACGTCTGGACCACTACGTGGCTCTGCGTACCGTGACGTCATCGAAGACTACAGCTATAAATCCCGGAATTCACCAGTTCTTCATCAGTGGGCATGGCGAACTGAAACCAACAGCCATGTTGACCAGGCCTATTCCTCTTTTTGTTCAGGCTATCTTCGCTGGCTGCATCTTATTCACCTCAGCTGGACGATCGCTCCATGCTCCGTTCCCGGTATCTGCCGGTATCTGCCATGCCCCCCGCTTCGGATTCTGCAACAGCATCACCGCACGTGCCGCGCAACTGCCCACGTCTGGAGCACTACATGGCTCTGCGTACCGTGACGTCATCGAAGACTACAGCTATAAATCCCGGAATTCACCAGTTCTTCATCAGTGCGCATGGCGAACTGAAACCAACAGCCATGTTGACAAGGCCTATTCCTCTTTTTGTTCAGGCTATCTTCGCTGGCTGCATCTTATTCACCTCAGCTGGACGATCGCTCCATGCTCCGTTCCCGGTATCTGCCGGTATCTGCCATGCCCCCCGCTTCGGATTCTGCAACAGCATCACCGCACGTGCCGCGCAACTGCCCACGTCTGGAGCACTACGTGGCTCTGCACCGTGACGTCATCGAAGACTACAGCTATAAATCCTGGAATTCACCAGTTCTTCATCAGTGGGCATGGCGAACTGAAACCAACAGCCATGTTGACCAGGCCTATTCCTCTTTTTGTTCAGGCTATCTTCGCTGGCTGCATCTTATTCACCTCAGCTGGACGATCGCTCCATGCTCCGTTCCCGGTATCTGCCGGTATCTACCATGCCCCCCGCTTCGGATTCTGCAACAGCATCACCGCACGTGCCGCGCAACTGCCCACGTCTGGACCACTACGTGGCTCTGCGTACCGTGACGTCATCGAAGACTACAGCTATAAATCCCGGAATTCACAAGTTCTTCATCACTGGGCATGGCGAACTGAAACCAACAGCCATGTTGACCAGGCCTATTCCTCTTTTTGTTCAGGCTATCTTCGCTGGCTGCATCTTATTCACCTCAGCTGGACGATCGCTCCATGCTCCGTTCCCGGTATCTGCCGGTATCTGCCATGCCCCCCGCTTCGGATTCTGCAACAGCATCACCGCACGTGCCGCGCAACTGCCCACGTCTGGACCACTACGTGGCTCTGCGTACCGTGACGTCATCGAAGACTACAGCTATAAATCCCGGAATTCACCAGTTCTTCATCATTGCGCATGGCGAACTGAAACCAACAGCCATGTTGACAAGGCCTATTCCTCTTTTTGTTCAGGCTATCTTCGCTGGCTGCATCTTATTCACCTCAGCTGGACAATCGCTGCATGCTCCGTTCCCGGTATCTGCCGGATCTCTACCCCCCGCTTCGGATTCTACAACAGCATCACCGCACGTGCCGCGCAACTGCCCACGTCTGGACCACTACGTGGCTCTGCGTACCGTGACGTCCTCGAAGACTACAGCTATAAATCCCGGAATTCACCAGTTCTTCATCAGTGGGCATGGCGAACTGAAACCAACAGCCATGTTGACCAGGCCTATTCCTCTTTTTGTGCAGGCTATCTTCGCTGGCTGCCTGTTATTCACATCAGCTGGACGATCGCTGCATGCTCCGTTCCCGGTATCTGCCGGATCTCTGCCCCCCGCTTCGGATTCTACAACAGCATCACCGCACGTGCCGCGCAACTGCCCACGTCTGGACCACTACGTGGCTCTGCGTACCGTGACGTCCTCGAAGACTACAGCTATAAATCCCGGAATTCACCAGTTCTTCATCAGTGGGCATGGCGAACTAAAACCAAGAGCCATGTTGACCAGGCCTATTCCTCTTTTTGTTCAGGTTAGTTGTGCACCCTGTGGTGTAAAAACTAGTAATAGGTTCATTAATATTGTGCCATGCCCACTTACTTGTTTGTGCATTGTAAGCGAGTGTTTCCAAGTTTGGAAACTACTTCTTTGCGGGGATGTTGAATCAAGCCCTGGTCCGACTATAGCTGACGTTTTGGACGGTCAAAAGGTTATTCTTAAAAGCATAGAAGAGATTAAAGCTCAACAAGCTGCTATGCAAACTACGTTGCAAGTCCTTTGCTCAAAAGTAAATGAAGTTGAGAAGCTTCTGCAGGGCTTGGTTTCTTCAACATCCCAATTTGAAGGTGTCAAATCTAGTCTAACATCCCTTGAATCCTCTGTTGCGCACCAGTCTAAAAAACTAGTTGACAGTGAAGACCGAAGCCGCCGGTCAAACTTAGTTGTGTATGGTCTGGCGGAAGAAAAAGGTGAAACGAAAGAGCTATTAAAAAAGAAGGTACTGGATGATTTGTTCAAAAAACAGCTTGAGGTTGAGTGCCACTCGACTGGTAGAATTCACAGACTTTGGAAACGGTTAGGAAACCGCCCGGTCATCCTTGTCCTGGAGGATTACAACGAAAAATAGGCCATTTTGAAAAATGCAAAAAAACTTAAAGGCAGCAACATATTCATCTCAAATGATTACTCTAGACTTACACTTCAAAAGCGCAAACTGTTGTGGGAGAGTGCGAAGGCTGATAAAGACAGTGGAAAGAAGGTCTATCTCGTTAACGAAAAGCTGTGCATCGACGACGACACTTTTGTATAGGATTTTAGTACAAGCATGCGAGTACAGATTCCGTCCGTGAGCACAACTCCACTGCATCCATGACAATGCCCTCTCCCCTCACAACACTGTTTGCGCCTCCTGAATATAAATGCAAGAAGCATCATTAACAAAACCACCGAGTTTGAGAGTATTTTACTAACCCACGACCCCCTGTTACTATCGTAACAGAAACATGGCTTCACAGTGACATTTCCGACGAAGATATTGTGCCGAGTTCCTATAAGGTGTATCGAAGAGACCGACCATCGCATGGCGGGGGTGTCGCCATTATTTTAAAGAAGGATATACCGGTTGTAGTACTTGACCAAATTGAAGATCACGAAATCCTCTGTATCCAGATAGATTGTTTTGGTAATAAACTCCTTATTTTCGCTGTGTATCGAGCTCCCTCTTCAAACCTGGATTTCTTCCCTACACTTTGTGATAATACTATTAATTTCTCCAAAAATCGCTTGCTAATCGTCGGTGATTTTAATTTGCCTAGCATTAATTGGTCAAAAAAATCATCGCCCTGTCGTACTGATCATACTGTCTTTGAAATAATGCTAGCATGTAATCTCGCCCAAGCAGTCAATTCCCCTACCCATGAAATTCGAAATACATCCTCCATTTTAGATGTAGTCTTTCATTCCAGATGCCTTAACGACGCATACGCTACGGTCGAGGACGGTTTATCAGACAACAAACGTGTGCTTTTTACGTGTCGTTTAAACAGTCAGTGCTCTCCGATTAAAGAAAAAGAAAAAATTGTCAAAGACTTTTCCCGGGCAAACGACGAATCGGTACTCGATTACCTTTATCTGGCTTTTGTTGGTTTTTGTGGAAATGACGTCAATCATATGTGGGAGAAGTTTAAGTCCAATTGCCATTTCTGCCTTGAAAGGTTTGTTCCCAACAAAAAGAAAAAAGTTCAGAAGGCTAATCCTTGGATTAATCGTGATATTATTAATCTGGTACGGAAAATTAAGCGAATAAAAAAACGGGGAACTAATGAAAACCTTCATAACCTAAAGCTCTTGCTATCTCAGAAAATTCGCTCAAGCAAAACATTTTCCTTCTCAAATACTTTTTACCAGTTTTTAAAAACAAATCCATCTAAATTCATGCGCCACCTCAGCTCTAAAAAACAAAAAAAACTGTTGACGGCATTAAAATAGGCGAAAGGGTTGTTCGCGACAATCTGGACATCGCAAATGAATTCAATGTATACTTCCATTCTGTTTTTTCAAGGTCCCCTCCTTTTGACATACCCAGTTTTAACATGGCAGATATCAGCGCAGAATTTATAACATTTGAAGGCGTTTTTACGATGCTCCTCAACTTAGATCCAAAATGCTCGTGCGGGCCAGATAACATACCCAATGCTTTTCTGCGCCGCTACGCCGAATCATTAGCTCGCTTTCTGGTTGCTATTTTTCGTTTATCTTTTTCAACTGGCATGATCCCTTCAGAGTGGCGTGTCGCTCGTGTTGTACCGGTGTTCAAAAAAGGGGATAACACATTGCTTCCAAATTACCGGCCCATATCCCTGATAAGCTCTGCTTGTAAGCTCATGGAGCACATAATTGCTAACTACATAGTTGATTTCCTAGATAAGGGCAACATCCTTTCCCCTTTCCAGCACGGGCTCCGGAGGGGCTTGTCCTGCCCCACTCAATTAATTTCCACTATTCATTCCTTCTCTTCTGTGATTGATGCATCGGGCCAAATTGACGTAATATTCCTCGAATTAAGTAAAGCTTTTGATAAAACCTCTCACTCTGGAATAATATTTAAACTAAACAAACTCGGTTTTCCTTGTTCGCTTGTGAAATGGATTATATCATATCTTGAACTTCGCGAACAATTTGTTGATTTAAATGGCTTTCACTCTGATACCCTCCCCGTTATTTCCGGCGTCCCCCAAGGCAGCGTGCTTGGGCCGCTGCTCTATCTCATTTATATTAATGATATAACAACTTGTATAAACCAGGATGTGAATATTCGTCTATTTGCAGATGACTGCTTGCTTTTCAAAAATATTAAAAAAGTTACGATCAGGTCTCACTGAACGAAAGTCTCGATGGCGTGCTCACTTGGTGCAACATGTGGGGCATGACACTAAACCCAGATAAAACAGTGTTCATGTGTATAACTAACAATTAGAACCCTCTTGAATACCACTACACAATAAACAACACCCCTGTGAGCTTAACAAATAGCTTTAAATACCTCGGTGTGACGATTACTGGAAGCCTGTCCTGGTCGGCTCATGTTGACAATATTTGCGCTTCGGCTACAACAAAACTGGGACTCTGAAAACATAAACTTAAACACACCCCGCCCAACGTTAAATTGTTGGCCTATAATACGTTAATCCGATCGCGCCTTGAGTATGCTTCAGTGGTCTGGGACCCGCATATAAAAAAAGATATTGGCAAGCTCGAACAAATTCAACGGCAAGCTGTTCGGTTTATTTATAACCGTTATCAGAGACACGATTCCCCTACCACTCTAATGCAGAACAACGGAATTCTAACGCTAGAATCCCGAAGAAGAATCAACCGCTTAAAATTCCTTGCCGATCGTCGAAACCGCAAACTTTGCATTGACCCATCAATATATCTGACCTGTCTTTCTTCCCGGCCCACCAGGCAATACCACCCCTTTAAATTTACCCCATTGTTCGCCCGCACAAACACTCATAAATACTCATTTTTCCAGCGAACAATATCCGATTGGAACAGTCTTCCTGCCTCTGTGTTCACTTCGTCTAATCTGCATGCATCAATTGATCAGCTTTTTTAATGTAGAAATTTTTTTGCCGTTTGCCATTTTTATTGGTAGAGATTGTATAATTACATTTTGCCTGATATGCTATGTTTTTATTTTTCCACTCCTGCTTGGGCCTAATTCTGGCCTGCAGTATTGTCTAAATAAAAAAATAAAAAAAACAGGGGTGTTAAAGCGGAGTTTCTTCCGTCCATCGCACCAGGCAACCTGGAAGCCTTCAGAATAAAGTGGTGTTTGGATTGTCGCCAAAATTAAACACGGGACCTCCGAACAACCGGATCAAATATTGGCCATCCGGCTGTCTGAGGACGCTGATACATTAAACTTACTCTTCGCCGACTCCTAAAAACGCAAGCTTTTTGCAGTACGGTTATGAACATTGAAGCTTTTCAGGAAATCATATTTTTTCGTGTCCGGAGTTAAAAATACTAAGATTGTGCCGCGCGCGCACGTGAGCGTGGGCCTCGTGGCAACCACCCGGTGGTAAACAAAACCAATAAATTGCCTAGCGCTCACGTAGGCGTGCCTCGCGACTAGCAGAGCACTTTAACGTAGCAAAAATTACTGGCTCCTTATCGGTTATGCTCTGTCTTCAACCAAAAAGTCCGCTGTTATTCGTACATTAAACTTCCTTGTGCCTTCCCATTTGCGGGACATCTGCCTCTTTTGGGTTCCAGGTCACAAAGGGTTACAGCCTAATGAACAGGCTGATTCCTTGGCGCGATCGTCGTTAGATGGCCCTCCAGTTGACCTATGCCCTATTCCCTTCATTGTAGCAGGAGCAAGGTTTCGTACCTACCAACGCCTAGCAAGAGTGCAGGAAGGGATCATCACTAATTTTGAAGATTATCCCCATTTAAAACATATTTGTAATACCCGTTTTTGTGAATCTCGACAATGCGAGGTCACATTAGCTACCTTCAGATGTCGAGTCTCCCAACTCAACTTTTATATGCACCGGGCTGCTCTAGCCTCCTCCTCCCGATGTGGTATCTGCGGTGATCAGAAGACTTTAGAGCACTTCCTAATGCATTGCCGCGGTTTCTCAATGATGAGGCAAAATCACCTTGCCACGCCATGGCGAAGAATTGGCCTACCTATTTTCATGCCCGTACTACCATCTTTTCGGGCCGCATCACTGGGATATTGGCACCGAGGGGTGGCTGCAGCCATTCATGAGTAACGTTTCCGAGACCAGGCGCCGGTCCTGTTAGCTTTGATTATTGCGTGTAGTTTTTCCGGTCCAAAAAGCTCAGTTTTTATAGTGAAACATTCACTAACAACTTTCAACCAATTCCATTTTCTTTCATTTTGCCTATAAATAGCGAGATGTATAAGTTTCCGGTGTTTTAAGCGGGCGCATTGGCCCTTTTCACGCCCGATTCCTGGCCAATCCCCCGCGTGGGTATAAGCCAAGTCACCAGGAACAACAACAACAACTACCGCCCAGCGTTGCCTGTGCCCTTAGTCAAGCAAAGCATACCCACTTCGGGGAAATGGCTAAGATTGCTACAGCCGCGAACAAGATGAAACACGTAGAAAACACCAAGCGCTCGCGTCTGCGTGTCTCGCAGCTTCCCCTACGCACGCTGCTCAAGCCAAGCATACCCACTTATGAAGCTGAGCCAACATTTGCCGAGAAATATACTCCAGGGCACGCAGTAATCGTGGCCACACAAGCGCAGCGAGAGAGTCCAGCGTTCCCCGCAATCATGGCAACACTTGTTCTAAGCGAAGACGACTCGTCAAAGCGCACACCCATTCAAGCTGGTGCCCAATAATATTCTTTTCCAAAACGAATGAAAGAAGCTGACCCTGATAACAACAATGATGGATTGAAGGTCATTGCGGCGGCGAAGACAAACAAATCGGCTGAAATCGTTGACGTAAACCGTCGTGATGGGTGCATCAGCTACACTACCTTCAAGTGTTATGAATTAGTGTGAGCTTGCTTGATTTTTTTCTGGTTGTTTCCGTTCGTCAGCGTTCTATCTCGACCAGCGAACGACGCCCCTCTTAAAAAAGCTTTCCTTTTTGTTTTCTTCCATTTTACGGTATGTATGTTCTCCTTTATTGTCTTGCATACCCATTTGTATGAAATCGCTTTCAACTAAATAGCCGCCCGTAAAAGCCTGGCCAATCCCCATCGGTGGGAAGGGCCACTACCGTACGAGAACCGTAATCGTTATTGTCATCCTCAACGACAACTGAAACATGCCGGACTACCCGAGAGCACGCGAGTTTGCGGCACCAGCCTACGAAAACTGTCCTCCTGTCCGGGCGCCAGTCCCAAAGTCGCCTCCCGCGTCGCCTCCAGTCCAGAAGCAAGAGCCACGGCCTTGGAGGCCTGCCCCAGTCCACCCGCCTCAGCCGACGTCTTGGGGAGCCGCACCGGTCCAGCAGCAGCAACCAGGGTCATGGGGGGCTTTACCGGCGGGGCAAGTGGGCGCGGCCGGACCTATCCAACCGGTGCCAGGTCCCGGCGATGCGGGCTACCAAGACAGCGCTAACCTCATTCAGCCGACTGGAGACATAGATAACGAAGACGACAATAATGCGTGAGTATTGTAACTTTATTATGCCTAGCAATATTTGAAAAAAGGCAGGATTTTCAGCGTACCTTATTTGAAAAAAATTTTGTTCATGACCACCGACCGTATCAGGGGTGTATTCATTGGTAGGAGGTGTGGCTTATGAGGCTTCAGCTACTCGTAGTCCCTCAAACTCTGCATACCGTATTTTCAGGCCTGAAAGTTAAACAAAAAAAGGATACGGAAGTGTTTGTTGCCCCGTTTTGATTACTCTCAAGGCCGCAAGGAATCCCGAAGTACTATTAACCCCAGTAGGCAGTGCCTCGACGATGTTAATTTATAGTAAACATGTTCCCCTCCTGCTCCTGGCGGATAAGGTAGCTGGCAAAGGTGGGCAAACATAAGTTCATGTAAAGAGAGATTATGCGAGTGAGCTCGGGGACGGTGTTACGTCGGCGCTATGCGCTTCGTTAGGGCAGCGAAGAATTGTAGATGGCAGAGCGGAGCAGCTCCGGAAATGCATGGGAGTGGGGAGAGAGGTTGCAGTCAGTGCAAAAGAACTGCTGAAGCATCTATTGACGGGACACCGCAGGGTAGCCAGAGGGAGCAGTAATGGGCACTCCTTTGGACTGCATCGCAGTCAATCGTAGCTTCTTAAATCTATTTAGCGCAAAACCCAAAGACACTAAACCAGAAAGGAAACGGGATAAGCGCTAACTTTCAGCGGAACTTTCATCACTGTAGGAGCCGGTAAATATAGATACAACTGGAGCATTCGGAGCACGCGCCCCAGTAGGACATCACAAGTACGCATATTTGTGTCAAACACCGAAACGCTCGAAAAAATTTTTCTCTCAGGTAACAAGGACCACCGACGTATTACTGATACAATTATCGCCTTTTTGCTTGATATAAAAAAGCTTCCAAGAGTACACGTGCTGTCGCATCTCGGCTCCTGCCCAGAAGTGGCTCACATTTGCAGGCATCGCAATGCGCGGGCAAATGCTTTTTTCCTTTATCCTTTATGCATATTTCCTTTGTTTAATAATCGCAGCTTGTTTGTGGTGTGTGAGCAATTCAATTACCGGCGTAATAGCTCCGATGCATGACTTTATAATTGGTAGCTCTGGCATAGAGAAGATTGAGCTTACCAATTGTGCCTCCACCTACGGGGCATCCACACGGGTCGTGTGAGAAGACTGATAGACATCATATATTGATCCTAGGTATGGAAATACGGCGCATGTTACGTGGTTGGATGTTGTAAGTCTGGCGGTTCACCAGAGGCCGTCAGATCGGCAAACGCGAGCAGCTTGAACCTGAGGTTCACAAAATCTTTCTTTGATGGAACAGCTGCAAGCCTACATCTTTAGGCGAGAGTGTAAGGCTCCTGTATTTGCAAATGTAAAATTTTCTTAGGCGCTTCTAGTTGGAGAAAGCCGTTGCCAAACATTTGTTAATGGAGGAACAATGAGCGCCCGTTTACTTCGCCGCAGCAAGGCCCTCTAGCCACCAAGCAGGAGAAGGGAATGTTGTCACTAACTAGTACCTACATAAAGAAACGCTTTTTCGTGTTCCGGTTATCAAAGAGTATTTTTTTAATCCAGTCAATGTATTACAGTACAAACTTTATGTGAATGAGATTACACACGCGGTTGGTCTAGCCACATCTACGATATATCGTCTCGGGAATTTTTTTCCGTTAGATGTGGTCGACAAGTAGCAAGACTGCCTGCATGACTACCTATGCAAATTTTATACAGTGACTATAATGGCTGAGGTTTTTTACGCTCTCCAGACTCCGGAGAGTACATTGTTTCCCAGAAGAGACAAAAAGGAGTGCACTATAAAATGCCTAAAAAGGAGCGCCAGGAGCATCAGCACCAATAAACCGGGGTGGTGTTATTGTTATTGCCAAATCCGGTATCTTATAAAGGAAAAGGGACCTATTACAACTAAACATTCATGGGAACCAACTGTTACTTGTTTTTTTCCGGCTGTGGCAAAAGAGATCACCATAATGCGGTTCAGTTAGTGATACTCAGATTGATTTTATCTGCAGGTTCTGTAAGAATAAAGTGTGCATCTTCGAGTGTTGGCAGCTGTTCATCATGTGGATGGCTGTCACAGGCCTGGTGGTCTACATTGCAAGCTACATTGGCTTTCACCACGGTGGGTTCTCTAAAGATAGCTCAATAGCCCCTGTCTCCACCACGGATTCTCAAGTGTAAAAGCTCCTTCGCTTGCTCGCTGGAGTCAAAATGCTAGAATGGTGTAATAACACCACCCAAGCTCGACCAGTAGACACAAGGCCATGGCCTTGAATTGCTTCCCGTATTGGTGACAGCAACACCGAGCAACGCGCTATTAAATGTAAAAATACACCAGTTGGACAAACCTTTTCCCACCGCATGCGTGATACTATAAAGAAGGTCTCCTTCATTCACCCAATTCACTGTGTCAGATGATCCTGTGTCAGATAATCCTGAGCTGTATAATCACGCGGCAGATAACCGTGGGCAGGAATGAATCGCCCTCTTTTGAAGGAGGCTGCGGGTAAACTATGATAGGTGCTCAAGAAGTATTTCTGTTCTCAATGAGCAAGAATCAAGTACCCTCATTATGACTGACTAAAGGGCGTTTCTGGCCTATAGCACTTCACTTGACGAAAATAGAAAAAAAACAACGTTTGGCCACCTCCGCAGTTGAGATGAGAAAACAGGAAACAGAGAACCTGGTGGTCTTCACAAGTTTTAACTTGATTTTTCTTAAGTCTGCGGATGTTATTGGTAGATCGGACGGCGAGGCCGCGTAGCGCTTGCCGTCTCTCTCAACTACGACACCTTCACGTCAGAACTTACGTCGTCACTACAGGCGCAGCCCATCCGCTACACACGCTTCCTCACACAAAGATCTGTGCACTTCAACTCAGCCAAAGTCCAAAGGCAACGCCCGTGCTACAGACCCGCAGCTAATGCTGAGCGCCCTTAATGCGATGATAGCAGAATGGGATAGATAGATGCCGATTCCATAACTCGATGGACCCAGGTTTGATTGCGACCACGGGAAGCAGATTTAAAGCAAAGCTTTCTACCTTATACCAAACATTCCACCAGCCAACAGTTCTTTTGTTGCGTGCGGGACAAGAAACTCCCAATGCGGCTGCAGAGGGAAGGATGGTTTACACTCACGGAGCGCAGTGCAGATGGCGCGGCGAATTTAACGCCGCGTTCCCCACGCGCTCACGCTGGCGGCACATCGGCGCGACCCGGCTTTGTCATCTGATTTAGCGAAGGTTGTTTTAGGCCTGTTTGGGAGCAGCTTCGCGTCCACTGCGCGCTTCCTCCGCACGGCTTTATTGTATTGTTCGACAGCACCTCCTGGGTAAGCCGGCCAAGACGGAATGAAATGGTCGTACGGCAAAGATACGTTAACAACGTTAAAGATTTGTTTTCAGGGCACGAAAACAAAATGTAGAGGCCGCATATAGACATGTGGTCGCGAAACAAACACTACCTTTTGCGCACCGCTTGCCACGAATAGGACTCCGTGTTCTAAATTTGTGAACAGGTATTTCAAAAGGCGAAAGGAGCAACTGGTTCTGATAAATAGCGTTTATAATATTTCCTTTAAATTTATCGCAATTCTCGAACTTCCTAAACTAATTAATTTATATTGGTATGAATGGGAAATACTAAGCTCACATGCGGAATTGTTTAGGTGTCATCCTTGTGTCGCGCGGTTACGTAGCCCCGAGCTACCACATCAGATTGGCTAGGTTCTGTGGTCTCACATCTTACTCCGTGGGTCTCACCCTTAGAATGGCGCTCCTCCCTGTTTTCTTTCTGCCGACGCACGTCCGGCCTACAGCGGCGGCGTCCGCCGCTCTGGCCCGGCCATGGGACACGCTTCGGCGTTTCGGAGGCCGCCCCTGCGATTCCTAGGTAACGGCAGGAAGAATCTCTGGTTTTACTCTTTGTAGAGCAACGTGTGTGAATTCAAGTGTCGTCGCATGGGCAAATGTGGGTGTAGTTTACAGCTTTGCTTTCGAACCATTTTCACAGCGTCTATTTGAGCCAATTTTTTTACTGGAGAGCACTTTAAAGGCTCCTTTGCTTTCGTAGTTCGCTCGCTGGACCAAAGTAGAGCCACACGGCGTTCCGTCGGGGCGGCGTAACCCAGATGCTTCGAAAGCCAAGCGGTGTGTATAGTCGTAAGCCTTCAAAACTAAGGAACCACTGGCGCTTCTCATAGATCTCCGCGTTGCTTAGCGCAAAGAAAACTGTAGGTACATGATGCAAAATATACGTTTAACTAGCAGCGCCGGCGTTCGTTTTGTTAGGAACGCCCGTTTGGTTGTTTTTTACCATAGCACGCACAAAATGGTGGCAGCGTAATGCCGTACGTGCGAGAGGAAAAGCAAGCACTAAAAGAACAGAACTCCCGCTGGCGCAGTTTCAGACAGAGGGCACGCGATCACTGCGAATACCGGAAATTTAAAATGCATTGGGTGGTAGCAGTGATCCGATAGCGGCTCTGTAGCCTATTATGACGGATCACTACTTTGAACTTCCGAAAGCTTTAACATAGAGTTGAAGGGCTTAAATTTTTTTTTTGAGTCGCATACTCCTCCCCCCTCATCATCTGCTCCATGCCTTCTCGCCACTTTTCCTCACACTTATTGGTAAGCATTTTTCTGCTGTGCATTTGTTGTACCGGCTTTTGAGCGACACAAGGCACGGCTGAACTCAAGCTTAAACAGCGGCGCTGTTAAGAACAGCGTCGTTTCGTACGTTGACTTTGAGATCAGCGCTAGATCGGAGGGCTTAATTTGCTGTTCTTGGTTATTTTGGTTTACCAATGTTTAGTAGCGTTGAACGTGGTTATGCAGATACAAATTAGCGGAACGAACAATTTATCTTCCGGGGTAAGATGTGCAGGTTCATTGGAACATATTCCGCACGTCTAGACTAGTATTACGAGCAATTAAATAGCGCTGACGAGGCTAGGGTAACACAAAGGAATGTAACTGAAACGAAACACGGATGCCAGTTAAATAACTTGAAACGACGTTAACGTTATCCGTTGTAATGGACCATCCCGACAAGTTACCACTTTGAGGTTGAAAGAACTAAAGAGAACTAAATTTAATAACTTACTCGGCTTCTTTCAGCCACAAAAAACGTATTCTTAACAAAAAAATTGGGCCTATCTCCCCGCGAGGGGGACTTGAGTAAATGCGTCGCAAAGGGGGTGGGTGTATTGCGTTAACGTTTAGGGTTCGGGGAGCTGGTGGTAGTGATTGCGTTGTATCAGCAGCTTCTTGACGTAGTTTGAATGAGTCAAGGATATAAGGCGCGTTTGTGGTCTCCCATTCTGTGTCGGCTTTGTGGCGCAGTTGGTAGGGCACCATGCACATTGCGTTCCGCCCGCAGTGTCGAGGGATCGAAACCAGGCGCCGGATAGTATTTTTTTTTTTTAGTGTAGGGATAGGTGTGCGGACTACGACTACGGACGTAAACGCGGGTGACATCGTGAGAGACTGAAATGTTCTGCATTAAAAAAACGCATAATATGTTCAAACTAAAATTTCGCGCTACAGGGACGTATTATGGCAGCAGTTCTCCCCATGTTAACCAAACGCTAGCATTCGACAATTAAGGTACAACCTAAGTAGAGGCTCCACTGAAGTTCACCCAGTCTCGTTTATTGCGAATTCTGAAAATCGGCGGCCGGCGGTCGAGCTCTAGTCGAACCTTTACAGAGGGAGTTGGCTCAAAAAAGAATACGAGAAATGTACACAAACAAGTCTTCTTAGCCCCGAGACAGCAAACGTTTCCATACGCATAAAAGCAGAAAAGGAGTTGCATATCAGGACACAAATACATTTCCGAGCACAGTGGCCAACCAAGATCGAGCAGAAAGTGCAGACAAGTAGAAAACGTTCGACTTGGATGAAGGCAGTCACTGTGACATCAGCTATACTACTCTTCCGCTGTATTGCATTTCTGTCTATGTATACATAATACTGGCAGGAACCTTAAATTATCTGCGTGCATTAGGGATATTTGGAGCTTTGGAAAAACTTCCGGAGGACGTGTTAAGCCTGAGTGGACAATCTTTTGAAGAAGGGTTTGCTGAAGCATTTGTTGGTACATTTTGACTTTAAAGGGACCCTGGAAGACTTCGTTCAACTTTTCTTGAAATCCTAAATACTCGCAGAATTTATTCAACCAACACATTCAAGATTAGTTGAGGCGGTTGCAAAGAACAACGCAGACGACAGGATATTACGTGCCTCCGACGACTAGTTGATTAAACGTCGCGTGACGGATTAAAATACTGTTGCTCTCTTAACAAACCAGCCCAATTTTTTGCTCTTTTTTTTTTCAAGCCGCTTTTTGAAGTAACAGTGACAAATATTGGATCAAAATTTCTATTGCGAATTTTTTTCAGTATCCTATTTTTTGCAAAGCATCTGCTATAGTTTTGATCCGAAGTTGCACACTACCTGGGAATTCCCTTAGAATAACATCGAATGCAGCCTGTGCATTTCTGAGAGTATATAGAAGAAAATACGAATACCTGCTACGTAAAGATGCAGTGAATGCTACCTGAGAACCAGAAAATGGACGTTACGGCTTGAAAAAAAAATCCGTTCCATACATAAATAAATGAATAAATAAAAATAAATAAATAAATAATACATAAATACATGAGTTAAAATATAAATAAATAGGTAAAATCAAATAAAAAATAAATAAATGCAATATTCTTCCTGCCTTGATTAGCAAGACCAGGGCAGCCGATAAATGTGCGTACAATGGCACCAAAAATATACATGGAAATTTAAAAAGATTGTTAAAACGAAGCTTTTACTGCCTCACTGATTGCGTTCGATGTGGCTGAATAACGAACTGCAGGACAGCCAACTGGGCTTCACAAAACAATGATGATAATAAGTAAAGCCACATCAAGTTCCTCAAGCAAACAAAAAAAACGCTTTGCGTGGGCTCGAATTGAACTTCGGTCCCTCGCATTTTGAATCCCACGTTTATCCAATTGCGCCATTCCCAAACGGTTGAAACCGTTAGAATTTCTGAATTGTACTTTGACTCAAGGTGCATGGGAGAAATTTTCGCTTTTCGACGATTTTTGTCGTAGATGAAAGGGACTTTGGTAAGGTGTTTTAATATTGTATAGTAGTATGGTATAGAAATTTGGAGGACAGGTTCTTTCTGTTGAGAACTGGTGACTTCATCTTCCTGTCAACTAGCAAGAAAAGCTTGCTGTACTACTTTCAGAAACTTTGAAAACTCAAAATTATCCATAGCCCGGAAAAATGCCAACGTTATTCTGATTCATAACAGAGCAGATCCTGAGGAACACGACGACTACACATCCACCAGCCTACTCTTAGTTGTTTACAATTGTTCACCAACTTATTCTTAGCCGCATACGTGGAAGCCCGAGTTCCCAAAGACCCAGAGTGCAGGCTGGGTTTTGACCCACCGCAGTGTCTCAGTGGCTAAGTTGTTGTGCTGCTCAGTTCGAGGACGCGGGTTCGATTTTCGGCCGTGGCGGCTGCATTTCTGATGCCTGCGAAAAGCAAAAACGCCCGTGTGTACGAGATTTGTGTATTTAGAAAGCTTGTCTGGGAAAACCTGGAATTACCGGAAAACGGGGAATCCTTGACATATCTGACGTTTGCCCACGACACAGTCATGCTAAAGTAGACTGCGAAACACCTTAAAACAATTCTTGATAAAATACATTGAGAAAGCATGGCCGTTGGGCTAAAAATTGTAATGAATACATCTAAATTAATTAAGATTATGCTTGCCAAAAGCGCCCCTTCAGCTTAGGAAACGAAACGATAGAAGAAGTAAAACAATATAACAACTTCAGACAGATCGTTAGTGCTGACCCTAACCGCTAGAGAATTCCGAGGCAAAATAGGTATGGATTGGGGAGCACTCCACAGACACTCCCAAATTGTGCGAACTAAGCTTCTTCTGTCACGAAAAAGAAAAATATAGAACCAGCGCATGCTTCTGGTGATGGAAAACGGAGCTGAAACTTGGCTCCTTACTGTGCAACTAGGAAGCCTACTTGGGTCGGCTCAACGGGCCATGTAACGAATAATTTAGGAATAACACTGAGGGGCTGGATACTAACAACCTGGATTAGAGAACACCTGGAGTAGAAAATACCATGTTTCAAATAAATAAAAAGAAATGTACTTGGGCTGCCAATGTAGTGAGACGAACGGAGACCCTGTGGACAATTATGACAACATAGCGGATACCATTAGATGGGTCTAAAAGAAGGGAAATGCCATTAACCTGAGGGAGAGACGAACTAAAAATTCGGGGGTAAACTCTAAGCTCGAGCAGCGCAGGACAGGAGTGGTTGGATGTCAGTGGGACAGGCCTTTGTTCTGAAGTGTATCTGAATGGGCTTATAATGATAATAATGATCCAAGCAACCCTTTATGGTCCGTTGTCGAAACATGCCCGAAAACGCACCACGGCCGTAGCGGTGCTTTGTCGGGCTGCGCCGGACTTGGGTGTGCTAGGTTTTTTATTTCACTTGGATACGCTCGCATTCTTGGTATACATAATGCGCCAGCTCTTCATGCATAAGTAAAATTTCCAGTTGAAGTTTACTTCTTTTTTGCACAAGGGTGTAGCACAATGCTCAGCTCGGGCCTTCCGGATCCCAGGCGCTTTCACGTGCGCCCTGTTCGCTGAGAAACAGCGCCCATTTGTCATCGCCTGCGTTTCACGGTGGTGCACATAGCGAAAGCGATGATGAATTCAGTGGCGTAGAGAATTACGTGCCTCCATTAGATGTTCTGTTTGCAGCGATAGAAAAACAAAAGCAGGCACGAGGGAAACTGTGTTTTTCTAGAAACCCTGCGGGAAAAACACTGGCCTACACCAAGGATGTTGCTTTGAGTGGTATAACACGCTGCTCAAATATCAGTAAAGGAGTTGCAAACAGATTGCAAGCAAGAAATAAACATCTTGTGAGTTTTTTTGCAGACTTCGTGTTTTTCGTCGCAGCGCATAAAATTGACAATATAGTTCCAGACAAAGACGGCCGGAAAGTAGGTAAAAGTTTTGGACCAAAAAAAGGTAATGCCTGAATGATGCTCACGCACTATTGAATACACAAATATTGTGTAACTACTTTTCCGTTATGAAACTCACGTTGGAAACTGCGAGTAGATGCACCTAAGTGCAGAAGGACAACTTAAGAAACTGCTAGAACATTAAAAGGATTACGAGTGTTTGCAAATAACTTGTACATTTGAATAGCAGGTGACGCGATTGTGGCCTGAAAGTTGCTCATTGTATCACTTTTTTTTTCAGCACTCCTAGAAGGGAAACCGGGTAAGTTTTTACAATGAAGGCGAACATAAGAATTCATCTTAGAAACCGAAGGAAAAGAGAAAAATCCAATTTAATTATTGCAGGCGTCCTCTCTTTTAGTACGAAGATCCATAGGTACAGCTTACCATCTAGTACAATATTTCGACAATGCATGAGTATGTGGTGTTGTTCAGCTTTAGCTGAACCGTCAACGACAGGCTCCCCGAGAAATCACGAGTCGACGAGCATATTTCACAAGAAATGTTCAAAATTTATGCTGGAGTGGGCATGAAACTGACCAACCAACTGACCAAATAACTGACCAATGTGTCCCTGCTAATCTAAATCTCAAGAGAAATAATGCAACTGCACCACTACTGTCTTAAACAGCGAAACTAGAAAGTAGCCGCATCAAAGCAATGATTCATTGGCTCATTTAACTGGCAAAACAGGCTTTCGCTGGGGATCATGCTGGCTTAGGGGAGAAAGGCGGTGCATTACTGATCTCTGCGAGGTCGCAAACTCTATTCGCGGCCACGGTGTCCGTTGTCTGGACAAAAAAACAAAAAAAAACCCAAAAAATAAATAGCAGCTAATACTCTTCCTTCGCTGCAACGGACGGCATAATACGATAGGTCTTTTCCCGTCGCTTCCGGGTAACGAGCCTTTCCCTCTCCAGCTAGCCCGCTGCGCCTCCCTATACTTTTTCCCACCTTCTCATCCCATCTCCCACCACCGCTCCCTCGCTACCCCTTTACCTCCCTTTGTTCCCGCATAGTAACCCCTATTCCGTCTAGCCCGCTTCCCGTCTCTTTTCATTCCAATACCCGTCTCTTTCCCTCTATCCTCTTCACTTCCCCTTGTCGCACTCACCTCACTTCCTTTCCCTTTATTCTACATCTGACCGTTCAAATGAACGACCCAAGGGTCACGTCAGGAAATCGCCACTC
The DNA here is from genome assembly GCF_048455015.1 of Haemaphysalis longicornis. Classification (NCBI taxonomy): domain Eukaryota; kingdom Metazoa; phylum Arthropoda; class Arachnida; order Ixodida; family Ixodidae; genus Haemaphysalis; species Haemaphysalis longicornis. The sequence goes on from NW_027526445.1 coordinate 10,351,573, forward strand.
ACAACCGACGGAACATGCTGCAACAAGAGGCGATTGGATACGATGTTCTTGGGCGTTTGTGGGGCCGATTTAAACCACAAGATGGAATTACGGCATAGATGCACTGTGTGCTTGAGAGCATTTGTTGCTCTGAATTAGTGAAGGGTAGGTCCCCCTTCCTCACTAGAAAGGAAGGTACGCCGGCAGTGTGTATATTAGTGGAGACTACTTTTGGAGCATAACAATGCGGGCTGTCTATGCCCCGCGAAAAAAAAAGCTTACGTCGGCCTACCGGACATTAGAAAAAGAAGGTGGGGGCAAGATTTACACGTAAAAACGGAGCACCTTGAGGAAACTCGGGTAGAATAGAAATTCGGGAGGAATGCGTGATAGCTTAAATTCAGGGAAAAAAGTGGACGTGGGCAGAACGTGCTGGCTGAGACCGAGAGAGAGAGAGAGAGACTTTATTCACAGTTGCAGTAAGCATATTGTGTTCAGGGTCTTCAGTCCAAGACACGGATAGTACGGTCGGCTGTATTAGCAATTTGCGCTAGCAAAAGCTTCGTTTCAGTGCAGGAGCCGTGCAGCGTATTATCCAACTGTTCATGTGAGGAGTTGTGGAAGGTGGCAAGTCTCGGTTTATTTGCCACTCCCAGATAATAGGCTACAGTGTGCCGCTTCTCAATAAGTACATTGAGCATGATAAATTATAAGATGAATGACGCGTAGTCGTGTTGGCCATGGGTACGGGCAGTTGTCTCAGGATGACTACCCGTTCTTTCGTGGCCTCATTGGTTACTGGTAGGTAGTCTCTCTAGTAGGTGATTTTGAGTGATGTAGGCATACGTGAAAAGTGGTTGCCAGATGTCTGTCAATTGGTGAACTAGATGGGTGAAGGAGTAGCCACTGTAAGAGAATCCTCGGAAGCAGGGCTGACCGCTAGATTGATAGAAGGATGAGAAAAGTAAATTCGGGTACAAGGAATGCATTCGTAATGCCAGTGATAGGAGCAGATCGAAGGCTGTGAAGAGGCCTTCGTCCAGCAATGTAGACAAATGAACGCCGCAATAGATCCGGTCTTTCCACATTAGAGTTCCGTAGAAAGGCACATTGCATAAATTTCCTGCCAACATAGTCAATGGACACTGGGGACTGGGCTTTCACACTTACGTGCAGTGGAATAGACCGCGAAAACCTCGGAATTAGCATGATAAAACTGTAGTAATGTCGAAAAAAAATTCTCGGCGATATTGCTTCTTTCCACTAGCGATTTCCGATTGGAATGAACTACCCCAAGAAGTAACCATCATTGCAGCGCCTGACGCATTCTTTTCAGCTATCACTGCCTGCCTGTACTAAAAGGTGTGTGGTCACATACGCAGGTTTCAATTCTGCTGATCATGATATTTTGTGTTGTGACCAAAGGGTGTATTGTATTTAGATATTGCTCGTGTGGTGCTCCTGTAACGCGAGTACATACAAGTCCACGCAAGCCTGTTGTGTGATCATTTTATTTTGATCATAGTTGTCTGTGTTGTCGCTGCAAGTATGTATGTATGTGCCACTCCTCACTTGGCCACCATTGCGCGTCTGGTAGCATGTATTAAATAAAATAATTAAGTGGTGATGACGAGGAATATCCTAAGTAGGTCTTCTTGTTCGATAACCCCGGCCACTTGCCAGATGGGCGAAACTTCTATTTTCAATTTCTGAGATTTAGCCTGCCGAAAGAGCCTTTTCAGAAAGCCACGTGGCTGCTCATATAGGCAGTTAAGTTTGCAGGTCACAAACGTCGTCTTATACCCTTGTTACACGGCGGAAGCAACCGCAGTTATCTTTAACCGTGACTACTAAACTTTAAATGTGGTTTTCGCAAACTGCAGTTTTGGCTGTTACACGCGAAATTCGTAGTGTGTCGATAGCGTGCACCTGGTTGTCCGCGTAACAAATGTAAATTAACAAACTTTTAACCTTACGATAAAAAACAAAAACAAGCCGTGCCGACAAAAGAAAATATCGATATGACTGCTGCTTCATACCCAAACGCGACGCACTCGCACGCGGTGAGAGAGGGGCTTCCCCAGAAGCTCGTAACCGGCTTGGTTTTCTCGATTCAGCTCGGGGTTGGGAACTTTAGGCTTAACGTCGCGATGAATATTTGACCGTCGCTCTCTGTGAAACTGCCAGTTACAATACGTCGCACAATTTTTCACCCCACCAACATTTATTTTCTCGCATGTGGAAGTTCTTTTCTGTGATCAGATTTATTTAAAAGAGCGGCGACAAGCTGCTGCTAACGTGGCCTGGGCTGGTTGGAGCCACATCCAGCACGTTCAGTGCCGTGCGGGCAGGCGTGCCTGCGTGTTCTCAGGCGCGGACGACGTGAGCGCGGATTGTTTCCGAGTGCAGAAAACGTTTTATTCATTTTTTTATGAAATGACGCGCGGAATTTAAAAATTTAGCACGTCTTTTGTCGTAGTTGATTGTGCGGATCGAGAAACAAGCCGCTGCTTACGGGCAGTTGCGTTAAGACTGACGCAACAAACGCAAGCGCCTCCTGAAACAGCTTGTAGGCGCCCGCTATTTGAGGTCCTTCGTCTCCTCCGAAGGTTAGCCAGGAAAAGTTAGCCAGGTGATTTTTTTGTCGGTTCAGCTGATGCGGCGGCACTTGTCTCCCAAGTGACTTGTGCGATATTGAACACTGCGGCGCTGCGGTTCCGGCACCTGCAGTTAGCCTTAGCGAACTGAGGTGGCCAAGATCAGTTTGCTTTAACCATGGTTACGGGGTAACCGCAGTTTTATCTGTCGTGTAACGCAGCAAACTGCGGTTTTGTCAAAACCACGGTTTGCTTAACCGCGGTTAACTGTGCCCGTGGTACTAGGGTAATAAACAAGAACAGTCATTGGGGATGACAAACGGGTTGTAATACAGATATGCCTCTACAACTGTTCTTTTGTTGCTGGAAACAAGGGGAGTGGCTCCAATATTGAACATTAGTCAACGGATAATTTTTAAGGTCGGCGTTTATACGAGCAACAATTACGTTAAATTATTAAAATACGTTCATAAAAAATGTGGATATCGGCAAGGACGGGTGCACTAAATTATCTAGATTCATCTTTCTCTCACGGAATAGGGAATTCGATGTGTTCACGATAAACTTGTTTTAGTATTGACAAAATTGACATTCCTCTTGGCAGCTACCACAACTACTACTGAAAAAGGCCCACTTCGTAAGTAAAACAAAGCGTTTGACCTTTTCTCGTCTACACTACTCGGCGTTTTACTCTGATTATTAGAGTATATTTTTGAAATGCGCCAATGGGAAGTTAGAACTAAATTTTACGTACGCAAAAATTCAATATGTCTGAGTATGACTGTTACGCTGTTGGGTATTGGGTAACCCTCATTATTCGCCGGAAACACGGATATGTCTAGCTTCCGAGGCAGGGTACATATCCCCAGGTGGGCAAAAGTAATCCGAAGCACGTCGCCACGACTGCACTTATACTACCAGTTGAAGTTTCGGTGCGTCAAACACCTATATTTTGAATTTAAGGCAGTTATCTGTGGTGTCATTGTGGAAGTATTCAGCTGGCACCCCTGTTAAAGTGATAATAATAACAGGAAAGTTCACCAATGTATCGAAAGTAATATTAATTGTAAATCGCGCGAAATGGCCTTACCAATAAGTGAATACCACATCAGTGTTTCTGTATAATCTACACCGTCCAAAAACAATTTCACAAATTGTAGCGCACCGATTTTATTTCGTTATGCGATTTTTATAGCGAAGCTTTTTACTTCACAGTGGTGCCGTCTCTAGTTCACCCAAAACGCACTGCAGGGAAGCCAACTTTGATGACGCCGATGATGATCGTCGTTGAAGTGAAGAAAGAAACGCTTCCCATGGCCTGAAGGTCCATCGTGTTATGAAGCTGACGTCAATCCAATTGCGCCATTCTGACACAGCCGAAGGAGTTTGCTAGAGGAGTCTGGTTGGTGCACGGACGTCCAAAACTGGACAGAAAAATCGTCCACCCCTTCGTCCAACGAGAAAGATATTAGAACACAAACATTTACTCGTGCTAAAAAAAAGTCCCGGTCCATCTCCACTGAGGTGAAACCTGGGGAAGTCAAAGGATGCTGTGTAAACGTGCATTCTTGGCGCCTTGGCCTTTTCTCAACGGCGATGGAACCGTAGTACAACATATATAGAAACCGTATGGAGATGTGCAATTTTTCTGTAAAAGCCTCGCGTCTTTGAAGCCTGAAACGTTCTAGCGAGAGGCGTGAACGAGTTCCTCGGTGTTTTAGTACGCGGTAAAAATCGTTCCAACGTGATGGGCAAATTAATGTCCCGGTGGATTTTACAGCACTGGTTACGTTCTAGCGCGAGGCGGAAACAAGTATCCCGGTGTTTCAGTTCCATGACTACTTCAGGCGGTGGTTACGACGAAATTAGACGGTGAAAGCCCGGGCGTCTATGGGGCTTCGGGCCTGAAAATGGTGAAGATAAAAAGTCAAAATCCCTTTGATCAACCGTGGGAACTGCAGTCTTCTCGGAGTCAAAGCTGAGCGAGTCAAACTCCAAACCATCTGAGCGTCAGAGTTTAAACTACTACCAAAACTTCACATGCGGTGCCGTGCGCGCAAAAACGTGCGCCGCAAAACGCTCTTCTGCGGCAATATGCCTCTGCCGCGCAAGGGTGGGTCCGGGACCCATTTTTGCAGCAAGGTGCTTTGCCAAACTCAACGAGCCAATCAGCGCCGGGTTCACGTGTGCTACGAGGTCAGTGCTCTCCCCGGGGAGCTCGCCGGCGCAGATCACGGAGAACCGTTCCTCCCCTGCTCCCACGTCGGAGAGGGCTTAGGACCGGTTCACTCGGCCGCCGCCTCCGCTTTTGGGCGTGCGCGTGTTCCCTCAGTAGTGCGGCCTTCAGAAAGTGACGGCGTTTCTGATCCTGCGGTGCGTACGTAAAGACGTACAAGCAGTAACCAGAAGCACGCGCACGCGCGCTCGATTCTACGCGTGTTCTCGTGCCATGCGCCCGAGGGTGAGGGTCAGAACCCACACGGAGGCGAGAGATGCGCGCGAGCGTGCGCTGCCCCGCGCTTGACGGGACCGCTTTGTCGACATGAGTCAACCGTCCAACGTCCAACACTGTTACACTGTCATCGTAACACACATAATCGTCGGCTTTTATTTTACACCAGCGCAACATTACTTTAATACCAGCTACGAAATAAAAAACTGCAGCATCGCCGCTTCACTATGCACACACGACGCAGAGAACCATGCTTTCCTCCGGCTGACGGGCTGATGGAGTTAGATCGCGTGCATTATTATTCGCCGCTGTCGTATTTTGCTGGCGTAGCACGGAGGAAACGCATACACCAAAAATACCTTAGCGGGAAACGAAGCACTACGCCGGTTTATCACAAGGTTGTGACGGGAGGTAACTTTGCGGCAGTAACGTTGTTGGCTGCGGCCACAGACGGATTAACCCGTGGCCTCCACCACCAAGCGCGTCGAGAGGCGGTTCTGTCTGGTGCGCAGCGGACCGGTACTTTCTCGAGTTCCTGTATATCGCGTATCGCAAGAGTTGCTCGTCTGATTGCCACATGCCGCGCGTTCCAGTTCGACAGAAATCCCGCTTTCAGTGCTGTGGACAGTCAGTTCTCCTCAACGGGGCATCGGCGTTCGGGGAAGCGGTGGTAGCGGCGGCCGCTTATCTGATAAGCGGTCCAATATCGTGGGCCAGTTCTTGCCCGGCTGCTCCTCGCCACTCCTCCTCGCCACTGCCACTGGCGCAGTGGCCCGGCGGCAGCTTTTTCACTTGAGAAGGGTGGCTTTCCAGCACGACCTGGAACCCATGATGGCGGATGGACGCGCAACTCTACTCCCCTAGGGGAGGTATATACAGTAAGTATAGACCTTTAGGACTAGCAGCGCTGTCTGGCCAAGTTTGGCGTAATCGAACAGAACCGAAAACCATTTCGCCACTTTAACATAGTAATACAAGTACTTATAGCTTATTTTTTTATCAAGTATTGACACAAGCAATCGTTTTGCGTTACTGGTCAATCACAATATCTTTAAATAAATTTTCGACTTGATGATAGCCACACAATAGCCAACAAGGTTGCGTTCCACATCCATTCGAATTCTTTTCGATGGCAAAGATCCAACGTGGTCTTTTGCTACAGTGAACTAGAATAGTTTTGTGCAGTTTTCAAATCGGTTCGCAGTCGCCAATTCTCACAGAAAGCACAAGTCCTCGTCGATGCAGAACCGTTTTCGCGGTTTGCGCGCCAAACGAGAGCCTGAAGCCGCGGCGCTCGTCGTGGGCATGGCAGCCATGTTACAATAAGCAAAATCGTCGCACGCTTCCGAGAAGGCACCCGCATCGCCCCGCAGAAGCAGCGGAGAGGGCCCCGACGTTCCGCTCAGGGTGCGTTTTCTCGCTCCGCTATCCCGCTTAATCGCTAAGCGGAAAGTGCATGCGCAGTCGCACTCCCACTCCGATTAGCTGCTGATCGGAGTGTAAAAATGCCAAACTAAAATTACCTATTAGATACTTAGATTAGAATATTTTGTCCACGGCCGGACAAAAGGAGCGGCGTGCGCGGCTCCCGCACGCCGCTCTTCTTGTCCGGTTGTGATCTGGCAATGCCAGACCTTCGAGAACGCAACGCGCTTTACCTCGCGCAGAGTATTAGGCCGTCGCGAGGTGGCGCACGGGTGCGGGAGCGCGTGGAATCGACCGCGCAAGCGCTTGCGTGTGCTCACTGCTTAAGAGAGCTCTCACGGAAAAGCTACCTACTCAACCATCGTCGTTGTTTCTCATAAGGTGCATGATTTTTTTTCACGGTATGTCCTTCCTGCGTTACGAAGACCTGACAAACACAGTTTACTATTCTGTTGGTTTTCCCAAGAACAAAACAGCGAAATGCATTGGGATCTAAAGGGAACTGATTGCGTTTCTTCACGGCCATGAAAACGAAGTACTAGTTTGGCTGGCTAAAAAAACTTCATAATTAAACAATAGTATCACTCTCTTCTCACACGTGGAAAAAATAATCTGCATACCAAAGAAAGCACATAAAGCAGTGGCTGCTTCTTACTCACTTTCCGGGAATACCTCTATGACGTCACATTCCAGATATTCAGATTAGCGGGACGCAATCAAAGTCACCGCCAAGAACCACGACTGAGCGTCACTCCATTGAGTTACCCAGACCCACATTGCGTCACTGAAGTGCGAAATTAGAAGTATTTTTAAAGTTGTTGCTATTTTTGTTAAGGAAGAGTCTTTGTGCAGTGGGAATGGAGATGTGTTAGTTACAGAAGGCTAGTACTTTCAAAACTTTAAGAAGGTATATTTTGTTTAGGCGCGTATCAGAGATATATCAGTGTCTCCGTGGCCGTAATGTTCTGCTTGGATAAAGTTGACTCATACGGAGTATTTATAAAAGACCGTTTGAATATTTAACATCTGGTGTTAGTTGTAATGTGAGGCCTCTGAGACAGCCATAACGTATACGTGGGGAGATGACTTGCGGATAAACGATATCTAGTAAAATTGCTACAGCGTGGTTTCAAATACTGCATAAAGACATACAAAAACGTGTAAAAAAGAATGCACACAGTAGGCGCTCGATGACAGAACAGTAGATAAATAATGATTGCGGAGTGTGCGCCATTTAGCTCCTACTCACGCATTACTTGTGTTGTCTTAAAATTCTAAAGGAAAGAGCCCCATTTGTCAGCGTCTTTTAATGTTTTTTCCAGTGTAGCTCTAGGAGGGTTATTCAAAATAGAACCATAAATAATCCAATCTAGATGATTAAATGGTCACGCTTTTTTGATCGGCTGTGTATAACATTTTACGGTTGCAGCTGGATCCCTCCATGGCCATTGCAACGACATCATCCCTTGCATTGACAATTACAGCACCTGCATGGACAACCTCTGTGAATGCAGCACCGGGTATAAGGAAGTCAATGAAATCTGCATAAACGATACGTATGTATCGTACATTTGCAAACATTTTGATTTGAGTTCGTTTCCCTTTGCTTTAGGTTAAAGTAAAAACAGTGGACCTACGTTGGTTAAGCATGTGCCAGCGCCAAGTGTATGCATATCTTTGACAAATCGTTGCCATCACTACCAGCAGACTGTCGATGTCCACAGCAGCACACAGGCGTCTTAAGCACATTATGAACGACTATTATTCCGCATCCGTTTGTTTTCCCGCGCTTTCTCTCCTAATTCTTTCCCGGTCTTCCTCAATCCCATCCCTCACCTGCTCTTCTGTTACATGAGTGCTACATCAGTTAGCCCTCCGCCACATCCCATGCCGGGCCAACTTCCCTCCATTCTTTAGTATTAGCTGTGATGCGTTTTTTGCTTTTAACAATGTTGACACTCCTTTCGGTTTAGTAAGTTTTGCAATATTCTTATTTTCTTAGCAGTTGAGATGCCATAATTTCTTTAGGCTGCAGAAAAAGATATCGAGCTTATATCTCGTACTCAAGCATTTGAAGTTTCTATACCCTACCCGCGGTTCTTTTCTGTTTTATTAGTCAAGCTGTTCCTCGTTGCGAATGAGTTTCTCACTAGCTTACCTGGAGTGAAATCTAGCGCTAATATCAACGTGATTCTGCGAAAGCGCCTCATGTCACCATGGGCGCCGCCGCCTTAGTGCTGAGTTCGGCTGTAACTTTGGCGCGGCATGGCTAACAACGACTTCGGGGCTACGCAAATTGAGGTATGATAAAAAATATTGCTGGCAAAAGTGTTTACGTCAATAAATTTTACTTTGTATAAAAGTACTGTGTCATAGTGTTTACGTTGATAAAAAAAATTGGAATAAAAAAAGCAGGCGCCTTGCATTAGGCTCACCTCGCCAGATGCAGCGGGCAGTCCAGAATGTATGCATAAATTATATACTTCAAACTAGCCGTTGGTTTCTTTGTTTTGTTTTTGTAATATTTAAGTGAATATGAATCATTTAAACGTTCTTTAACTGTGTTCTTACTTCCTCTCAATATATATTATGACTGTTTCGTATATGCTTCGTCAGGCGAAGCAGATGCAATAGCTGGAAATACAAAAGTGATATCGTCGCGTTGTATTGGTGTTTTGTCTGAGTAGATATAAATAAACATAGAGTCGAAGCCTAGCTATTCCGTAAGTACGTCTTTAAACACGTGTCAAAGCACTGTGAAATCGCATGAAGGCTTTAAATGGCAAATAAATCCTGGCTAATGGACTCGCCACGAATATTGCCTCATTGTACTTGTCAGTGCGTGCTTGAAAGGGTAACCACATGCACATGCAGCGATGCCGACAAGTGACCCGAAAACCGTAAACGCCGGTTAAGATTTGCGATGAATTGACGCGATGTGTATCGCGGCAAAAAAAAAAAAAAAAACTGGCCAAGACCGAACGACTGACCGAGACCGAGCGAAAGAAACCGCGTTGCTCTGTCGCAAGTGTGCAGGGCCTCTACATGGTTACAGCAAACGGATAGTGTTGGCGACAGCGACAACAGAAAAAGATTGCACCATCTTCCTGGGGGGAACCATGAGGAGGATGCGAAGCATGATAGGGGTTCTGTGTAGGTTCCATTGTGTTGCCGTTATGTTGTGTCATTTATAGGAGCACGAATGGGAACGTATTGTGAACCCCCATGTAGAGTAATAGAAATGTAGAGAAATGTCGAGACAGCGACGAGACAGACACCGGCGTTACCTGATCGAACACCTTCTGGTTCACGCCTTTCTTTATTGCGTGCTCACGCTCCTACCGCGCTGCCCGCCCTCACCGTCCTCTTCTCTGGTTGAGCTGCAAGGCGCGTGGCGCTTCCCGCCAGAGCTTTCCAACGAGAAATTCAACATCCTCCTCTAAAGTTTTCAGTTCGTCGTATCCGTTGACGTTCAGCCTCGTGTGCCTTCGTTGTATCAGTAGCTTCTCGATGTAGTTTGAATAAGTCAAGACATCAGGCGTGTTCGTAGCACTTGCTCCTGCCCCAGTTTTGTAGTGCAGTGGGAAGAGCGCCACGTACCTCCCGCTGCTGCCAGAGAGTCGTGGGAGCGAAACCGGGCGCGCTGACAATTTATTTTTTAATAGTGTAGGGGGAGCGGTGCGGACGCCGGACGACGGATGGTCGACTAAGAGACGCTTTGCACCGAAAAAATTATACACGGGCCGTTGGGGCCGTCGCCATCGCTCGCTTTTTGCCGGCCAGATCCAGTCCAGAAGGGAGCGGCAGCTACGAGCGACGGCGATGGATTATATTGGGGGCCGTGCTTGTCTCTGTCCGCACACTACAGGTTTGGTTTACCCATTGAGTTACGGTTTTCGCGTGGCTTTTCGCAGTCGCTGCACGTCGTTACTCTTTCATCCTAAAAAAACTCCCCGCTAACGTTAGAACATGCGTCAACTGCTAATCACGCAGTTATGTAGGCATATCTGTGATAGCCATTGAATGTGAGTAAGAGGCACGCCGAAAACAGAAAAGCATGCCGTAAACAGAATTACCAAGCACGTAAGAGCCTAGAACTGCAATCTATAGCTATTTGGACTAGCCTGTTATTGCTAATCCGATTATCACAGTGCCCACAATTCCCATGGCAGTGTTGCATTGCAGCGATCGTTTCCCCTCTAAGTAATACCAAGAAACTCTATGCCAGTTACTTCAGAGTGCTACCCAAGCAGACCAGTCGAGACACTAATTTGACATCCGATTTCTTACCTTCTCCGCGGCACAGCATCGCTATTTGTGTCACTAACGGCACAAGAGGAAATTCGGAACCTCCTATTCGCTTTTTCTTTCACCTTATTGGTCGCACCGTTTTAAAGAAACCCTCCAAAACGTTTGTCAACTTTTTTTGGAATCCTAAATGTTTGCAGAACGTACTTACCCAACAAAACAAGTACTTATATTAGGCGGTGGCAAAGAACATTAGGTGAAAATTAGTGCTCCATTTTCATCAGATATTTTGGAAACTGCCTCAATAGTTTTTGCTCTCTTTCATGATCTTGACGTTCTTTGACGGCTCAAATTACATGACTAATTCCATCAGAGGCTGCTGGCCGGTTGTCCTCCAGTTGCAGCAGTGAATGGTTTTCGATAGCATGTTTTGAAATAAAGCCTCAAAAACAAAGCCGGAATGGAAGGTGTATCTGGTGCGACGAGCACATCACGCAGTGCCGCTCCGTGCTGGCGATAACTATAGCTTTCGAATTCTTCCAGATACGAAGGAAAGAGTGGAAGCGCTGATCGAAAGTGTTCATGGTTCCATTAAACCGTTCAACAAATTTCCAATATCTTCAAAGATGTAGATTTCTTCGCATTTTTCAAAAGCAACCACGTGATGTGACTAGTTTCTGCCACATCAGCTAAAGCCTCATTCGTGTGGCAGCGCTGATAGATACAGAACTTATAAGGACACTTTGTAACAGCACATGTGCTACTGTTTAAGAAGATGAGTTATCTGCCGCGGTAAGATGAATTTATTAACATTAAAATACACCTCTGATATGAAGAGATTTAGGTGGGCGACTATTCAGGAAATGGACTTCTTCATCAAGCTCTGGAAGATCGCCGAGGATGCCCTTTTTTGAATTTTCAGCTCTAACCCTGAAGAGTACTCCGCAAATCTGCACGCAAAGTACAACCTTAATTTTAGGTAATGGGCGACATCACCGAGCTTTTCTTTTTAATAAAAAAAACTTTTGACCGGTGCCATTTTGTGCCTCCTTTCGCATGCATTATCTCAGGAATTACAAATATCACAGTGCGAACATTTTGGAAACGCACGCACACAAAATTGTACAACAACAATGGCTTAGAACAAAACCGCGGTTTTGTTTTTATACAAATGCCCACACAATGCGTTTACTTGTAATTAAATATTCATTCTTTCCAGGGTGAGCGTCTTAATCCCATTAACTGTCGTGGAAAACATCACGGGAACTACTTCCTTCAGCGACGAAACTACACCCGAGATACGGCAAAACACCACCAGCATGAATAAGTATGACAACATAATTTTTATTTCTGTAAAGAAAGGATTCAATATTAAGAGTAGGGAATGCACGATATTACAGCTAGGGTGTGGAGTGCCGCCAAACAAATCGGGCAGTTTTTTTTTGCTCCTAATATAAGCCGAACAGAAGCAGTAACACTCTAAAAAGGGGGTTAAACAACTTCAATTCTTCGGCTTCTGCAATCTTTTTGGAGCATTTTTGATCTGGGACTTTGCATGGCCAACTAATAGTTTAGGTGTACCTTAGTGCGAGTCGAAGGGACAACAAGTCGTTTCATTGGTGCCATTTATCAAAGAAATGAACCACACCGGCTGGTTAGTAAACTGCATACCTCAAATCGTAGGTCGTCTGCAGAGAGAGAGAGAGAGGGAGACTGAGATAGAGCCGTCTTATTCGTGGCCAGGGCTGGGCCTTGTTGCGCCATGGAATAGCAGCTGTATCGGCCCTGGCCTTGTCGAAAAGATCGCACTGTCATTGAGCGTCCGATCGCGCCATGGCAAAAAGCCAGGAGTCGGAGGGTTGGGTAGGGGAACTGGAAGCAGGGCGTGGCAGTGCCACATGGCGTACGAATTATGTTCGTAGTTCGTGCAATGTGGCCAAACAGGAATAGGAAAGGGTATGGTGAAACCGGAGAAGCATCCCCAAGGGTGCTTTACTAGCGGGAGCTGTCAGGCTTTGATTCTTGTCCTTCTCTTGCAAGGTTTACTTCCTGAAAAATGTCGTATACATTTGCATTTGTATCGTAACTCGGTATGTGTATTGATAGAGTTGCGCTAAGTTGCGCAGAATGTTCCGTACTTTGAATATGTTCTAACACGCGCGCGTATCTTCGGCACTCAACGACTGCATGCCTGCTGCACTTCGAAGAATTGTACTAATCGAATTAGCTGCGCCTAGGCGTCATGCCGTACAGAAACGTGGGAGAGTTGGTATTGAACAGAATATAACTGTGCAGTAAATTGAGGACGAAGATGGAGGCGCTTACAATACAGGACACGGCGCACACTAACAAATAATTTTGTTAATGGAGGAGTAATTTATATAAAAGGCCAATTCTTCGCAGCCACGCACAATCTGCGGGTCGCACACTCAACTCATAAAGGTTCAAAAAAGCTGCAAAAGGTTAGGCTCAACAGAGCTATCGTGCTTCATATAAATTTCTTGTTTTCTGAATTAAAATTCGTTGTTGGTCTGTGTCGCGTCTTGTTTATATGCGCGTGTTTCTCCTGCCTCGTGTCACCGCGAACTTATAAAGGGAACCTAGCACTTTTTGCTGAATTCATTATTTACCCAAAACATATACATTCGGTCTCAAGCTCGCTCTTTTTTTTGCTTCTGCGCCTTTTGCTCCCACCCGTCGGCAGTTACTCTGTCCATTGTCCAGGAAAATGTAAACTGTTCTTGATGTAACATGCACTATCCAACCATGCTTTACCCGTCCCAGTGGCTCAGTACATCATGCTTCGCCCCTTCTCAGGTTTCCCGTTAGTGGACATCGCCGGGTATTTTAAAGGGGAACTTGCTCGCAAATACCGAAGAATAACACTTATTTCGATGGCCCGTGGGAATGGGGCACTGCCCCGTAGTATTGCGTCATGCTCCAGGCGCTGTTCTTAGGCATCACCCGCTTGATTTAATCCATTTACCGCCCCTCAACGGTACGTCCAAGCACATGAATACACGCCACTGCATGCCAACACCACGTCGATTCAAAACGACGACCCATTTTTGGAGAATTCGACCAGTGAATAACTGCACCTCAAAGCACGCTTGGATGCTTTTTGTGGCTGCGAACGCACGCCGCCCAATCTCCATGAGAACAAGCGTTTTAAGCGCAGGGCTGTTTAGGGGCCCGGGTTGTCGTCGAAGCTCGACCGGGGTCACGGTTTTACGCGGTAAAGCGCACCAAAACCGAGTCACGCTCTGTTATGCACGGAAACAGAGGCTCCGGAAAGATACCCGCTTGTCCCTCCATTCAGCCTTCGCGCAAAACGGTAATGAGACACTGGAACAAGAGGTTTTTGTAGGCAGAACAGTTGGAGACTCGTGGAACCTCTGGCACTGATCATTCACGATCCCATTATTTACCGCAAAGAAAATGGCAGGTACATTTGAGGCAAAATAAATGTGCATGCCAGCTGTCCCCGCGCTCATTCCGTTAAAAATATTTTTTTGGTTGGTTTTAACAATACAAAGCGGGAAAAAAAATGTCTGCATAAACATGAAAACAGTGCGTTAAAAATGGCGCAGAAAGGTTTCAGCACGCTCGATATGAAAGCAAGAACAAAAACAAGAGAACTCCCGTTTGTGCTGTTCAGGGCAGAACAAAAAACAAAATATGAATAAGTGGATACGCGCTCTTCCAGGAGAAGGCGCGCGAGCACTGCGAAGACCGGAAAATTCAATTTCATTGAATAAACCTCTGTTCAACTCATCAAGAGAGGAGTGAGACAGGCAGGTGGAAGAGCGTGAGGGGTGGTCGCAAGGAGCGGAAAACGCTGCCAGAGCTCCTCTGGTGAATTACTGCTCCACACTTGAGAGCTTTCACATTGGGTGGAACTGCTTTAACTTTTGTTGTAGCTGACGGCCACGCGGCCATGGCCGGCCGTCTTCGGCAGTTTTTCACAGCATGGAGGTTCGTCTTAACACGATCAAGTTATTTGTTTCACCAAATTTATTGTGTACTTGGTGACACGGTAAGGTGCGTCACTATGTTGTCCTTTCCTTCGTGCAACACAGCAGCTGAGTCCGCAGCAAATACGATATTGTGGCGGCGATAAAGGAGGGGTTACACAAAAACGAAAAAGTTGCCGCTGCTGACGGCGATAGGGGCTGCGTTTACACCGGTACAAGCACTGTTACACTCGCTAGGTCGACGAAAAAACATCGAAGCTTTTCTAGACGAGACAGATTACGGACAGGGAGACGGCAGTTGTGTCTTGCAAAGTCGTTGTCAAGTAGTGTCGTACGCTTAGGCGGATTTTAGGTTGAGAACACGGGTTGGTTGTTGTATACATTGCCAGTTCACCATGAACACGAAAGGCCAACTGTACAAAGATAGTTGAGATTACGGCTTTTATGTCCACCCATTTATTGCCAAATGTCTGGGCAACATGGTTGTAAGTAATAGTTGGGGGGGTTTGCGAATGATGAAATTAACAAATATTGCTGGTATATAGCCACACATGCTGAGTGGCCACTAAGCAGAAATATTATTCTAAATTGTTGGGAAAAGACCACTGGTTGTGAAAAGAAATAACAAAATTACCGACCATACTGTAGTGGGAAACTAGGTGAAGACGCAAGTTGCAATTAACAAATATTGCTCGTATATAGGCACACAAGTTTATTTGAAGAACAAAGGAGTATTATTCTAAAAAGTATTATTCTAAAAATTGTCGGAAATCGATCTTGAGAGAATGCAGGGTAAAGAAATAATATTAAACAGGTTAATGGGATAAATTAAAGAAAAAGAAAAAACTGTTTGAAAACAAACAATAAAAACACTGAATATTATGTCCTCTTGTCTCTGAATTTACGTTTTGGAAAACTAGCTGAAGATTCATGTGCAGCGGAGTAACACGGTTAAGAATTTGCGAAATTTCCGGTGTCAAGTTAATCGCACAGCAGAAGGCGCAAGGCGAGCATAAAGCAACTATGGTTTAAATTGCATTCGCGCCAGCGAGAATTGGCCTAAAACCATGGACACTGAGCATATTCACACTTCCAAAGCAAGTGCTCTACATTGAATCACCAGTGGTAATATGTGCATGAAACTGTGCATAGTCACGTGAGCTACCGCAACGACGGGAGCGTCCACAGAGCGCGACAACTAGGTATCCTGCAGCTTCATGTGGTATATATTGTGGGGCCCTGGGAAATAGAACCGTCGTTGTTTTTAGATGCTAAGCATCTCTTGCTCGGGGCTATGTCCAGCGTCCGTCCGTTGTCAGCCCTGATCCCCCTACACTATAAAGAAAAGAAATAGTAAGCGGCGCCAGCTTTCGATCCCATGACTCAATGGCCGCAACGGGAGGTACGCGGTGCTCTCCCCACTATGCTACAAAACCGGGACAGGAGCGATTGCTACGAACGCGTCTTATGTCCTTGAATGATTCAAACTACGTCAAAAATCTATTGGTACAACGAAGGCACGCGAAGCTAAACGTCAACGGAAACGACGAACTGAAAACTTTAGAGGAGGATGTTGAATTTCCCGTGGGAAAGCTGTGGCGGGAAGCGCCACGAGCCTTGCAGCTCAACCAGCCCCGCCCGCAGCGCCTCTAATGCTGATTGTGGCAGGATGCCCTTAGGGATTGGCCAACCAATGAATCAATCACGAGATAGCTTCGCTTTCATCCACCGTCGTCATCTTCCCGTAGGGGAACCGATGAAGAAGGAGAATACAAAGCTGCGAAAGGGAGAAGGGTGTGTACGTTGCTCTCGCCCCGTCCGCAGCACCTCTGATAATGATTGTGGCAGGGTTCCCTTAGGGATTGGCCAACCAAAGCATCCATCACGAGATAACTTCGCGCTCAACCACCGTCGTCATCTACCCGTAAGGGAAGCGCCGACGAAGAAGAAGGAGAAGACAAAGCTGCGAAGAGGAGGGCGTGTACATTGCTTTCAGCCGGTGCACCAATGTCCACCACCTTTACCTCACCAACGCTGACGGAGGGTACCCATTCTACAATAGAGACGACAACATCGACAAGAATAGGATGGACGAGTTTCGGCGCCAGAGAACCGCTGCCTACTCACCGTAACACAACAGTACTTGCGTGCATTTGCAACCGGTGTAGACCCGGATGCGGAATTCCCTCAGGCGCTACTAAACACCACATCACTCAACATAACGGCAACACAATGAAACCACACGGAACAGCCACGATGCTTCACATATTCATCAGGGTTCCCCACGGGAAGACGGTTTAATTTGTTTTTTTTTTCTCACAAGGGAGTGTATGAGTAGTGATGGCAATAGGCCGTGCATTGAGCCTTGAGAAATACCAGAGCACACAGAAAGCTATTGGGCAGCAATTAGCGCTCGCAAGCGGTTCTTCCTGAGGTTCTGAAGAGTAAAGGTGATCGCTGGTATTTTGCCGTAAACACTGTTTCAAAATCTGGAAGGCAACAAAGAATAGAGTCCTATGCAAGCGCTTTTTTCTGACAGTGGCGCATCAGTGGTCACAATATAAGGTGGGAATTGCTCGAGGTGACTAGCCAATTAACAAGGGCAGATCACTTCTTTTCTAGCAAAAACATTTGAATGTTGCAGAAAGATATCATCAAGATAAATATTCACCACCTTTGACTGAGTTGCAATGTGGGTGGAAAGCAAAGGCCCCTGAGAATGTTCCTTACTCCGCCATAACGTGTTGAACGATGGTGATGGCGTAGCAAACAACAGATGAGATCTAAAAATAGTCGATTTTTTACTAGCAGGTATTCCTTCACTCTTATTGTATGAGGAGTAAAATAAGAGAAGGACTTTAGGAAAAACACAAAAATAGGCACTATACTTGGATTAACCAAAGCGCAGCTTAATAATGCCAATATAAATGACCGAAACCTATAGCGTGGTTAACGCAAAAAGGAGTGCAGGCCCCTTACGTTTGAGAGGGGAAATGTACGGATAATTGGTCAGAGGGAGAGTGTCTCTACGCTGACATGACAGCTTATAAAACAATCATTGAAAACAAAACCGCTCTCTCTCTCGCTTTGAAAAAAAACGCTCAAAATAAGGGTAACAACAATAATCCCCTTGAAAAGCACTGTAAATATTTTACAGAGCCAACATTATGTGTAATATTTAGGTGGTATGAAGAGTAAGTCGAGATTGGATTTTGGACAGGAATGCCAAAAGACCTGCTTTTAGAACACATAAAGCAAAAAGCGCAAAGATGGCGGACTAAGAAAAGGTTGGATACATGACACACGCAGACAAACACCACAAAGAACATTATGTCTTATGAACCGGTACCAACTTGCCCAACTGACAGTCCTCATGCCCTTTTTTTGGGGGTGCGAGATGCCATCCAGCCTTCATTCAAAATATGAGAGGTGAAATTGTTCCGACTGTAATAGGAATTTATATTACATGATTAGGTGACTAATAGCAGAGTCCTTCAATGCTTTTCTGGTCACGAAACTCCGCCCGAAGGTTGATATAGGGACAAAATCTCTCGCTAGCGGGCGCCACCCGTCGTAGGGGGGCCACAAGCAGCCGCCAGTGCTGTGCTTGTATGTGCACTGCTGCCGACGTTTCGACGCGATTATGTGCGCGGCTGTTCTTCCTGTTACCTTTTCTTAAACGTCTCTGAACGCATCAATGCCACCAGGTAAAAAAGTCGAAACGGGATCCAGTGTCGACGACGAATGAGAGCTGTTTACTTTGGAACGCACGCGTAGTTTACTTGGGAGGGCGGGCCCACCTTATAAACAGCAGCACATTTAAAGTGTTCTCACACCGCGCGATAACGCATTGTGTTAATAATTGTCTAATAGCCCAATTACATGCATACTTACGATGACTCGAAGCGGTACTTGCGAGCTTTAGCTCGCAAGCGTTTAAGACGATGCTCATGCTCCCGATGCGAGCAGCTACTGCTAGATCTGCTCGACAACGTGTTTATATTAGCGCCTGGCCAAAGGGCGATTATGTTTATGCGGTAGGTGAGCTTTCTATTCTGGTAGTGCCGCAAATAGGGGGAGGAAGGTGAACGGAATGAAACACGACTGGGTAGTACAGGAGCAATCACATTGGTTTATATCCGGCTCGCCTCTCGCGCGCTGCTACCCAAGTATTCAAATGAAGTGAATGGTCGAGCCAGAAGTTTTATTCCAGACCTTTCAATTGAGTTTACACCCTAATGCGCAGTTGTTTTCGACACACGTTTGTTAGCGCCGATCGCTTTTTTGCCGCGGGGACTTCCGATTCTGAGCGCTTTCACGACCGCTCTAAACACGAGTTTCACGTGCCTAAGATTTGATTCATCACTTTTTTCCACGCAGTTTACACGGGACACCCAGCGTTTGACATTTCCTGGTGTTTACTGTTTAGAGCATTAGTAATTACCGGCTGACAACCCATGATTTCTTCGGGAAGGGAAGTACAGCAGCCTAATCTGGAAGTTCCTTTTGATGCCAGTGCTATCTGCTCGGCCGCCTTTGCCGCTACCAGAGTCTGCCACTACCTAGGCACCACATCATACATTTGTTTTTATTTTTTGGATGCTGGGCGGGAAGGGCGGTTATGATCTAAAGCATGCAATAAATCTTAAATTTGGCGCTAATGATACGCCGCTTAGTACTCAGGTGTGTACTTATGAATGGGAGATTCACATCAGGTGCATGTAATGAGGAGAAAGTTGGAAAACATGATTTATTTACACAAAATACACCGAGAACAACACTTTGGAGAAGAAAAGCACTAGAAACTATTACAGCTGTTTCCAGTAATGTTACACAATCTGTTACTCTACTGTACAATGTGTATTTCATTTCATTAACAGCTGCACTCTGCCCTAGCTTACTGCCTTGTAAGGAGGGATGGGACCCAGTCAAGCCGATATAGTCAAGCCCGTCAAAAATCCTTGGAACGGCATCCGTCCGAAGCCTCGGTCTCTCTCGCTGAAGCGACACGACCACCCCGTTCACGATGTGCTCGTCGGTTCTTGCAACGTCGCTAGCATCAAAATGCTTTTCGCAAACCCGAACGTTCTTACTTTCAAAGTTGAAACCGCCAGTTTCCGACCGCGGTATAGCCCTCTTCCATTTCTCTCGAAGTTCGGCGCTACTTGAGAAACAGAAGAGTGACGCCTTTTCCTTGTTGCTTCGGTATCCGGAGCTGCAGCCCGTCACACAACACGTCTTAGGCATTGTTCATTCGAATTTTCATGCCGTCCACCTTGAAAGCGGTGCACTTGCACTTGAAGTTCGCGTGACGCTGATGCAGAAACTTTGGTGGAAGGAATGCCGCGAGCTGTCACCACACAACGCCTTCGGGCTGCCGCCACTGCCAGTGCGTTCCGCCGGGCGCAGCGGGGCGATGGCCCCCCTAAGACAGCTTGCGCCGCGCAGCGGCCGTTCTTGGCACCATATCAAGCTCTCCCATAGAGTGACGGAGAAGTTTCGTGACCAGAACGGTATTAAGGGACTCTGCTAATAGTCAGCCTTTCTGGATACAAATATGTCTTGTCTGCAAGAACAACACAAGCCCTGCTAGTGACCGAATTGAACAAAATAAGAGGGAGGATTGCGTCCTAAGGTAAAACTCGACCTTTATTAGAATTTGAAGACGCCGGATGTGTAACTATTGAGTGCAATGTTGACTGAGGGCTGCAAGCTCATAGGCCCAAAATTATTGCGAAAATGCAAGGAAATAGTTTTTTTGTTCTTCCTAAACGGTCTATACCGAGTTGGCACAGGTTTGGCTCAGAGCCTTAAAAGGTGAACATGGCAGGCAGTGTTCTCCATCAGTGTTTTGTTTTGGGGAAGGTTCATGCAACACGAGCAAAGAAAATAAAAAAAAAACATATCGCCCCAGTCGTAGCATTGTTTCGTTACGAATACAAGAATACATGTCAGACGCCACGATATGTAAGTGTGAAACCACGTTCAAAAGCGGGTTGTATTCTTACTACACTTTCCGGGGACTGTAGAGACAGATATTTCTACATATGTCATTGGTACACATTGGCACTATGCGATGCGCATAAAGAATACGCGGGACGGCTGATTGTTTACACGCTCAATATTGTTGTGATATTCTATCATGCAGACAACACTGAATGGTTATACAAGGTAGAATCAACGATGTTACATGAAGTTAGGTCCTTTGTAAGAGTTTTTATTCGGCTGCATGCTCTCTAAATAGAGGCAGATACTGTGTCTGAAGCTCTTGTTGGAATTAGTTGCAGGCTACATTCACAGATGGCCAGATGGTACCCCATTCTTTCCTTGTAATTTATACCCTGCGTATTTGGGCTCTACAAGTGTTACTCCTGATGAAGGAAAGGTCGCGCCTGAAATTAAATACATGTTTTAAAATGTGGTTATGCCGGGAGGGGTACAGTTGCTTTTGTAGATGGCGGATTACTGCTTATATTGAACAGGCGTCAACCACATGTCCAGATGCGCGTAGTGGCTTCGGAATGTTTTCGTTCCATGAAATCAATATAACAATGTCCTTTATTTATTCGATTCATCAATCGCCACACGAGCAAAAAGCGTAATAGTTTTTAACGTGTCTTCTAGACTTTGTGAGAGGGCTTAAAAGTTGCATGCAAAATGCAGCTGTCACATTGCCGTTTAAACCAGTGTTGTGGTCGATGATAGATCTGAAAATATTTGAACGTGGGCCGCATTAACAGTCCTGTCGATTCATCTTAATAATGCGAAACTTACTATGCTTCACTGATGGCGCTCGATGTCTCGCCAAGGTCAACTTTATACAATAGGTTTACACGATAATTGTGGTAAACGGAGGTATATTAGGCTCCTGAAAGAAAAAAAGTGAGACACGAAATGCTTGATTCATATGCCTTCCAAACACAAGTATTTTGCCACCCCTGCTGCCTAAGTCCTAGTTTCTATTCTTAGCACCCGTGTTTCTCTCACTTTTGCGCCCTTAAAAGTTTTAATAAACTTGTCGGCGATATCTGCTGCACACAAATAACACACTGCTTTTTCAGGACATGTATACATCATAGACGTCTCGCTGTAAAACATATAGACGCGCAGAAAGACGGCCACAAAAATTATATCCCACGTGCCTTGGTAGGGATGGGCAGCCTCGAACTGTCCTTGCGCTGTTGTCTGGGCCTTAGTAAATACTTTGACAACCACAAGCGTGGCTTGTTTGCTTAGATGCACACATTCTTGTAGTGTTTGCGGAGTGGTACGATATGTTGAGAAAAACTATTATAAACTAAGCTTGCGCCAATTTTCGAGCTTACTGAAAGCGGCTTACACAAAAGTCATAAAATTCACGGCGATAGCTTGGGACAGTTTTAACAGCGGCATGAGATCGGCACCAGATACGATTTCAAAAATTCTAGCATCCACTTTATGTGCTCTCACAGCTTCTGCTTGGTGCCCTCGCATGCAGAAGGCTCACGGCATTAGGAACCCATGCGTGAAATACTTTTCGTACAGGGCGTCTTCATGTGGCCAACACGGTGGCATGAAATCAACCACTCGTACGATTTCCCAAACGCAATCATTAGTGCATTCCTGTACACGCCCTGCCCCAGAGTCCCAATGGGGCGACTATAGCCGAATTCGAGTAATATATTACTCCACAATTCCACTGCACATTCCGGAAACGCCCCAAAAAGGGCTTTTGAGCTGAAAGCTGTGAACCCTCTAATCTTAAAGTGAACAAACCGGTATTCATGGCCAATGTTGAGCCGGGCAGGTTAACATAGATATACTACTCCATCGTAGTAGTCCTAGAATTCCTGCAGTTGGGAAATATACAAGCGAATTCTGCATCCTAATAAAAATAGAACCTCACGTTAAGAACAAAATTCCCCGAAAAGTTGTTTATTGTGTAGTATATTTTCCAATGCTCACTAGTTTACGATGACTTCGTTCAGTCTATTAAAAACATTTTGCAATCTGATTCCAGAAATAAACAAAAACTCTTTGTGAACGTTGTCTTTGACGGCAACAAATTCGTCCGCCTTGCTATGATCATCGTTTATGTCTTGCACGACCGAAGGATATAAAGTAAGATTACCCTGAGTATATATATTTGGATCTGACATCTCGTACCACAAACTTTGAAGAGCAGGCGCATAGTGAGTGCAAAGTATAGTTTTAGTATTCCCTTCTTTGTGCTGCAGCAGGGCATTTTACTGGGATTTTAACTTACATCCATATCCTTTTCAGCTCGACCGCCGAAATATCATCAACGGGAGAAGGGACCATCAGCCCCGAAATATCGTCGACAGCCGAAGGAAAGTCAACCACGAACGCCACCGTTCCCTGAGTTAAAATTGAGATGCCGAACTCATTTTAGAGTCCACAGTACAATGTTAGCATTTGTGCACCAAACAGTCGAGACCTCCATGACATCGGCATGACCTTGTTGGTCACCTTCCTTGAACCGTGTGAACGCAATGGTGCTTGAGTGAATAGGTTAAAAGAAATATTGCAACGGTTTTTGTAAGTGTCCCCAGGCTGATGTTGTATGTACTGCAATTTATTGGGACGAGGCGTTTCGCTCGTAATGGGCTTCATGTATCTTCGGGAACAAATCTGTGGGACCCGCTTTATTCAATAAGGGTATTTTTCCCTTCTTTGACAACACGGAGGGGTATTGCATCTCACAGATCAGGCTGTACAGCAAGCCGTCAAACAGGTAGCAGATGCAGGATGGCTAAGTGGTTTTGATAGTGCTCGCCTCAACAGTATGCTGCTGGTAAAATAACAAGACACTGTTTTAGGGGATGCAGCGATTCCTGTATATAGTGATTTTCATGCTAGCCCCCGGCTGAATTATTTATTTATCATTTCGATCAATCCACACAATGTTTTATGCACGTGAGCTGGCATTTTTATTGCAAGTGCAAGCCCAACAAATTCATATTTTTTTACGGTAAATGTGGTGTAGACGAGATTTTGTGAAAAGCAAATTCACATAAGTTATTTCACTTTACGGTAATATAAACTTGAACACTTGTTATGTGTTTGTTTATTCATTTTTTCAAAGATCCAGAATAATCCTTTTGAGTGAAGGTAGGGGAAGCCTTGCCGATTGAAGTAGTTTAAAAATGCCACAACAATAAAAGCCCCCAGGCCGGCGTGGCCCGTTCGGTGTCAGGTGAAAAACGGAAGAACACGCTGCCCGTGACTCTGCCTGTGAGTCGCTTAAGAAGCAGGTACGCGTGGCGAATGGCTGGAAATGTGTCATTCGTACTGAGCGCCCGCACTTAATTGGGCTACCGGGGGCCATTTTCCTTTCTCAAATATATTTTAGCCACCGGGGCCTGTAACAGAGCACTGAAAGAGCCTTGCCTTAAACCGTGTTGCTAAGTCGATACGGCAAACATTCTTCACGCATATCTGAGTGAATGTGATTCGAAAAAAGTGTCAGAAGTTAAAGTAGGAAATTTTCTGGCTCACTGTCACAAGCTTCTGCTTTTATGCCATGGCAAGTTTTTAGGTAGCTCACTAAACCACAACCAAATACAATCTTCAATATCACCCCATTTTCTTACAACCTGCAGAACTCCCTAACAAGTAATTTGGCATTTCAAAATATTATAGCAAATCTGATATGCTTTCTCCAATTGGGTAGCTATAACGTTGTACTCGGAGAAGGTAAAGTTGTACTACTCAGAAAAAGCATAAATTTCACTCCTTACAAGCGAAGCTTACCCTCGAGGTGTTGATTTCGCTTGGATAGGAACGAGAGCATAAAACGCTTTGTCTGCTGAGTGGAAGGCCAACTGTGACGAACGGCCAGTACATGGAAAGTAGTCTTCACGTATGGCCGTTGAAGCAAGCATAATGTGGCCGCTAATGAATGACCACGCTCCAGCATGCCATCCTCCGCAGCTTTTAGAATTGCAAAGTAAGACGCCACGAAATCACACAGATGTAACCTATCACGACGAATACATTTCATGGAGCCTTGCGGTCGGACGACTGAGTTCTGCCTCTCTTTTTGCTTCCATATTTTACGTGGAGCGTTTTGATAGGTGTAGTGGCCGCTTGCTACATTTTGTATTGGGCATGTGGACTACTGTGGCGCGTGTAAACGTGTTCGCGTTAGTGCAAGACGGTTTGTGCTTTATTAATCCTGGATATTGTTTATAGCAGGAAAAATGAGGGCTAGTCCAAGGTGTGAAGGGATTGCCAGTTCGTTATTGTTGTGTCTGGTCGGAAGCAATGAAACTACTCGAAGTGCGGTGTTGGCAACAACGTGGGCTCTACGGGTATGAGCTCCTCTCAGAGTATGTAACCCTTTGCTTATGTGCGCTCCCGGAGTGAAGGAGAATTATAGGGTAAGCGCTGGGTTACTACACCTCAGCAGGTTTATTACCTGTTTTATTATGGCATGTTCTTAGTAATGAAACTATATCCAAGTGCTATGCCCACGGTATTGCAATTGTTGAGACCCTCGAAACAGAAATAGGGAGGAAAGCATCGGCCTATGCCCCTTGGAGAGAATGTGTCTCCCTTTCAGTATGTAATATTCTGCTTGCTTTAGGACCAGTACGAATCTTTAAAACCTCCGTATAAGCAATGAAAAATACCGCCCAATGGTATTGAGCTGCTCTGGCGTAATCTTACCACTGGCATAAAACGAAAACATTTTACATTAGGAGTTTGCAAAAAACCCTTGCAGGCATGTATTACGCTCTACCACCTAACGTTCAGCGACATTACGTTCAGCCCGAGCGATCGGCGACATACACGCCCAAACTGCATCACATACCTGTCGACGTGTGTTGGCCAGTGCTTACTCTGGGTTTTTGCGTTTTGCGCAGGTACTAGAAGTTACATAAAGTTGAATACTAATAATGCCTCACATGCAGAGAGATATTTATTAAACAATACCTGTCCCAAAATTTTTTAATGTCATGATACTCCCCAAAGTTAGACAATGTGGCAAACATAGCGGTTTGAATAATTTTATTGCTACAATTTTATTGCCAACCATAATCTTATCCTGTATTGGCCCCTATTTTCCCGTGTAAGTGGTATAGAGCTCCAACCTGTGCGTTCACGCTTTGCCCGCAGAAGGAGGGCGTCGACAGGGATATGCAAACGGATTGATGTTAAGCAAAACGTAGAAATTTGCCGTATAATGTCATTAACCGTTTCCCACAGCTGAAGCAGAACGGTCTTCAAATCGCTCGGCATGTTATTAGGGCTGAGTTTTCGTGCTCTCAACTTCATGCCCAAGGCGGATGATAGCACATAACTGCAAAGGCTTACTGTGCGCTACTTATCCCGATAGCCCAGGTAACAAAATATTTGTTCGTGAAGCGGAGCCGCATAACTCGCAACACTTCCGACGCGTCCTGAAAACAGTACAATGGGAACTTTAAAGTACTAATCCGCAAACTGTGCAATATGAAAGTAACAATATTATGCAGTTGATGAATGAGGAGTTTCTTGTTGCGCACAGGGGTAGCCAACAGGGGTAGGGGTAGACGACGTTAATCACGTTTAGTTTCGCTTTGATGATTTTCCATACTGCAGCAAGGTGATTTTAATGTATAAGACGCTTGAGCTTCATGAGTTGCATGGGAAAATCTTCTACGAGCCATTGTACAGGGCGCACGTGATTACTTCCCTTCGCGCGCCGGTTTTGTTCAACTTGGTGTTCTTGGACAACAATGTCTTTGGACAACCGTTCTTTTGCTAACTTGAACATAGTTGTATAGAAGCATGATGTACGTTCGATATTTTCTGCTACCAGTAAATTCGATGCCCTTAACGCTCGTGTTGACAACACCGAGCCTGGGACAGGTTCCCGCAACAAGCAGCACCATACAAAGTTCACAGAATTCGCATTTACTGTCGTGTATTCGATAAGTTTGTGTGGCAGAAGTGTGTATGGCCGTCAATCATGGCGGTGCAGTGATGGTCGAATCCACAAACACTGTATGCGTTCCAACAATGACACAGGCAGGTGCGCGGTTTTAAAAATGGGTTATTAGAATTGCCCCCCGGATTTGAAAGGTGTTGGGCCGGTGACGGCGCGTCCAAGTGGAAGCGAGAACTACTGGAGGCTGTGGTGATAGAGAAACTTTAAAAAATGAGTACGCGGAACAGCTTTTTTTTCTCCTCTTTCTTCGTTTCGTAGGGAATTTATTCCTGAAACTTGGCTCTACGGAACAACATGCGTGCTAGGTATGTAACCTCATAGGGGAAAACGGTTTGACTGTGAATATGCTCACCTTACTGCAAATGTCGTCAAAAAACTACAGTCCTCCGCAAACCACGCCCTGTAACTGCCTCTCCAGTGTATATGCGCCAACTCTCACGCCCTTCGCCGACCACCTCGCTTTGGCCTGAATAAACACCGGGGTTATTTTCCGTTTCTTACAGTCACTTCTTTTTGTTCTACTGCTCTCCCACCACCCATTGGAAACTTTCATTAGTTGTATAATCGGAATGCCGCCAGGATGGCTAGGCTCTGCGGCGAGCTGTTTTTTTTATTGTTGGGTAAAGATATTGTTTTGAACGCGTATGTTTTGTCCGCTATAGCAAATATCGAGCGCATATCTATTTTCAGTTGAAAGAATTATTACTGCCCAGTTCCAGTTGTGTATTGATGTTTTCCAATAAACATACCTAATTTTTTTCTTTTCGCCCAAAAAATATCGAAAAGTGTGCAGTGTGGTACGGAATTGTGTGGGTTAAGAAGGTTTGGCTACATAAACTTCTTGTTTCCGAATTCTATCATCTTTCGGCCTGCTGGCTGAAGGTGGGGACAGACCGATGCATAGCGGTGTGCTGAGGAACAATCCAAAAGTTTCGGGTTTAACTAGTACGAGGAATACTATAGTTTAAAAAATCACTTAATCACCTTTTATAGTGCCCATTTAAAGGTTACACAAAAGAGGGGTTGCTTCAAACGCGACCTAAACTGCACCTGTTAAGTTGTATCATCATAGAAAAGTCGTTATCGTTGAAAGCCACACGGCGTGTATAAATATATTCTTTGGTCAAATACTTCGACCGACATGTATGCTAAGCGTGGCGTTCGTCCAGTACAGAGGCAACATCAAGGTCAGTAAGAGTATAACGAATCCAAAGTGTTAGCTATACAACGCGCGCAAGTCGCCCGTATTTTGTCGCCCCATCCCCAATGTGCGCGGCACAGAGTCGGAGAGACGTCTGCCGCCACCGACGCCACGGCGACTCCTGTTTTATGAGCGTAGGTAGTTGACCCTAGCAATGAGAGTGAGTGACGTCAGAAGCACACGGCAGTTGTTTTGTACTTTTGTCGGCGACGCTGTTTGCTCAATTGCCGATTGTCTCGTGCACTCGACAGTTTTTCATTTTACGAGACCCTCACGTGGCGCAAGCCGGCGCGCAAGCCTGGACGGCGCTCGGCGCTCGTTACGAGAGGCACGCCCAAGTGCCCTTGGTATTTTTTGGTTTTCTGTATATGAACGGCGAAACCAAAACCTTAAAACGGCTCTGCTTTTAAAAATCTGCCAAGCTTTCACCAGTAAGAAAAAAATTCCCCGCATTTCCCCGAGGGGAAGAATGTGAAAGTGCGAATGCACGAGTTGAATTCGCGCGATTCGGTAATGTTCGCGAAAGAGAGATCACACACACACACACACAACTACAAAGAAAGAAAGATGCATTTATTCACAGACACCTATTTGTGTTGTCGTTGTACTTGATTGCTAGAGCGGATCTCAGCTTTGAAATTTCGGGTCAGTACTCCTTTAAGCGGGTGCATTAGCCCTTCTCACGCCCGATTCCTGGCCAATCCCCCACGTGGGTATGTGCCATGTCAGCGGCCAGGCAGCGCGCACCCATCTCCCCCCGTTGCTAGGGAAGACGAGGAGCGCGCGCACCCGCAGCTGTTGCTATGCAGACTACGGCGGCGGACGATTCAGGCTCGCTTAAGAAGTGCATTCGCACTTAAAAAACGTGTGTGTTTTGATCTGATTGGAACCTCGGTCTAACAGTACCACCGCAGTGTGCAACCACTGGGATATCTCAGCTGTATCCACAATAAAACAAAAGATGT
This sequence comes from Haemaphysalis longicornis, assembly GCF_048455015.1. Lineage (NCBI taxonomy): Eukaryota > Metazoa > Arthropoda > Arachnida > Ixodida > Ixodidae > Haemaphysalis > Haemaphysalis longicornis. The sequence continues at coordinate 10,380,349 of NW_027526445.1, forward strand.
TGTTGTTCCTTTCCCTGCGGCCAATACCTACATGAGGTACTGACCGAAAACGGCAGCCGTTTTGGGTGATAATGTTCCCGCTTCGCAACATTAAAAAAACTGTGAACTTTAAATGCAAAAAGTTGCACGACAATATGTTCCGCGTGACACCTCAAAGTGATGGAACATTCGTAGAACAGGTGCACAGCACCCGCAGAGGCCCTCGATTCTAGGAAAGGTGATGAGTGTGGTTGGTTAACGTAATACGCACCGTAAGGTGACAAAAATGATTCGAAGAAAGAAGCCCAAAGACGGCGAAAAAGGAGTTGGTCGAAGTCATTCGCAAAAATAAACAAAGATACAAGAGCGAATAATAGGGACAAAATTGCATTGTAGCAGAAAAGAATTCGTTAGTAGGTATCGCCCGGCCTGTGTTTTCCAACCACTTCTACAGACGTAAGTCCCCTGTAGAATGTATCTCTCTAACTGTGCCTCAAAAAACGAGACACAACTACCTGCTCAGTATTCAGTAATTGATTTCGTTTGCTTTCCGTAGTCGCAACCTCGCGAAGACGAAGTAGAAGACGCGGAAAAGTAAAGGACAAAGCAGACCTAATGCCCACCTTTCGCAAAGTTGTGCTGTTCTCCTACGGCATCCTTATAGTGTCCATATGGTCCACGTTCCTTCTGACCGATGCGCAGGGTCTCAACACGTCCATGAACGCGGAGTTCTGGTAAAGCTGCCCGGGTCCCCTGAAGCCGAGGCCTGGAACCTCCCATAGGCGTGCGGCCAACGCTGTGGCACGAACTAGGTTCACCTCACCATGTCGGCACTTCCTCACCCGGACATCAAGGCGTGCTGAACGAGGTCGACGTCTGCTATGATACCTGTCTCGCGGACAAGGTCCGCTGCGTTGCCGATTTCCACGAGTGCCTGAAACGCGTCTGCCACACCAAGGCAGCTGCCAGGGACTGGTACGAGTATACGACGCAGCTTTTCGCCACGATGATGCGTAAACTGGGCTGCGAGTTTTTCCTGGAATCTCAGAAAGACGCCTGCTTGTGCAAACGCACGAATGAACTTTGACCACCATCGTCGTCGAGCTCGTGATGCCAGAGCTGGTTGATATGCGTCGAGCGTTATGTTGTAGTTCTCCTTATTTCAATTTGATGATGAATACTGTCGCCCCACCCCACCCCTGAACTGAAGCATCCAGACATATCAGCGGAGCAAGCCGGACTGCATGTCTTACCCGAGACGCGGCAATACTCACGCAATTTATTTTTCAGCAGTACCACTCGCGTGAGCATAAAGTAGCAACATGCGCCTCTGTTTTATTGTTCTCTGAGTCAGTTTACCCTAATGACATACGTGAACGCATTACCGGTGCTAGAAAAAAAATGCCACTGAGAAGGCAAAGGTTTATAAAGTATTCAATACTGTGTGTACTTATTCAAATGCAAGGACGTTCCGGCTGCTCAGAAACGATGCAGGCAAGCTCGAATTAAGGCTACTTGATCTGGGTTCCGGCTGGCGCTGTGTCGATGAACCACGGAGCAGCATGTACCCTGGAGGATCAGCGCAGAGGCCGTTGTTCTGCCTTCAAGAAAAATTTCATACAAGCCCTCGGCGAAATCGTGCACAATAGTTCAGGCCCATAATATTTTTATTCTGCGGCAGTACCCACCAATGCTTGTGGGTGTTCCAGTGTAACAACGGGTGTAATAGATATGTAGTTACCCGTAACGGACGTAATTTTACTAGCCCACTCACAATCGCGCGTTCATGTTTTTTTCAGCACTGTTAGGAAGTTGCCATCTCACCGCTGCCTACCATTTGTTGCATACAGGAAGGCGTCCCCGATCCGGGCTCCGTCGCCTCCGTCATGCGAGGTGGCGTCGTGGTAGAGGTAGAGCAGCAAAGGTTGCTGCTTTCGTGATGACGAGAAGAAGACGAAGGAAAAGTTGACGGGATTACTGCATGGCGAGAGATGAGCCGAAGCAATAAAAGAACAATACCATTCCGGGTGCGGTTACAGTACAGGACTCGAGCCAGTGACAGCATTGATTCTCTACTTCAAAACAAATGCGGTTCTGCGCTCGGGGCCGAAAGCTAAAGGTCAAAGAAGTTGTCCTGCTTTTTGCACCCGGCGTGAAAATAGTACCGACAGTGACAACACTCATTCCAGAGTTCCTGAGGGGCCGGCCATAGCGGCACTCTTTGTGTCTGAGAGTGGGCAGAGAGGACATCTATGCTGCAGCGCTGCCTCACCTGGTCAGTTCTCAACACGCCGCGTCTGCAGAAGCCGAAGTTTGAATCACGCCGACAGCAAGGCGCCCGTGACACGGCCGTTCCCAGGCACGTTGCGGCTTGTTCGAGGTAGCTTTCTTATAAGGGTATTGTGCAAAACTTCTCAGAACGTGAGATCATAGTAGGGCGTGCACAATCCTAACAGGACCAACTGTGAATTTATTTTGTAGACACCGATAAGCAAAGGGACATGACCAGTCTGATATATGAATGGGCCTAAAACATAAGAATTTTCCCATAAGGTCATTTTACTGTTTCACAGCGTAACCTATACCTATACAACCCCCACCCCCGCCAACCAATTGAAACACTGGGCACATAATCCTTGTTTTCGCTCTTGATAACTATGTCTCAAACTGTAAGACTGAGCCATTTTCTCTGTTCACTGCCGACACTTACGTCACCAGATATACTGCTGCAAGTGCGAGCGATCCTACATAGTTTTTTTTTCACCAATGTGTGTTCACCTTTATCCCATAGTTTCTCACTCGCGACGCATCGCTGTTTTAATGTAAAATAACTAAGCTTCGAGATAATTCTGACATTTCGATTGTAGAAACGGGGAAACTAATTCCGCTATCAGTGCTTCTTGAGAACTCTTATACCAGTTCCCAGTGTAATACGCGTTTCTCTTGACCATTTGTGTCCTCATGGGTGACCCTGCAACTTCACTAAAACCCCTGTGATGGCATCACAGTGGTGGTGGCGGATGCTGCTTGGTGGCGGATGGTGACGGGACCCTGTGAAGAAATTTTTTACCTGATTGTAATTGATTTTTCAATATTTATCGGTTTATGCCTCCAAAAAGTAATGTGCAGAGACCTCCTGTAGGAGTTGTAGCTGGTTTGGAATGATAACCAGGATTCTTGAAGTGACGAATTTATTCGTTCGATTTGGTCATAGAACGGATTTAGGTTGTGGATATATAAATAAAGTTACTTAACTAGTCATTAAAATAAAGCATTCAACAACTCCCACCGCCTGGGCATGTCCAACCCTGTTGGTATTGTAGTACGGGTTTATTGCCGATGTGGCAAGAGTCGAAATAGGGAATAAAAAATTCACGTAACTAGTCGCCATAACAACGCATTAAACAACTCCTCCCCCCCGCGGACATGTGCTGCCCTGATTGTATTGCAGTACGGGTGTATTGCCCAAGACACAAGTTTTGATATTGTGAATCAATAAATGGTTACTTAACCAGTCGTTAATACCGAGGAACTCTATGGTTATAACGAAGCATTTAACAACTCTTCCTCCCCCCACCTGGGCATGTGCTCCCGTATTAATAGTGTAGGGCGCGTTTATTCCCAAGAGCAGGCCGCAGGGTGCTTTACGATGGCAGAGCGAAGCCGTCGGAACACACAACTGGCAACCATGCGCTCCTTTCAAGCTCTATGCTGATAATCGCATCTGTCCGGTAGATATACTCCTTCGTTCTTTCGTCTGACAGGTTCGACGGCGAATCCCCTTGGATGAGTGCCAGTTCTGTAACCGATAGCACCAGCGATCACGAAGTCAGCGCTGATGATGGTACCGTGTGGTGAGCCGGTTTGACCGGTATAACCACGAGTGTAAATGTATTCGGAAGGTTGGTCAGCGGGGGCCACTATATTCGTCCTTCTTCTGCACTACGGCGTGTTGCAATAGGCGAGTGCAAACATTTGGACTGTTTATTGGGTAGCGGCTACACGCCATTAGGCGCTCTGAACGGGCAGTAAGTAGTACCACGTACCTACCAGAAGCACGTTGTGAAACTATCGCACTCCAGGTGATGACGTAATTGTCAGCGATTTATACTACCCAACGGAATTCACTGGTACGTGCTATATGCAAAAGGGGCTTTACAGAAAAGCTTCACTACTTTCATCTGCCCGTTTCACCCCTGATGCGCAAGTTCACCTTTTGACCGCAGACACATTCTCTGCGACACACCCCTTGAAGCGCATCTCTTTATTTGCGGGGCCCGCTTTCGGCGCTGCGCACAAGGCCCCGTTTTCAGTCGTTCTACTGAACTATCGGTGGCGGCTACGTCGGGTAGGAAGCTGATAGGCAGCCAACCAGCACCGCTGCCTCCCACGCATGTGCCGCTGGGTCGCCTTGGGCTACGTGAGTCGTCTTTGTCCCGGCGAAGAGGAACGCCGCGTTCGCCGTGAATGGAAGCGACGCCTGTCATCCTTCAGTGAGCGTTGCACGGGACGGAATGGCTATGAACCGTGTTTGGCAATACATATACATCAAAGATGAACCAGGCGAAACCAAACTCAAGGAACACCATTACTCAAAGAAGTAGCAAGAAAATACCACTGGACCAGTACCTGAGTAAGAACTAAACAAAAATATAGTGATTGCGCAAAAAGTAGTTCCAAAACTGTGGCCGGATAAAGTGCACAGCGCCTGCACCCCTTCGACTAACGACGAGAGTGGTGGAACGCAAAGCTTTCTCGTGATGGATTGTTTAGATGGCCCATCTCACACTGCGAGTATGTGCTACTTCTGGAGGTACGCATCACTTTTCTAGAATACCCACAATAACTCGCAGGTGTGCCCAGTGCGATTTGGTACCTGCTGCTTGGCGTTTATTGAGCAGTTTTAAAGACGATTGTTTCTCTTGGGCTACTTAAACCCAGGCATTTTGTTCTGTCTTATGCGTGTTTGTCTGCCTGTTTGTCTGTCTGTGACTCCATTCAGTCAGTAGGCCAAAGTAAAACAATGCCTCCGCAATAGTCTTATATAGTCGGAGGTAAATCTGCCCGTCTAAGGCGGTGTAATGTGTGTACTTATCAACATTGTTGAAGAAGAACAAGACATTACGCAAATATAAGACAACAAAGTAATACAGAAGTGATATTTGCAGTGTTCCTTTATAAGAAGTCATACATGCTTGATTTTTGCAAATAAATACTTCATAAACTGCAGAAAAAGAACCACTCCGCCGTCGCCGGCGGTCGCCCGCGCCACAGTATCTTCTTGCGGCGTTTTAAGGAATCAACCGGCAACAGTTACGAAGGGTTCCACTATATAGGTTCAACGTTCTGTTTGCAACGCATGCGGAGTAGGGAAACGCGGTTCTATAAGCGTTGAAGTACGGCGCATCGATTCGCGCTCTTCTTCGCCGCACGGCAGCGTTGGCATCGAGACACCCGGACTGGAGCGGTGGAACGCGGTAAATTTAAAATGATTTAGGCAAACCTTTGACGTTTCTACCTGGAAAGGAATGGGACAGAAGAGGAACAGCATCAGAGGTGAGCGGGAAAGCTAAGTGATGCATTTACGGGGCAAAAGTCGATAAATACTATCATCTTTTGTCGACAGTTGCAACGAAAGGAGCAGATACGCGGCCATTTTTTTAGTGGGTGCCGGTTTGCGGTGTTAGACCCGAAAATGTGAAGTGAGGCCTAAAGCCCTAATCGTCAAAATGGGAAGCTGCACAGAGTGTATTGTGACTAGCAGCCTTCGGGCCCGCAGAGCAACGTCATTCTTCTTTGTGACGGATGCTTCGGTTGTTGTTTCTAGACAGGTTCAACCATGTCAAAATGAAGCGATGAGCATGGTTTTTTTCTCTTAAGCCACGATCATTCATCATCATTGTCAGAGAAAGTTTACCTTCCCGTAGGGCGAATTGGCATACGACGACATCAGTCAGGGCACTAAAGCTGCGCTTTAAAATGTAGAACACGTTTAACCGAACATTGAATACTTCCGTACATAATTCTTACCTCCACTAGGCTTCTTCATATTTGTCCTTTGCTGGATGCTTATAACGAGGACAGATTTCGAGCTCCGTCTCTATAGACTGCTTCTTCCCAGTCATATTACCACGTTGGCAGTTCTTCCTCATCACAGGCTCGTTTATTAATGCAGAATCTGCGCGATAACTTCCATGGACACCGGGAAAGGAATAAAGGTTAGTGCGTATGTGTCGTTCACGCATTGTACAGAAGGACACTTGAATAGCTGCTCTGGATCTTCAAAACTCCCTTTGCTAGAATTTCTGACCAGAAAAAAGTAATTTTTCATTCCCAAAACCATTTTGCAGCCAACCTCATTTTAACCGAACACGCTGACAACAGCGGCGACAGTACGTAAAAGCCACATATCATCAGCCGCGCTCACGGCTCTGTTGGGGCGCCATGCGGTGCGAGCTCTGCAGTTGCACAATTGGCATCACCGCTACCTTCAAAAACAATCTCGTCACGCCGAGGCGGCGGTATAATACCGTATAAACTTTCATGCGCCATGGGCAAGGCAAAGGTAAGCTCACGGCACACTCACCACAACTCCTTTTTTTACCCTGTTTTTCTAACTAGCGTTCTTTGCTGGTATCGATCCTGCGCAAATATTTCCTTATTCAGGGTTCACGTTATAGTTTCGGGTATTCTAGTTTTGGGAACGTGTGTTATGGTACTTTGATTGTGTGCATTATTGGCAGTTGCCGAATTCCCGAGTACTCATTTTTGTTCTTAGAACCTTGGTAGGAAGGAGCACCCTTCGGCCGGTTTTCATTGGTAGCCTCTGGCTATTATAAATATTATGCATAAAACAGTTCCAATTTGCCCTGAAAAGTTGCAATATTGCTTGTGCCAACCCATCTGATGGCTACAGGCACGGTGACACTGATTCCAAATTTTACTGCGTAAGGGAATCACCACTAGGATGTCATATGGACACTTGAACCCTGCGAAGTGGGAATCGTATGAGCACGCGCCCATTTAGCCTCCTGCAGGCTGTCTGTCTAGCCTCTGTTACGAATCGTCCCGCCATAGTGCTTAAAGCTTTATGCCGCACTCCTCGGCTGTGTGGCGAATCCTCCACTACGTGCGCCTTTAGAGAATTAGCCTCCCTATTGGTGACTCGCGCTTGCAGCCGATTGACCCAAACACACCGCTACATGCCTCGGAAAGTCCGGATGTCTGTCCTCTCTCTCTCTTAATAATTGAAATTTCGGCGGTGGTAGATGATTCTCACGGTCTCAGGGCGCGCCGCTACTACCGGCCGCTCACGAAATCGCGAAAGAGCGTTGTGCGTGTCTGTACCGCTAGTGTCGTGTGCAGAATGGAAGCAGTACGCTTGTTCGACCGTTCGCGCTTTGGGTATAAATACCCCCCCCCACCCCACCAAGCGCTTTAGTACATCCCTGTTTGAGCAGTAAATCAATGCTGTCCCTCTGCTCGACTCCTGCAGTGTAACCTCGCCCGCCGGGGCTTTGATCTTGTCTGACTTCGGCTCATCTCTCGCGATGCAGTAAACAAGTTAAATTTGCCTTCGACTTTTGGTCTTCTTCAAGGCAGCAACACTGGGTGGCTGCTCGCTTCACCACGCTACTTCCCGCATGACGGATACGTTAGAGCTCGGCTCGGGGACGCCAGCTCATATGCAACACCGGGCAGCGGGCTACGCGAGTGCTCTGAGGCGCAACAGGCCACGAGAGGGTGCGCTCAGAAAACGCGGACTAGAATGGAAATAGGGGACAACACATCACTCGAACCCAATTGCGCAGGACTGCGCAACGTGAGGGCCACTTTGGCCTCTCGTCTTTTCTTGGGCCCAAGTTGGCCCTAAATAAAGGCCGTTCTTTCAATCGTCCTTCTTGTGAACGCCGCAATATCCGGTTCAATGCGCATTTAAAATAGGCTTAAAGCGATAGCGACGCGGAATCCATTTGTCAGAGGATTTCGCACGCGTTTCTTTGTCGTTCGTACGTGTTGTCCTTTGGTCAAGCCTGACGCCAGATGTTCGTAAATACAAGGCTATTAGTATTAACTGTCCGGCACTATCTGGAGGAAAGATTGCAGGCTTCCTTTGGTTGTCCTCGCGCTTTGATCTCACAATTTCCGTTCTCTCTTATATTTCCTTCTCCACCGGACGTCCCCAACAGGTTCCTCCGCAGTTTGCCAGTTCGCGGCGCTGCTCTCTACCAACAGACGCGGCATTTATAGAAAGGGGAGTGACGTAACAACACGTCACCCCGCTGAATGGCCTAGGGAATGGGATCTTTTACACGACGTCTGGTTGATGTGATGTGCGGCTCACGGACAGTGTAGCCTGCTCTTGGCGGTCCCGGCTCGGCCGGGACCGCCAACAAAGAAAAAAGAACAGAAAAGGAGCTAGAAATAGAATTTAAAAAATGGAAGAAGAACAAGTTCCAAGGATTGAATTCTCGCTAAACGAGCACACTTTCTAGGTGACGTGAGCGCACTTTACGTGACATTATAAATTAATGTGTTCAAATACAGGAATAACAAAATGATTGACGTGGCATCAGTCAGCGTGGATTATGCGTGTATCTTGGAATACAAAAAAAAATAAAATCACTTTTTTCTTTCATAACACATACAATTTTTACATTCTCCCAACAACTGAGCAGAAAAATTCAGGGAAGAGCCATGGCCGCCTTCCGTACGTCGCAGCGTGCGGGGGGTAGTCGTTCTGGTATGAACGTTTTGCAGGAATCTGTCTCCGAACCACGCCGCTAGTCAAAAACGAGAAACCTGTCGTAATACCCGACGCAGTAAAAGCATCGGTATGTTCTGAAAAAAGACTCTAGGCGTTATAGACGGTATTCATTCAAAAGTTTAGCGGGAGATTTTCTTCGCTTGGCCACACTGAAAGCCGCCATGTCTGTGGCCACTGTGCTAGCGCATGCGCTGTGCGCCCACATCTCGAAAAAAAAACACCGGTGTTCCATTTATCGTATGCCGCGTTTCAACCCAATTATCGGTAGTGGCGTCAAGAGATATATTATTAATCGCATTCACAATATATGGTGGCGCTCTACCTGCCATCAATAACTTCGCATCACCGGGGAATGAAACCGCGGCAGCGAACGGCCGGAACGGCGCGCAAAAGTCCGACACTGCAGTTGGCTGCCGCCGTGGATGCCCACGCAAGTGCACCCGCACGTTATCCACGACTTTCTCGGGTAAGTTCCCTCTAATACATGGTTGAGCACAAAAACCGAATAATTTCTTTGGAGACGTGTTTCACGCGTACGCCGATTTAGCGATGGTAGCGAACGCGAGGCCGCTTCCCGAGCCGTGCTGTAACCCGAGCGCTGACGGATCGCAAGCGCCATTTGAACAAATCCCTCGAATTTGGCTTCCGTACGGCAACATTTTCTGCATATGCCTTCGGGCGATCGCTTTTCCGCGAGCATACGCGTGACTTGGTCTATCGCGACGCAGTCGCACGCATACGTGGGCTCTAACGTTTTTACCGCTCTACCTACTCGTGCACGCCCCCGTGTGCCAACATGTTTTCAAATAAATTGGAATGAAAACGTAGGCAGGCAGCAATGCGCCACCATCAGCTTCGCAGTCACCAGTCGTGGTCGCACGCTGGATGCCTTGTCGGTTGTTCGTACGAGGGATAAAAAACAGGCGCGCTCTTGTTTTTTATTTAAATTACGGCAATCACTGACACTGGCAATCACTGACATCACTGAGATTTTCTTCAGACTCCAATTCCAGAGAAAATCTGCTGTTGCAGTGACCAACCAGTTCCGCTGGTGCCGTGTTGATTCAATGCGCAAGTCTTCACGCAGAAAATTTCTAGGACCCAGATTTCGTAAGTACCTTAATTTGAGGAATGAAAAAAAATTGGGCGTTTTAATTAGTGAACAAAGCGGAGTAACGCTAGTTCCATCTTTGCCTCGTTCCTTTTAACTGCGCTATTTTTACTGTGCACCTAAAAACACCCGGTTATTCCTCCCTCCCCCTCTGTGCTTTTACTACATAGATGCATTTATTACATGGAATGGCGAGTTGATTTTTAAGCAATTAATGCCTTGGGCACAGATGGTATCTAGCATGTTACTTTATGCACCATTCTTTTTTAAGCCACCAACCTTCCCAACCGGCAAGCAGACCATTCATATGCTTGGAGGCTCTGTTTTCACCATCCTTGCGTCTGCACATATGTGTATTTGTTAAACGTTGCCTGCATACCTTCTAGTGCAGACTTCATATTGGAAAAGCGGCAACTGGCCACAGTTGCCGCTTTTCTAATGGAGGCGAAAGCAGAAATGCCCATGTTCGAGATTTTAGCACACGTTAAACGATTCCCAAGTGGTCAAATTAACCTTAGTCCCTCACTACGGTGTGCCTCATCGCCTGTGTAGTGTCGTGTGTTAAACCTCATAGTCAATCAAAGTGTTCGTACAAACCTTCTACAAAGCAATCACAAGTCGTTTTCAACTTTATGTGGTCACTGGTTGTAAGACTATGTAAGACTGTGTAAGGGACTCTTGTAAGACTGTGCATCGCAGCATGTTTAAGTTCACATGTTACTACTCACTCTTGCAGGTCTGAAGCATGAGATCAACCACTGGCTCTCAACAGCCACTCCTCCAGTCCGGCGAAGTCAACAAAAAGCCATCCAGCCACCACTAGGCACACAAGGCTGCAGAAAAAACTTGGCGTAGCGTATGCATGTTTCTGGACTATTTTTGCTTCTGTTAAGAAGTTAAAGTTTATTCATCCTGTGTTGCTTTTCAGTTTGAGTTGTACAACTTTTTTTGATGTTGATTATGCATTTTCGTGTTGAAACGTATAAAAATGTGCAGTGCCAAAGGGACACTGCACCTCCAAGGCAAACTTCATTTTAGATTTTTTTATCCTTCCCCTCCGTAAATGCTGGCATCATTACAGGAGTACTTGTCGAACGTTTTGATGTGTGGGTGTTTGCGTCTGTCGCGAATGCAAGATGGTGTGCCACTGTCCCTTAAAGGGGCTGGACCTAACCCACTTCTGATAGTGATGAAAAGCATGTCATAGTCTTCACATAAGCCATATGGTGGCATATTCTTTAAATACGTGTGAACATCCACTGCCTGACTACACTTTCCGTCCCAACTTTCAGCCCCTCATCTGTGCTAGTAAACATCCTACGCGAGGCTGACCCCTTTGCTAAGCTGCACAGAAAAAAGGTCAACCCCACAGCTCAGCCAATTATCAGCAGCGGACAATCCTTGTGAATCCCCAGGTGCTGTCAAGTGCACAAATAACTCCACCATGTGCTCCACATGGTGGAGAAACGAGCCAAGAATGCCCCAGCAACACATCAGTGATGGCCTCCCAGATGGCCGATAGGATTCTCCAGGTACAGCGCGAAGGGGTTTTGAACCCCCTCCCCCGAACATTTTACTATGCTGCACATAAGCAAGTGCTAGCATTCGTTTTGGCAAGGCTCCTTCCATTCCCCCATACCTCCATACACCCCCTACCCATAAAAGTATTTCTGGCTATACCAACAGTTGATGGACTGTGAAGAATGAGCACCCTGGAAAGAACTAAAGGAGGTGTTTCAGGTGTGCATTTGGAGGTTGTCAGGTGACACATTGTTGAGTCGAGTTGATACGTGCAGCATACCACGGTAGCAATGCACCAAGCATGTGTGATCCTGCATTCAAGGCCAGTGCACTGCAGGCGTATTATTAACTGCACTTGCATTGGGTCAAATTAAACTACGCAGCTGTTGAGAAAAACAATGGCGAGTACTCACGGGAGCAAAACTCTAGATTAATGCAAGCAGCAGCTGAAAGGCATTACATGCTACCACATGAATAAGTGCCTCCTGCCAAGAAGGCACTGGCTGTACGGCCTAGTTTAACAGTACGATGTTCATTTCGTGCTTGTTGCTTTGGCTACATGTGGCTTCGGCCTTGTTGAAGCGTTTTAGCGATTAGCGGTCAGTAATGCATTGAACGTTTTTTTCTTGACCTCTGATTGGGACCTTAAGGGAGCAATGAAGAGAAATACAACTTCGTGTAATTTGAAAGAACTAGAATTCAGTATCTCACTCAGCTCCATTACAGCCCCAAAAGATGTTTTGTTAACGAAAAAAAGCAAGAATTATTTAAAAACTTTTATATTTTGCGCCACAGTGACGTGTTATGAGCAAGAATGACGTCATACGGGCCAACAGTAAAACATAATTTTCAGTGCGTTAACTGCTAGTTAGCATTCAAGTGATGCGGTAAAATGGAACTAGAGGCCCCATTACAGACGTCCAGTCATGTGTCGTCGCGACAGGCCAGTTAGGCGGCCGCCAATTGCACAAACAAGGTTCCGTGACGTCACAGAAAAGTTGCGGAAAATTGGCTTCACAGGTTTTCTTTAATATCTCCGTTATTTTTTTTTTTGAAGATTGCGATAAAATTGATATCATTGTTATCGGGACTAAGCAGTCTTTCCAATGAACCCAACTTGTATTTTGTCTTCATGGCTCCCTTAAGCATGCGACAGACTTCATTAAAATCAAGTCCTAGCACTTCGGGATTTACACTCTATGCGCAGATTGTGAATATCGGTGAAGGACAATAGAAAGGCGCAGTAAAAAATTCTTTAGGGCCTCATCTGGGGAGAGTGACCATTTGGGCTCCTTTCCTTGGTTGCAGCAAAGCCAAGGGAATGAGAGCTGTGGACCGGCGACCAAGGACAACTCCACCCGGAGCTGGGATTGTGTGCGCTGTACGTTGCGTCGTCGGCTGTCGAGCACTGAGGGCTAAAACCACCAAGGACAGGCGGCATTATCCATGCCAACAGAATCAACCTAAACAACAAGGTGAGCTGGGCAGCTACGGTCTCCAACGGGAAACACACTCAGAGACACATGGTCCCCCAGAGTCAATACACTCGCGGCAGACATTCCGATTCATGCTCAGAAATTAACAAAATCCATCACAAGCTTGAGTCCATTATCGTTGGAAAAAAAAGTTCTAAAAGCAGCCCTAACTCAACTTAAGGGACTCGACCCAACTGTCAACCCCGCCTCTTCCAAAACGTCAGACCAGCATCTCAGGCCATCGTTGACTCCAGCGGGTTACCGACCTTGGGGTCCTCAGAAATTGGGTCCGCAGATGCGACGGACAATTCTCCATCTGGCTCTACTCAGTTAAAACACTGGGACAAGAAAATTGGCCTTGGCAAACCCCCTTGCTTCGGAGGAGCGAGATGAGCGAGATTACTTTGGGAAATAAATCGCCCATTTCTCCCGCATTCGTTTGTCTGAGTTATAATGTTCCGTGCGCGTTACAAATGGAGGTGCAAGTTTTTTTTTTGTTTTTTTTTGCCAGGAAAATTGGGAGCGCGTTAGAATCGGGGGCGCGTTAGAATTGGATAAGTACGGTAGCTCAGAGATTTCCCGCCGCGCGAACTTCGTCGTGAAAGTTCGCTCCACGTATTCCAGCCTTTAGGCATCCCAGCAATCTCTGCGGAAAAGCATGTGTGAGCAAAGCCGGGCAAAGCACGTGTGGCGGTGCGAAGCATTCGCATGCTCGTAGGGCTCGCTGCCCATTCCACAAAGTTGCAAATGCACGATGGATACCACCGCGCTCCCCGATACAAGAGAGCAAAACACACACACACACACACAAAGGGGAGGATATGACGTAAATGTCATGTGACTTCCTTCGTACTGTGCTCACTCCGCTTTTCAAGCGGGAGCAGATCGCACTGCTCCCAACTGCTCTCAGAGCACCGAAAGTGGTCTCGCACTACCACTGGATGACGGTGCTCCTACTCCTGTTCGACCACTGAAACACGCCTGCTCAGGAGAGAGCACTTTCAGAGTGCTTTTGAGTGCTCCTCCTCTCCCAATGGAATTCGCCATAAGTGTCATTCCCTATCAGTTTTGTAGCACGGACAAAGAACTACTGAACGTTATTCAGGATCTTCATTATGCAAGCTGAGCTGCCAAGGTACTGCCCCCCTACTCGAGCCGGAATAATGTCCTCCTCAACATTACTTCGGGCAAGGTACACGGCTGCCATTACGGCCCTTTGCACAAAACAAAATGTGCTTTTAGGCAAAACCACATCAGGAACAAATGCTTGTAATCTAGGTTATGACTTTTTGGAAGCCCTCACTCGTTAGCTCAATATGTGTTGGGATAGAGGCCACATTCCGAAACAGTGGAAAAGAGCCAAAAATATTTTCTTCCCTAAACCGGAAAAAAGCTTACGATTGAAATTCTCCAGCCGTTATCTCTCATTCCATGCGTGGGAAAGGTTTTGAACATGGAGGAAAACTCTCTTTCTGCATACCATGATCGGTTTCAGACGTACACTTTCTACAAAGGTTAAGGCAGCACGAGCTTTAGCTAACAGCCAAGCAAGGAGTCGCATTTTAAGCACATTGGACATTAACCTTCCTTGCAGCACGACTTTACAAGTAGCTATTCCTACAGCGTTGAGATTGCATCCTCATTCCCCCTCTTCTCGTGAAACGCACCCCAATTACAACGACGAGCGACGATAGGCCAGGGCCCAAGCTCTGCGGAAACGCTAAGCTAAATGTGAGGACGTGGTTTACAGGGACGCTGCCAACTATTTTCGTCTCGACGTAGTATTAGTTGCTGTAGTCAATAACCAGGGAAATTCCATTGCCTCTGGCCCGCTTCATACCCCAGTGGTGTATGAAGCAGCAGCCATTGCACTGGCAATGGTGGCCTTCACAAAAATCAGAACAGTAAAAAAATTCAGGGAAGCTTGCGCTCACGTGCAAGACTTGATCATTGACGGACACAAAGTTGAGTTTTAGTGTCGTTGTGGTGCCGTGGTTGACGCCGGCGGGATGGCATTTCATTACCTTACGTTGAGCAACGCCAGAGTGAGCTCGTCGTTTTGGTCGACGTTTTCTTGTGCCGCCCTGTAGGCATGACTTATCGTCTCTAGCAGATGCTTTGCACGCCGAGCCTGTCGAAGCACACCGGCCTCTTCCTTTCCTCGGCCATGCCAACTATCTGCGGCCTATCCACTATTCGCGACAAACTATGCACACGTATCAAGTCACGCGAGCATAAATGGTGTGCATTTTTGTAGTATTTTAATAGCTGTGGACACCATACAGAAACGATTTGCTCAGCAGCATCGCTGTTAATTAAAACCTGCAAGTCTGCAATCCAAAATTTCTCCCGAGGGCAGATCTCTGAAGAGGCGTCCGTACCTCTAACTTTTGGCTTCGACCCCGAAAAACGAACCAGCAAGTTAAATCTAATCTGGACCGCTGCCCTCATGGCCAGGGCAGGCCAGGAGTGAATCCGCACACAACGCAGCTTGCGGCTTCACCGACCAAGCGCACGTCAATCTGGACGGTGGCTTCATCTTACTGTCGGGCTGGAACAGAGTAGTGTCCTACACGGATACCCCCAACCACTGTCGGCTGACCTGAGCCTTTATCCCTCCCGGGAATCTGTGGTTTGGAGACACCTCCAGACAAATTCATGTCGGAGCTTAATTGTCTACAGCTTTTGTCTACAGCAAAAAGGACAGGTAACAGTAGCTGTCCCCCCCCCCCTGCAGAGTGCCACAGGTGCCAGGAAGGAGCAGGCCTAGCACACATGCTATGTCAGCGTCCTCACACAGCCACACCAAGTTGCAGTGTTAATAGCAGTGGGAGACTGTACTGCACAGCTCCTACTTGGGGAGAGTAGAACAAGGGTAGGAGCAGTAAGCACCCTGGAACTATCATCACATCTGTCTCTGGCCCTCCAACACCTTTCAATGTATAAATTGTTCCAATTTTTACTGCCCCATTTGCTCAATTCTTAGTTCCCACCCCATTTTAATAAAAGGTGTATTGAATGTTAAATACTCCAAATCTTTCTGCATCAACCGTAAGTGCATCTATCGTAAGTGCAAGCGGCATGAATAAAAGGGGATGCTTAGAATAAAAAAAATTACAATGTAGCAGTGAGTGTGAATTTTAGCATGTTTTAGCTATGATGGGCATGTAAATTGCTTTTCAGGGATGCTGTGTGCCAGATACTAAGTTCCCTTCTATGTACACAATGTCGAGTTTTTCCCAGCAGAGTCCTGGGTATCGCGTTTACAATAGTGAAAATTCACTATCTGCTCTTTATTTTTTTTGTAGGTCTTTAAGCAAAGCCTGCAAACCTGTTAGTAGGCAACAGGTAAGTGGGCAACAACAGAAAAAGTTTATTCAGCACACAGTATGTCATTTGTGATGTCACTGCTTAAAATGATATTTGCATTTTCCTCGTGTTAAAAAATCACAGCAACTGGACAGTATCATACACAGAAAAGTGTTGAAACAGTTCAAAGAAATAGGGATTTAAAGGCATTATACAGACAGGCAATAGTTTTCTGGTAAATACACAAAGTAATGCCACACTCTTAAACTAAAAAGATAATTGAGATTGATGTGATTTCTCTAATATAGCACGTTTTAATAACAACTGAACAAGACGACGAGCTGCAAGCTTACAAAATTGCTTCACCGATGCAGTTGTTGGAGTGAAAAGAAATCTGTAAATACAGGATGCGTTGAGGACAAATGACCATCAATACCAGACGTCTTCTGCTGAATGGCAAACACGCAAAAAAAATGACTTGATACACTTAATTTACAACTAAAAACAAACAGCAAAAAATGTGAGTATAATCAGATTGCAAGGTAAAACTGACAGGTCTAAATTCCTTGACAAGTTGCAGTATTATAAAATGGTTTTACCAATGCTGCAAATATAACCCGCCGCGGTGGCTCAGTGGCTAAGGCGTTGGTGCAAGGTAAAACTGACAGGAATAAATTCCTTGGCAAGTTGCAGTATTCCAAAATGGTTTTACCAATGCTGCAAATATAACTCGCCGCGGTGGCTCAGTGGCTAAGGTGTTGCGCTGTGAAGCACGAGATCGTGGGTTCAATTCCCAGCCACGGCGGCCACTTTTCTGATAGAGGCGAAAAGCAAAAACTCCTGTGTGTGCGAGATTTCGGCGCACGTCAAAGATCCCCAGGTGGTCAAAATTAATCCAGAGTCCTCCACTACGCCGCGCATCATCGCCTGCGCGGTCTCGGCGCGGTAAACCCTACAATCAAGAATCATCAATGCTGTGAATACAGGAGGTAGTGACCAGAGTGACCACTGGTACTAGACATATCCAGTGGCTGGGTTATGGGTGCACATTAACGTTCCTGTAAATGTCTTAGAACAGGAAGTAAGGGACTGTTTCGAAGAAAATGACATTCATTGTTCATGCCCATCCCTTTAGCTGACACTACTGTGGAGAACAGGAAATTAAAAAATCCACGTGCAGTTCCACATATCATTCAACAGACTTGCAGCTACTTATTATGAAGATTTCCTGCAAACTAACAAGGGTTATGTTTACAACTATGACCAAATTTAAGACATTACTTGAAAAAGTAAAAATTCTCTGAGTCTTGTCATAGTAAATTGTTTTGTTGTTTTGCTTGCTCTGCTTAGCTGGAAAAACGTTTTAACAGATTGCAATACAGATTCTAACGCGAGTTCAGCATGTTTGTTCCAATTCTCCAGGCTCTTTCGAAATAAAGTGGCATCGCAAAGGTGGTCAGTCTCGTATTTTACTTTCCAGAGTACCTAGGCCTGCAGTCCTTGCAAAGCCAGTTTTTCTTTTTTGGTACACACTTTAGTTTAGTGCATGCAAGGTGAAAAAAGTTTCCTTTGCAGCCTGCATTCTGGCACTCTACCATCGTTCCCGATCTGGTGCCACCACAAAAGCAGAACCCCACGTCTTTGTCCTCGCCCCCCTTTGGCTGTTGCCCCATCTCTGTCCAGTATTTGAAGAAGATCTCTGGAAGCAGCACTTGCTCAAAAAACTGCTGGCATTTGTTCACAATCTGGTTGCAAAAGGCAGAGTCAAACTGTATCCTTTCAATGTGGCAGTCTTGTACTGTCCACACTACAAAGTCATAGTAGCGCAGCCCAGCGGCAAACATCTGTAGCTGCACCTGATAGAAGTACTGATGCCCTCGGTTTAGTTGAAGGCGGCCACCTGAACCCTGGGTCAAAATACCCTGCTTCCCGCTACAAACGTCTGCGACACATTGTGCTGTGTAAGGGCACTTGATCTCGAGTGCACCCTTGCCACAGCACTCGCAGGAAATCACCCCATCAGTTGATGCCGCCTGGAAGGGGTACTCGGAACAGATGTGCAACCCAGATGCTGTGCACTCAAAGTTGATGTGAGAATATGACACAGTTGACACATACTGCCTCCTGGCTACATCTTCCTTGGAGTGCCGCCATTCAGTTGCCCGATAGGAAAAGGTAGAAGCCTCCGGGTAGCACATCCTCTTGACGAGACTTAAAGATGGTTGCGTCAGTGAGGTGTGGCATGCAACTCGAGCGTTGGATGTGGTTACTCTTCCTGCTCGGAAAGCAAACCATGTGGTCGATTTGGCTTGCTCTCTTGTTCCTTTCTCAACAGCACGGCAAACCTGCACATTAATAATAAGTACCCAAAGCTGTAGCAAATTTTCTCGCTGTCAAACTAGTCTTTTCTTTTTTTTAACATTTCTGCAACAAGCTGGTTTTTTCCGCAACTTTTAGCAAGGGTTTTATTGACAACCAAGGAAGCCAAGAACAGATGGTGGTGCCTGATTGATTGCATGTATAAGGATAAGCTGAACATAGTAGTCCAAAGCAAGCATACCTCGTGTATGAAAAGCCAGATCATTATTCTGCGTCAATATTGTTGGTTATGATACCAACAAAATAAACTTTAAGCACTTGAATAACATGACCTCTGCGCTTGCAACATCCCTATCACTGCCTACCACTTAGTGCATTCATGCCCCGACAACCCTAAACTCTTCCTCAACCCATCTCCTGAGCAGTGCGAGTCTGTGCGTACCAGCTCAGCTCCGGAGCAAAAACAAGCTATGGTTGACCGGGCACCGGAATCACCACGGACTCCTGGACTTGGGAGGATGACCGCTACCCGTCTTACTCATTTCCCTTTACGATAAATGAATGTTTATCTCCCTCTCCCTTGGGTGTCAGAATTATTTATACTTCTTTCAAGAACTACTTTCATCACTGCATTATTTTGGCTTCTCCTGGAGCACGAAAAATCGTGCAACTGTTCCCAGTCACTTGCACTGTTTTGTTGCTCACTTCAGCCTTGAGGGGTCTATTTTAACCCTTTCAGCCCTGAATTTTTTCTTTCTGTATGAAAAACATTTTAGGTGTGTTTTCTTTATTATCTGGATGATACAAGCTTACAAACTAAAAATTGAGCTTCTAATGCAAGTATTTAGCTATTTACAGGCATGACATTTAATTAGGTAATCAGGTAATTAAAATTAAAATTTTCAGAAAAAACTGTGTTTTTGCTTGTTTTCATAAATGTTCTAAAGCTGTGAGCCCACACACAAAAAACACGGCTGGTGGTGCAAGTAGTTTTAGATTTTCAGCTATTTCATCGAACTGGGACTTCGGTCCTTGGGGTCGCACTGACGCCAGTTTGGTACTCCCTGCAACGCCTTCCTCTTTCTACCAATCAGCTTTAGCAAAAAACGAACAATGCTGATATCTATCGATCGAGGCATTCTTGGAGAACTATTTCCCAGAAAACTAGCTGTTTTGGTTTTGATCTCAAATTGCTAGAAATTTTTTGGTTCATGTCCTAAATATAGGACGCCAGGGCCGAAAGGGTTAAATAAAATAGTTCGGATTCTGCCAAGCAGGCTGTTGATGTGCTCTTGGCCAGTAGCTTTATTTTCCTACTCTTAACAAGTAAACTTAAAAAAACTGAAACCTATATCCTGTTTCAGGAAGGGGATGTAGTAGCATTTAATTGCTTCTTCAGTCCATTTTCTCTGACACTGATCGGTGACACAGCATCGACCAGATATCTAATTCTACCAACGTGAGCCCAATTTTATTGGTTACGAGGGCATCGTTTCCATGCTTCTCAACCTAAAGCTAAATCACTTGCTCAATTTCTGGTAATTATCTTCCGCACTTCCTTCCGTTTTGGCGTTGTACCCACGGCGTGGCGGATTGCACGTGTCGTCCCAGTCTTTAAAAAGGGTGGTCGCGCCGTTCATACAAATTATCGCCCGATTTCACTTATCAGCTCATGCTGCCAAATCATGGAGCACATTCTTTCGAACTACTTGACTGATTTCTTGAACCAGCACAATATTTTAACTCCATTTTAGCACGGCTTCCAGAAAGGTCTTTCAACAACCACCCAGCTTGTTAGGATCGTGCACACATTCTCATCAATTGTCGATCAGTCAGGCCAAATTGATGTCATTTTCTTAGATTTCAGCAAAGCATTCGACCGAGTTTCACATTCAGGCCTTTTATGTAAACTAAATCAGATCAAAATTTTCTATCAGCTAATTAATTGGATTGCCTCGGATCTAGAAATGCGCAAGCAATTTGTTGACAAAAGTAGTAATATTTCAGAAAACATCCCAGTAAACTCAGGAGTACATCAAAGAAGCGTCCTAGGTCCATTGTTATTTTTGTTATATATCAATGACATAACTGCATGTGTCGACGAAGGCATTGGTATTCGTCTATTTGCCGACGATTGTCTTTTATATTCAGCTGTAAATTCTAGCAATGACCAAACTACTCTAAAATAACAGCTTAAATGTCATAACTAACTAGTGCGACACCTAGGATATGAAGCTAAATCACGATAAGACAGTAATGATGCGAATAACTAATAAAAAAAGTCCTAGTTTATACCAGTACTTAATTAGAGGCGTCCAAATATCCCAAGCTAGCAGTTTTAAGTACATTGGTATCACATTTACTAGCAACCTTACGTAATCAACACGCATAAATACCATTTGCACTTCAGCCCAACGTGAACTCGGTCTTTTGGGGCACAAAATCAAGAATTCACTGTCCAATGTCAAGACCCCTTCCAAGTCCAAGACCCCTTCTAGAATACGCAGCTATTGTTTGGGACACTTACACAAGAACGGACATCAATAAACTCAAGCGAATTCAGAAACTTGCTGTACGTTTTTTTTATAACTGTTACCGTCGTAATGATTCCCCAACCTATTTAATGAAACTAAACAACATAATGACACTGCAAGCTCGCCGGAAATTAGCTAGACTTAAGTTTCTCTACCTACTCTGGAACCCCGAATTTCTACTTGATCCTTCATTGTACTTGCAGCCTCTTTAATCCCGGCCAACCAGGAACTATCACCCCCTAAAATTCACTCCGATTTTTGCTCGCACAAAGAACTACAAACACTCTTTCTTCCCTCGTACTATAAGTGAATGGAATGCGCTGCCTACCGAAATGTTTGTCAAGAAATGCACGTTCCTTCATTGAACGGTTACAAGATTAGTTCTTTCACTAGATTTGTATAATGACCCTTCACCCCGGCCCCCGCCCCTTTTTTTCTTGCTTTTTTTCTCTGAGGTGTTTAATCATACGCGCATGTTTTGGTGTTTTCCCCCCTTGCCTTTGCATTTTTGTGCAATGCACTTCTCTATGTTTACTCTTGATGTGTATTTTTATCTCAATGTAGCAATTCATGTACACCCCCACTCCTGCTTGGGCCACCTGTGGCCTGCAGTATTGAATAAATAAATAAATAAATAAATTTGTTGGTGATATATAAGCACTTACATCTTCTTCAACAGCAAAGCTCGCGGAGAACTTCTGGCCCTCTTCAATTACGGCATCCCGTTCTTTTGCACAACCTCTTGACAGGCCTCCAAGTACAGCTGAAGAGTATCTGACGGTAGTTGGTATGAATTCGTCGTTGTAGCCTTCAGTCACTGAGAAGATGGCTGCCCTGCTGTTGGCATCCTATCAGCCAAGCTAGAAATGCCGGCTTTCACTAGGGGGAAATCGCAGTTATCGCCTTGGGACGTCCAAAATACTCGAAAATTGGCTAATGTCCGCATTCATGTAGAACGGGTGATTGGGCTACTTAGAGGACGATACCGAATCCTGTCAAGCACTATTCCAATTGATCTCGTGACTTTGAAGCACAACGAGAGGCTCACCCAGCTAGACAAAATTGTAGCTGTCTGCGCAGCTCTAGCAAATCTGAGCCAGTCAGTTGTTCCATTCGAATAGGCATTTTCCAGCAAGCCGTGTGCATCAGTTTGGCTGAGACAACAATGTCTAGCAGTTTCCCTTATTGTGTGGGAAATAGGTGGGTGAGGCACACCGTAGTGTAAGGCTCCGGATTAATTTTGGCCACCTGGGGAGGGGAGGGGGGGATCTTTAACGTGCGCCGAAATCTCGCAGACACGGGCGTTTTTGCTTTTCGCCTCTGTCAGAAAAGTGGCTGGGAATCGAACCTGCAATGTCCTGGGGACCAGCAGAACAACACCTTATCCACACAGAAGTGGATGGAATGGGAATGGCTGCAATGAAATGCCAATACTGGGCTACAGTGAAAAGAGCAACAGGCATCCAATGCCACTGGTTAGAAGGCGAACATGACCATTAAGACAGCCAGGATGCAATGCATTGTTAGTGTGATGTGTAACGGGTGTGCAAAAAATGTTGTGTGGTGGGCATGTAAAATCGTTGCAAACCATGTGTATTTATTGGAAGTATGATTTAGGGACTACCTAGCGATTGGCATAACAGCACAATGCACAGGCTACTGTACCAGCTAGTCGAATTCCTGATGACTGACTTATCGATGCAATTTTTTGTTTTGCTGGACTATCTAAATGCACAGATGTTTTGGTTTTCATTGTGTGATTTGCGGTTATGTTCTGTCATGAAGATTTTAGCCCTGGTCATCTGTATGAATGCACTCTTCTGTTCAAACAGAACATTATGAGGATTTTGCTCCTGTAGACATAAAAAGCTGTTTCCTGGACTGTTGACCGACGATTTACCTCATTTCTTGGCGGTGAAAGCTTTGATGTGCCGTAATGTGTAAAATAAACTGAAGCAAAATGGAGAGACGAGCTAGATGGTTCGCAATTTCCATGAGTGAAACTTAAGCGCAAAAGTTTATCACAGGGACGAGAAAGGGAACGAGACAGGTGTAAAATAAGCCCATCTGAATTTTCCGTAATGTGAAATGCTATTCCACGCAGTGAATGGCAGCACCCATTGCCAGCTTAAAGCAATGGGAGTCTAGATGAAGACATCAAGCCCAATTTTGAACTGTTACGCTCGTGATTTTGATTCCAATGGTTTAGGTAGGTTATTTTTGGTCGGTTACCGTCGTAATGACTGTCCATTTATTGACTGTCCGTAACCACTGTCCATTTTATGCTGCTGCTGCTGCTGCTGTAGTAAACGTTCTTCAGCTTAGTTCTGTGTCTTCACAAAAAATACATGGTGTTTGTAATGCTGCCCAATGTCAGTATTTCTTTCCCTTTTTTGTCCAAACTGACATTAATTATTGTCGTCGTAGTATGCAAGTTTTAAAGAGTTGTTAATGTTTTGTGCAAAAAAAAATTGTGCATCTTAGTGACATGAGGGGTCTCAACTCACATCAGTGAGCAAACAAGCCACAGTCAAGAAGTTCAGTCCCGCATGGGAAGGTTGCAATGCAAGAAAGGCAGGGGGGAGGGGGGTGTAACAAATTGTCACCTAATGCTGCCGTTCAAACGAAACAAGTCCTTTCCCAGGCATTGTAAATATGCTTGGTCATTTCTGTATGGACTTTGGTGTCACCATTCGGGAAACATATCAGTACTGATCTCCAGGATGACTAAAATCTAGGCGCTGATATTTGTTTTACGGTGATCCTTTCATACATCAAAAGGTAAAAAAAAATCCAAAGGTCTGCAGGCCACATGTGGCCCGGGTATTTCACACCCTTGCTTTATTTTAACTGTGCACAATAGGGCATGGCTATGTGTATGAATCGTAACACAAAGAATGCAAGGTTACAAGTGGAAGCACCCACACACAAAAACCGAATTGAATGGGAAAAAATGGTGTTTCCGTGTTTTAGATGCGGAGTGTCTTATGCTCGGGGGTATGTCACTTGTTGACCGGTGGCGACCGTCCGCACACCATCGGTGCATGCGCTCCTCTCCTCCTTTCCAAACAGCTGCATACTATCCTCTCCTACCGTCTGCGCGCGCTCCTCCTCCGTTCGCTTCAGCTCTCTCGCGCGCATGCGTGGCTCTCTCTCTCGTAATCTCCTCTCCTACAGCTGTGAATATAAAGGGGAGCGCGCGGAGCGCGCGTTCAGTGGTGCGCTTGCTTCGCTTGACTCCGTGGTTCTTCAGATGAAGTAGGATGGAAGCAACAGTCCCGTCAGCGGGTGCGCTGACGCAATTAAACAACGGAAACGCAAACAGAACCCCATGACGCTCTGCATCCTACTCATAGTTCCCGTCGGGGATATGGGTGTAATTTTTTTTTGTACCTCAGCAAGGCTACTTGTCTCTGTTTAGCTCCAAGTAGTAGTGCAGAAGTGACAACAACAGAGAACCGGCAGACTGCATCAGTGCTCCTGTGACCTACTGCGAACTATCACTAATATTTAACTGATGGGTAATTACATTGTGAACTGTTGGGTGGTGTTTTACTGTTATGTAATAAAATGTTTCTTGATAGACATGTTCTCATCATGCCATATTTAATAGTGTCCCACGCTTCTGTTAGCAGTTACCCTAGGGGTAAGTAAAACAATTAACTTAACAAGCCTTGCTGCTGATGCCCAGAAACACCAATGTTAAGCTTTGGTGGTGCACAAAGAACATGGGTTGGTAAGCTAGTTGGTATTGCATAATGAAAAGTGGGTCTTACAAAGAAATATGAACGAAGGCAGGACAAAGCACTGAACTGTGACTGATTGTTTATTCAAGGAATAAACATACCAATGCGATTACAACCAATGAAAAGGCTAAAAGCACACCGAAACCCACACGTCATCTCGCCCCTTCCCTGCTATATAGCAAGGTTTCGATACTCGATTTCTTTTTTTGGGAGTGCAACTGAAGGGTCTCTAATGCACATATTATTGAACATTCAATTTCAAGTATGCCTATCAATTCATGTGTGAGCTTTTCCTTTTCTAAGCAATGAACGCACTACCCAAAAAGTGGAACACAAGCGTAACTTTTCGCAGTGGGACAAAATGTGGCCCGATCATTCAATGAAGTCCTTGTGCTCACTGTACAGATCACCATTTCATAACAGTTGAATTAGCCAAAATGAAGGCGATAGCCATGAGTTATTTCCTGGCCAGAAACCACGTCTCGCAAAAAATATTCTAGCACATGAAGAGTATGACCAAAATGTTTTTTAATATTCTAGCACATAAAGAGCATGACCAAAATGTGTTTCTCTTTTTTTTCATTTTCCGCCGTCATTGTAAATTCAAATAGCAGTAGCTGGAAAGGCCCCTAAATGCACATAAAAGGGCGCCAGTCGACATCGCTATTTATTTCTGAATATTTCTGTAGATCAGTTTCGAAGTGTGCTAAACACCATCACTGTATTTAAACCTGCTGCTGCTCACGGATTCGGCAAAAAACGGCACTTTTGAGGCTTGCACCGCCGGACGCACACCAGCTCTGTGAGGGCGCCGTATTTCTTTTCTAGCAGCTGGATACGCCTGCAATGAAAGAGAAAGGAAAAAAAACGGGCTAAAGAGCGGGGTGAAGCAGAAAGGCACAATTACTTCAATTACGTGCACAATTAGTTTTTCTAAACCAAGCAGGAGCTACAACTTTTGTCTGGAGACTGAAATGGCAGTTCTGCTGCCCCTAAAAACACATAATAGTAAGTTTCGCTAAGCGCTGCTGGCGCAAAACAACAGCTTGAGACGACGTTCGTTTCCGGATGGCGTGATCAAACAGAAATTTCTTTAAAAGATATACCGGCCTCAAAAGTGCGCAGAATAGAAGTACCCGAGGTTTTGACCTTTAACTGATGCTCGCCGGTTTCCTCACTCCACCCAAGGACAATCGAAACACAGGACTTCATGCCCTGCTCTGAGATTGACAGAAGTAAATTGATCGCTGCATGCGATCCAATCACCGTACGAGAAAAAACCAAAAGAAAACACGTTGCTGGTTATGTTCGTGTCATTATAAAAAAAGCAGCCCTAAAAACGGCTTCCCTCAAGATGGCACGGGCGACACATTGGCACTGGGTTTCTCGTGCGCTAAATGTTTCACACTCATCAAAACAACTCACCTGTGACATTAGAGCGCGGCGGCTGGCCGTCAGCTGACCTGCGGCGGCGACTTGATACGCGTCATGCGATAGGTAGATCGCACTGTACTCAACAGTACTTAGCGTCTAGTTATTACTTTGCGTTCAGTGGGCATCAGTTTGGAAATGATGCAATTCATGCTGACAAACGACCAATCCGCTAACGATGCAACCTTTGCGCCCCGACCGACTCGCACTCGCTCGTAGGTGTGCGCAGAGGCTGGGGTTGAATTGCAGATAAGGTTGTCACACTCATGAGCGGAATCTTGAATTTTCGCGTAACCAATGCTATCGCGGTGCAACAGACTATCAAGCCACTCGCACACGCCTTTCACGAAAACACAAGCTCATATCGCGGACAGCGACCTGCCTGGCCGCCATGAAGGCACGGAGGAGAAGAGGAGGGCCTGATTTGCGGGCCGTGCGCACAACGTCGCCTAGCAACAGACGCTTGGCCACAGATATGGCGGTGCACGCATGGTTGCCTGCATGCATATGAATACGCTCTATACTCTGCCTTATATCTCCGCGTAAGCTATAGATCCGAATTGCTGCAAAATTAAGGCGTGTATACGTTAGCGGAGGGGGCGACGGAAGATCACTAAAGGAAAGAAAGCATGGATAGCGCGGGTAGAGCTGAATTGCACAGTGGATAGTGCTGTCCTTGCAGCTCTGCCGCCGATTCCACCGTGACGTCACGTCGTAGTGCTGCTCCCCACCTTTACTCTGGCGACACGCCGGACGTATGACGTCGCGACAAGTCTCGTGACTTTATTCAATGCTTCTGCTGCTTATAAAATCTGGTGTGCAAGCAGTGCAGGGCGGCAAAGGCGACGTAACGGTATCGATGATGACGAAATGCCGGAAGGTGTTGAGATCCAAAAGGAGGGAGGCAGACGGGTAATGCCACTGGTAAAGCGAGTCAACGTGACCACTGAGACGGTTGCATTGTGCTAAGAATGATTGGAGCGATGTACAATGGGAGTGTGAGAAATGGTGTGTTGCGGATTTCTGAAGCCCAGAGAGGGCGAATATGCTGGGCCTAGCCTCAAGTTCACGAGGCAGACGGACGAGATGTTCCCGCATTCTTAAGGATTCACCAATACACAGTAAACCCCCGTTACTACAAACTCGAAGGGACCGTGCAATGTTTTTTCCTTTTTTAGGAAATTCCTCAAAAGCGAAGCTTTTTTGCATTATGCGCTTAAAAAAGCGAAAGTGTTCTTCATTCAAATAATGAAATTCGTCTTAACCGAGTTCGCGTTAGCGAGTACACTGTATTTTAAGCTATTATTTTTAAGTTCCCGCCAGTTTAACTAAGTGTTGTCGTTTTCCCGGGCTTCTCTTTCGCACATCTGACCCCTGCACTGCTTCTCAAAAAGCAGGCTCACGTATCATATACAACCGAATACCACGCGCAGCTGGCCCGATTCATGAAAAAATGCAAGGAACGACGGGACTCTATTGGGAGGCCGGTCCTGCAAGGATGCAGGCTACAACGAAAGAGCGAACCGACTCACCTGCGATTCTGCACTCCGGTCTTCCTGCAACCGCATAGAACCCAAGACAGATCCCATTTCATCAAAACCCATCACACAAACAGATCTACGACAGAACCTGGAATCTTACCCTGAACCACACACACAACTAACAAAGGAAGAACAGGTTTTTTGAGGAAGCACAAATGCGTCCCCTCCAAACCCCATCCCGAATGACCCTTTTCCGTTCAAATCCATTCCCACGATGCTGGAAATGCCACGGATTCCTGGATCAGATTCGCCTATTACCAAGAGAAGAAAACATCGTGGCACGTTCGTCAGGGCAAGAGGAAACCGCCTTCAACGCTATATCAATCAATGCCTGGAACGCCGCCCAAAGGGGGAACGAGAAGCCCCCGACAATGACGCAACCCGTGCCAGACAGGACTACTACGCCGCCTAGGAAGCCATCCTAGAGGTCCCCTGAACAGATGGAACCTGTACCGGAAAGCAGTCATAAAATAAAGCTTTAATTTGTTCATTAAGTGCGGCCGACGAATTTACTTACGACAAGAAAGAACACTACATTTATCTACATCGCACAAATTATGACAAACAAGGCCGCGTCTCTGCTGTTTCGTTGCAAATCTCGACGAAAGACGATAGTCGCCTGGCGCCCCTGCCAATGAACACGCCTCCCTTCCTTTTCCGGCTCACCTCTCATGCTGTTCCTCTCCCGCCTCGTTCCTCTCAAGATTACGCGCTAGAGGTTCGCTCAAGGCAATTTGAATTTACGGCGTTACACTGCTCCAAGTCCGGTGCATCGATGCCAGCGGTGCCGTATGGCGGAGACGCTTGTGAATCGAGGCACTACACTCCAAAGTTTATAGAACCGTATTGACCTATTCCACAAACGGTCAAAGCGGAACGTTAAACCGATCCAGTGGAACCTTGTGTTACTGTTGCCGTTTGCTTTTTTAAAGCCGACAGGCAGCACGAACATCAGCAGGCGGCGGTTTCTTGCATTTGATGTAGTATTTCATTTTGCTATCGCTAAAACCAAACATTCATGAATTTTTTTTAATAAGGGAACGCTAGGGATTTTTTAAATAAGGGAACGCGACCCTATGTATTGATTTTCTGCCTTATATTTGCGTAATGTCTTATAGTTGTTCAACAATGTGACAAAGTATGAACATTGACGCCTGGCGTGGACATTTATATTTGGCGGTGGGTATTTAAGACTATTGCGCAGCCTATGTTTCACTTTTAATGGCTGGTTGCATCGAGTCACAGACAAACAGACATACAGCCAGACGAAAGTTTCTGTGATTAAGTGGCCCATGAAAGAATATCGTCTTTAAAATCTCGAATGGGGTCGCACGACTATTGGCGTAGCCACCGCCCGCAAGACCCCACTCGTACGTGCCAGTGTAGAGTCACTATTGAGTCTCTTAGGAGGTGGACATTTTACGGGGTCGACACGCAACATGTCTGCTTGGCATTACTTCATGGGCGCAGACCCAGATATTTTAATTCCGCTTGAATAAAACCGAAACATAAACAGGCAAGACACGTTCAAGAAGTTGTCTCTCGATAAAGAAGTTATTTATTTCTTCGTCTTAGTTCGCCAGAGTTTGTTTCACTAAAGCTACAATCTTTAAAAGGACAACTTTGTTTTCAGACATATCTTTATATAATTTTTTTTGAAAACCAAGAAATTGTAAAACACCTTAAAATAAACTTGTTAAGCTTTTAACAATGTTTAGCACAGTTTAGGAAAACGTGTTTAACAAAAAAACAACCTTTTAAATGTCAAAATATTCGTAAATTTAATTTTCTTCTGAATTTTTAAAAAACAGAGAAGTTAAACTAATGCTTTCGAGGTTCCACCATTTTGACGCGTGCGAAATGTCTGTAAACATATATACATGTCGCGAATATTATGTGCGTTCAACGCACGGTTTGCTAATTTAGGCTCTTCACATTGTGTGTGCCTTTTGGTATGTGTAAGTTGGTTTGAATTAATTTTGTTTACCTACCTCTGGAAGTGATTACGGCATGGCTTGTTTCCAATCGCGGAGTCTGTGTTTAATGCGCGTAGTACAGTTGTTAACTGATTTGCTTTTTTTGCTTTCTTGGGCAGCGCTGCTACATGTGGTCGCCGTGCCCTGATATGTGGTTTGTAATAAACTCTCTCACGATAAGTTCGTGAGCGTCTCCGGTATTTGTTTTCTCTATGCAGCGTACAGCACTGAAACAACGACAAAATAAAAATAAAGAGCCATCCCGACGGAACCCAAACTAACAAATTCCCGCGGCTTCCATTCCTTCTCAACTGCAGCTGCCAACAAAGGTACGCCTCTAGGAAATACACAACGCCCGGCGAGAGCAGTATGCCGATTTTTGCACAAACGACCAAAACGTTCCGCTTTGCTGATAAGCTGCGTTCTCGAAGGTCTCCCTGCCGCTCGACACAGTTCGCTTCACGATCCGTTTCACCTGAGGCTTTCGAATTTCTTCGATCAGTACGCTACCAACGCCACCTAGATCATTTCAGGCCTCTTCCCACCAGTGCGGCTTGCGTGTGACGTCATTGAACCTTGCTCGGGCCTCTTACGCCGTAACAGAAGCGTTTCGGTGTGTCCGGGCACGTTGACAGGCAAGGCGGAGGGCGACCTCTCTCGAGAGAGCGAGCACCATGGGAGACCGTAGCGTTGCGGCTGCACCGTAAGTTATCCGAGTCCCCGACCGGTGGTGGTACCCGTGACAATTAATTCAACCTCTGTCGTTGAACAAGTCCACGCTGTGCGCGCTGTTCCGTGTTGCAGTACCCACTTCCGCCGAATTTATTTTGTTCACGGATGTATCCTGAGACAAAGGCGGTGTTGTGTACCCAACTGCGGAGGAAACTATGACAATGGTCCGAAAGTCCGCTTGTTTTCTTTTCCGTGAGACGCTAAGAAAAGAGCGGAATGCCATCGGGCTGTGCAGCGGAGTGACGTCAACGTGAGGCTGTTGAAGGACACCAAGGTAAGCTTGATCCAACGTACCCCTTCAGAATGAACGATATTTCTCATAATTATTCCAGGAGATGCTATTTGGTGTTTTTTTTTTGTTCCGGTCACGCGCAGGTTTGCGAGCGTCACTTCAAGGAAGAACACCTGCGTACAACGCCAACGTGTACGGACTGCGACGGACGAACCATTGTACTAACAAAAGCTTGATGTGGGCGTGTTGGTACATACTGCTAAAAATTAATCGGCGCTAAAACAGGGACGAGAGGAACACGTAACTCACAACACGGTGCCGAACTTCCAACTAGAGTTTATTGAAAAAAGATGCTGCTTATATACACAAAACTAAAAAACTAAAAACGAAAGCAATTGGGACGTAAAAATGCATCACGTTTTTAAAAAAGCCACTTCTTTCACAATTGCTTCACACAAAAGTCACAATTCACACACAAAGTTAAAATTGCTTTCGTTTTTAGTTTTTTAGTTTTGTGTATATAAGCTGCATCTTTTTTCAATAAACTCTAGTTGGAAGTTCGGCACCGTATTGTGAGCTACGTGTTCCTCTAGTCCCTGTTTTAGCGCCGATTAATTTTTAGCAAAACGATTGAAGCTCCTAAGAAGTTTACACGGCTAGCTCCAGACGCCTTCCCAGCCATTTTTCCAGACTGCCCTTCGTATATCTCGGATTCGTGCACGTCACGAGAAGAGCCTGATGTGAAAAGAAAGCGGACTGAAAATGCGCCATTCCAGAAAGCCATACACGAGTCCCAAGCAGTCTTTGAAATAGAAGAACAGCTGTACAAAGTTCGTAATCTGGGTGAACTGAATTCTGGGGTTAACGAGCGTCCAAATAAGACGTTTTGGTGTACAACAGCATGAGAGACGTGCCTCATCGTCGCCCGCATCGAACCGGCTTTTCAAGCCCCGGAGATGCTTGTATCTGTGGCGGTGCCAGAGGATGCCTCCGTTTCGTGTATTTTAACTGCGCTCCGTTGGTGTCGGGTGATGTGGGCTTTGCCGACAAGACAAAGAAGGCCCATGAATAGGGGGACAAGGTGGGCGTAGTGCTTCAGCTGGTTTTATCCTTGCTGGATGACATTTGTGATGATGAGCTGCATGATGACGAGAGGACTGACGCACTAATCTTCCCGAACGAATAGTGCAAGCTGCTGACAAAGAGGAGCAATTGTGGGCGGTATTCTGCAGTTTTTAGTTTTTAGGAGTATATTGACAACAATTTCTTTTGCACGCAAGCAGTACATTGCACACAAGCTTTTTCGCCGAAGCAACAAGCTTGTCTTGCCGCATGACACTACCATTAAGCGCGTTTGTGCTGAAAATGACGTGAGCCATTCGAAACTACAATGCGAAGAAAGTTTTCCGAGGTACATTAACCGCAGAGCAACCATTATGAAGCCTCAAGATAAAACAGTGACAGTAATGCTTGATGAAATACACCTCCAGCAGTTTTTGAATATAAGGGTGGCTCTTAACAGGGTTTGTTCCGCATTGTGCGGAACCAGCAAAAACAGAACATGTGTTCCTGGTACAGTCTTTGCTTCCGTCGTGTAAAGATGTTGCTCATATCCTTCTGGTAACTCGTATCACAGCAATGGAGCTGCATGATGTTCGATATAAACTAATCATGAGGCTTGAAAGTGCTGGTCTGCTTGCTGTTGCGATGATAACAGACAAGAATGTCATAAACAGGAAAATAATGTCTTTATTTAGGGAGCAAACTGAGCCACGGATTGTTTTTCCTTATCCTGCCAACCCGCAGGAGCTATTGTTTTATGTTGTGGACACTGTTCACTCGTTCGAGTAATATACGCAACAAATGACTGAATCAGAAGGATGACTGCAAGTCATTTTTGTACCCTCCTTTGAAATCTGTGGAAGCAGTGAGGACCAAAATGGTTCGTTTGCTTTTTTGAGGAAGCTGTACCACGGTGAACAAAGCAAGCTTGCAAGTTGCCTATGGTCTGACCTATAAAGCACTTTATCAAAGCCACCTGGAGCGTCAAAATATGAAATCAGTGTTGAAAGACTTTAACAGTTTGTGTAATCAGTTTCGTCACTTGAAGCACAGAAATTGCATTTTGCTGCACTGCATGAAACGGCCACCTTTATTGATTTGATTGTCAGGTGGTGGAGCATTGTGAATGTTAAGTCTCCAGAAAAGAACCCAGACTACGTGATGTTTGGCAGCATCCTGTGAAGTATATGTCTTGTTTGCAAGTTAAGTATCTTGATCAGTTCATAATCTGGGTTGACAGGTGGAGCCGGAGGGGAACCACGGCAGGTGGTTTGACAAAGAACACGCCCTTTGCTCTACGCCTAAGCACGCATTCATTGATTGAACTGTCACGGTATTGCCTTGATGAGCTGGGTTTAGGTACGTCGTTTTGAGGAAGTTTCAAACACATTGCCTTGAGACCCCTTTCGGGAAGTACCGCCAAATGTGTGGATCTCACAACAATGTGTCAATCACAGCGGTATTCGAAGCAGAGACAAATATTCGCTTGCAGAACACTTTGATGCTGGAAGACATGCCGTTGTTGTTCGAACCAAAAGAACAGGAGCTTGACGACGAGATGCTAATAGCAAAGTATGCCATCAAACTCATCCAAAGGGACCTGAAGGCATCACAAACTGAAGCGCCTGCATTGGCGTACATTTCCGGCTCTTGTGCGCACGCTGCAATTAAACGTCAGCAATCTGAGTATTGTCAGTCACAGCTCATAATCACTGATCGAGAACTGCAGCAAAGTGAGCACGTACTTATTTACAGCATGAGCAGAGGAGGCTTGATGGTTCCGAAGCTTTTCGTTGTAATGTTGTTCTTGGCACGAAGACAGTATTAGATAACCTTGTAAGTAACGGACAGGAGCAGCGCTTTCATGCAAACTGCAACCAAAGGATGGTCCTCTTGAGCATCATGCAGTTTCTACTAAGGGACGGCGAGGAGTTCGACATGTGTGCAAGCTGCCGCAATCCAGATACCGCACTTAATAACATTCGAAAAGCGGGCGTCAACGCGCTTCTAAAAAACTATGTTGCATGCAGGAATTACCGTGTCATGAAATAAAAAGCCAGCACAAAGCAAAGAAAGTTGATAATGCTACAGTAAACTTTGCTAGTGACCACTTCGCTAAAATATAAAGCAAGCTTTACTAATGGCTAGTTTTTTTAAGATCGCCAGTTCCGATTTTCATTTTGTCCCACGATGTGATTATGGCGTTGATTATGACTGTACCAAATGTTAACTGTTTTTTCCTGGGGATGCTCTTTACACTTTATAATGAATACTTCAATAGCTAGTTTGTTTCTTTCTTTAAACGCACCAGTTCGGTTATTCTGTTTCTTCCACAATATTATTATGGCTGTGAATATGACCGTGCCAGATGCAAAACGTTTTCCGCTTGGATACATTTTGATACATTGTATTGATAAATGTAGTGCCTTGTTCTTGTTTGTTTTTTTCTTAACCTTGTTGTGAGGAGGTGTCTTTAAGAGCCAAGGGCCGGAGTAAGAAGTGAAGACACCGAAGCGCTTGTGCTGGTGGCGGAAAGAAAATAGAGCACGCCGGGAAGGAGGAGAAGGAAGAGGAAGAGGAGGCGGAACGGAGGTAGCAAGTTGATGGCAGGAGGAACGCGGCTCTCGGCGAGTTCTCTGCTGGACGCGAACGCCAAGGAGACTCAGAGCCGAGCCACATTTCCGTCCTGGCCTTGTCGACTGGCAACGCCGTCTCTGTTGTGGCCTCACACCAGCCTTCTTCGGGTAACTGCGAGCGCACGGGCAACAGCGCCTTGTCATCATTTGAGAGTGAAGAAGACGGCGGTGGTGGCACGAACGAGCAGGAAGAACGAGGTTCGGGGAGCGACCTGCCGGGCGCTAACGTTCGGGGGAACTCCGCTTCGAGCCGCACGTGCCCCGTTGACGACCCGACAACTTTCAACTGAAGCCGACGTGTCTTCTATCGGCCGGAGCACCGACCTCAACAGGAACACCGTAGCAGCGCAGCGAGTCCTGCGCAACGGGACAGCTCACCGACAGAGACCAACACGTGAGCGCGAACTATTTTGGGGCGCGAACTTTGTTGCCTAGGACATTCACTGTCTTGTCTTGATTAGGTTAATGTTGATTTATCTTTTTTGTCAGTTATTTGTCCCGTGAATACACCTTATCCTTGTCCGCAGCCAACGGCCGCGCTTCTTCTCCGCCCGGTAAACTTTATCCTCCTCATCCAGAAAAACAACCTGCATCACAAAAATGGCGTCCGCGACCGGACTCTCTGCGTAACTTCCAGAGAGTCGAGGAGGTTGTAACTCTGGTGGAGAGGAGAGTATTTGGCAGCCGACATGGAATTAGAATATTTGTTAAATGCCGGTAAAGGGCTCGGACTGGCGGGCGCTGACCTTAGGGAATGGTTGGAGAGGGAGGCAGACGCTGCTCGCGAAAGAAGGGCACATGCGAGAGACGCAGAAGTGCGAAGACTCCAACTCGAACTGGCCACTTTAGACCGCAAGATACAGCTCGTGAAGAATTCAGCTCAGCTTTCGATTGCGGAGATAGACCGTAAAAGATTAGAGATAGACAGTCACCTTGAGGAGAAAGAATGCAGAAAAGAAGGCATCGAACTCCAAGCACGTGATGAAAGAGAAGCAACGCGGGCAGCCTGCGACGAACCCACGTGCAAAGAAGACAAAGAAAAGGACTTTGAACGGCCGGCCGCGGAGGTGAAACGCGTGTTCGAGACACGAAGAGTTTCACGTGCTGAGTTTAGCACACAGGAAGACGAGCCACGTGCTGGCACGCCTACTGCGAATGGACCGCGTGAGGTGCAGCCGTGTGCCGAGCTGTCTGAGCTGTTTGGAACGCCCTCTCAGACGGAGCAATTCTACGTCGACCACGAAGAGCGAGTAATAGAATTGGGCAGAGATGTCCTGCAGAAGTTCATGGACCCGGGTAAAAAGCTTTTGCCTGGTCAGGGTGGCCAATCTTTAGCTGGCCATTTTGAGCGAGAGCGTGCACCCTCTACAAAACATGTGAATAAGAGGGAGGCAAACTGGTTAAAGCCTAGAGTTTTTGGCAGGTGTGAGAGTCGACCTGAATTTGGATACAGGCCAAATGAACAACTCGAGAAAGTAATGCTCCCAAAGAAACAGACGTGCAGAAGACGGTTTTAGATGGATGGAACCAATGCTTATCCACCGCAAAAAGCGCAGGCTGGAGAACTACTACCTGATGGGACCCGCCGCTTGCGAGCTCACAAATGGGCCCGAAGAATCGCTCGCAAGGGCAAGGTATCCTGCAAAGTCGTGAAGCATTGGTTTCGAGCGAAACAAATTGACCCAGTTTCATGCATCAGGCGCATGAGCGATGTGAACACCTCTGTTCAGAGCCAAGCGGACAACGCAGGGAAAGGGGCTCAATGGAAGCGCAGCAAAAACGTGAAAATGAAGCCGACGATCAACGAACCGGTATGAACTCACGGCATCCACTTGGCTAGAAATCGGATGCGTAAGGAAAAAGGACAGATTTCGGTATAATTTATTTTAGGAAAAAAAACTGCTAGATTGTTGTGTAATATTTTCAAGGGTTGTACTCTCTCAATTGTGTGCGGGCTGCCTGAGCCGCTTTGAACCAAAGCCAATAGTTCAGAGTGCGGAATGTTTCCACAGAGTGTTAATTTGCTTGTTTGGTACAGTTAAAAGGTGTGTTCGTTGGTTTGTTTAGCACAATCTTGGTTCTGGTAATGCTTACATGAGTTTTTGTGTAAGACGCGGTTTGAACGTGCGAGCAAGTTTTGCATTCCTAAGCAGCTGTATTTTTAGTTTGTGTTTGTGTGCTTGTTAGGTTGATCATTCTATAGACTGCTGGTATATGCTCGTTACGTGAACCTGTGTTAGTGACATTAGTGATAGGTGGTGCAGTGGTTGTGCAATGACCGGACACTTTAGTGTGACTGCCGAAAACCTTCTCACTGGAAGTGGTTTTCCCAGAAAACACTTCTTCTGATGGGGGCAATTGTGAGGAGGCGTCTTTAAGAGCCAAGGGCCGGAGTAAGAAGTGAAGACACCGAAGCGTTCATGCTGGGGGCGGAAAGAAAAAAGAGCACGCTGGGAAGGAGGAGAAGCAAGAGGAGGTGGAACGGAGGTAGCAAGTTGATGGCAGGAGGAACGCGGCTCTCGGCGAGTTCTCTGCTGGACGCGAACGCCAAGGAGACTCAGAGCCGAGCCACATTTCCGTCCTGGCCTTGTCGACTGGCAACGCCGTCTCTGTTGTGGCCTCACACCAGCCTTCTTCGGGTAACTGCGAGCTCACGGGCAACAGCGCCGTGTCATCATTTGAGAGTGAAGAAGAAGACGGTGGTGGCACGAACGAGCAGGAAGAACGAGGTTCGGGGAGCGACCTGCCGGGCGCTAACGTTCGGGGGAACTCCGCTTCGAGCCGCACGTGCCCCGTTGACGACCCGACAACTTTCAACTGAAGCCGACGTGTCTTCCATCGGCCGGAGCACCGACCTCAACAGGAACACCGTAGCAGCGCAGCGAGCCATGCGCACCGGGACAGCTCACCGACAGAGACCAACACGTGAGCGCGAACTATTTTGGGGCGCGAACTTTGTTGCCTAGGACATTCACTGTCTTGTCTTGATTAGGTTAATGTTGATTTATCTCTTTTGTCAGTTATTTGTCCCGTGAATACACCTTATCCTTGTCCGCAGCCAACGGCCTCGCTTCTTCTCCGCCCGGTAAATTTATCCTCCTAATCCAGAAAAACAACCTGCATCACACTTGTCAGTTTCGGTTTTTATGTCCCACAATGTGGTCATAGATGTCAATGTGACAATACTAAGAGCCGGAACTTCGTGGGTTCCTTGAGTTACATGGTACGGTTATTGTAATCAATATTCTGCAAGGTGCCCGGGACTTGTGTACGTTTGTTTAAAGTACTGTCTGAAGCAGTCATGTCCGCTAAGATGGAGTGCGACAGCAGTATTAAGTCATGATGTGAATTAAAGTTCCATCAGAAAATTTATATTTTATGCTTTTATCGCGGCAATGCAGAAAATGTTTTACTCAACTATAGTAGGTTCCGTACTGGAAGCGTCCGTGTCGTAGCTGCTCGCACACGCGGGCGTCGACAGACGAGGTGCGTCACCACGTAACGGCGGCAGTGAATACGCCTGAACTTAACTAGGTGGTGTTGGTTCTACAAGCTTCGCCGCTGCACGTCCGCCCTGCCGTGTATTGTGAGAGAGGACGGCGATGGTGGATGTCCCTTCCTGTATGTTCGTTCGCCTCGCTGCTTTCTGCCATTTGTGCCCGAAAGGCTTTACGTAATCATGCGCTCGCTTCCGATGGTGGTGTCCCCGGTCGTCTCCGCCGCGTTTCCCGCGTCGTTCCCTAGAAACAGGAGAAAGGTGCGCGACGGTCACCCTCTCCCCATTAAAGAGGGGAGCGTCGGGGGGTTGTTTACTGACGTGGACCTGTTATCTTGCCTCCGCAATACATGTCCTGCCCACGTCCATTTCGTCTTCCTGATTTCTGCCAATAGGTTCGTAACACGCGTTTGTTCTCCGACCCACTGCACTACCTTCTTGCCTCGTAACGTTACACTTTTCATGTACCGTTTCATTGCTCCTTGAGTGGTTCGCAATTTAAATTGAACCAGTTTAGTGAGCTCCCAAGTTTCTACCCTGAAGTTCAGTACCTCTAAGATACACTTTTTATAGACTTTCCTCTTCAGGGACAATGCTAGGCTGCCAATAATTATCGGGCAATGCCTGCCGAATTCACTCCACACCAATGTATCCTTTCAAGTATCTCAATCTCATGGTTGGGATTTAGGTTCACAACTAGGCCTAAGCAGCCATATTCGCTTACTACTTCAACTGCCTCGCTAAATATCTCAAATCACTGTGCTCTTCCGAGGCTAGTGAGCATAACTTTAGTTTTCCAAATAGTATTTTCAGGCCCACAATTCTACGCTGCTTGTCCTGTGCGTTAATCACGCTTTGTAATTCGTTGTCCGAGTTACTTAGAAAGGGAACGTAATCAGCAAATCTTTTGTACTGAGATATTCTCCATTACCCCTTACGACCACCGGTTCTCTATCCAATGCTCTGAACCCTAATTGTACACATTCTGTGAATAACATTGTGGCGATTGTGTGCATTTTTCTGACGCCCTTATTGTTGTTTTACTGCTCTTCTAAGGAGGAAGGCTATGGTTGTTGTGGGCCCATTGCAGGCATCTTCAAGTATTCTTCTGTAATGGTCGTCTTCACCCTGATTCCACAATGCCTGCATGGCTGCTGAGGTTCCCACCAAATCAAATGCTCTCTCACAATTTATGAAGGGTAAATAAAAAGGTTGAGTATACTCCATCCATTTCTCTAACACCGCATTTATCGTGTGGCATTGTTTTTACGAAAGCCTGCTTGTTGATTAGGTTGAATAAAATCTGAGGCGGCCGAAAATCTGTTAGCGATTTCCTAGGTAAGTAGCTTGCATACGCCTGACAGTACGCTGATCGGCCTGTCATTTTTCAAGTCTTCATGTCACAATTCTTAAAAGGTATATTTATGTTCGCGTTCACCCATGGTTCTGGTACACTCAAGCTCATTAAGAATTGCGTATAGTGGTTTGGCAGTTTCTCTAATAAAATTTGGCCTCACTTCAAGCGTTCGGCTGTGTTTGCTTTGCCCCATTGCATTTTGTGAACGATTTTTTCGTTCGGTATAATTATGGATTTCGCGGTAACCGTGCAGATATTCTACAACTGCTGGGGTATGTAACTATTTTATCCCTATGAGCCGTGACATTGGCTTTTTTCTCTTTAGGCGCATACATCTGATTTTCCCCATGCCTAGATGCCTCTTCACTCCTTTCACGAGGTCATGGGTTCGGAACCCACACTACGGGCAGGTTTTTCTTCCTTTTCTTCATTTCAAAAAGCTGTATCGGCTTCAAGAATAATAAATGACCCACCACATTCTTTCCAACGCCTTCCTTGGGTTCATGGCTAGCTACCCTTATTTCTATCCTAATTCAACGAGCCTCTCATTTTCCATTCTTATTCGCTGCAAGCATAGCGAGGATCTCTGTTCCGGCAGGCTTGATACCATAGGTAGCTTTAGAAGGTCCAATGTTGGTCCACCGCTCTCGACATGTCATAGACGCTTGAATCACGTGCTGGCGGTTGGCGGTTAAAAAGAAGGTCCACTTCACCCCGAGTAGTCAGATGGCGAAGGCTACCACCCCAGAAGCGCAACAAACAAATACTTTATAGGGTCCCTGAAAGGTGCCATGAGCACACTGAATGTACTAGTGCAACCTTTAGGCTTGGTGGTCAATGTCGTCTGTGGCAAGAATAACGTTGCAACGAAACTTTGCGACACTGGTGTGAGCATTCTGCTGAACCTAGAAGTTTAGCAGAAAGCTCACACTTTTGTTGCAAGGTTTGGTGTCACATTCCCACCCTTTCCTCTGTGTTTTTCGGCTCTGCCATCTTCTTCTGTGTTCGTCATCAATTCTCCCATGCTCGTCACGAGGCACAAATCTTGCAATTGAACGACTTTTTGTCCTATTTCCGGCTAATAAAAGCATCGTGTGATCAGCGTCGACGGGTCGCGGCGGCGCCTTTGGATAATTAGCGCTTCCTGCTGCTTGCCTAACGGAGTCGTGTTCGTCCATATTTATCGTTGCTTACTCTATACTCACGCTTTTTGTTAAGGTGCTGGGTACGCCGACACGACGACGGCGAAGCCTAGTCGAGTTAGCAACCGCCTTGTTACATGACGCCGGCGTCGACCCGAACACGTCTGCCTATCGAAAGTCCGCGCTTAGTGACTGGGTGGCTGACCGAAGACGCTGATGACGAACGATTGGCCGAATGGTCCCGAGAATCGATCCAGAAGCGAAAACTGCACCCCGACGACAATTGTGCCGTGATAAATGAGGCTCTGTTCGGTTAGGTCATATATTGTAATAAACATAGTAAGATCCATGAACTTTATACAGCTCAAAATATCGCATCCGTATTTCGGCTGACGACACTCCGCGGGTTCGCTTTAGCGACAATTCATCCACCGGAGTAGGAAACGGCATATTCGTGTGCGACCAGCAACGCTTGTAGAAAACATAACCTCACTTAACTGTAGAAGAGGAATTACGGAAGTTTATTCAGGTAATAAGGAATCAATATCGGGTAAACGTTCAGGGATAAGTGTAAAACAAAAGCACGGTGAGTACTATACACCGCAGGGTGAAATCGTGGAACCAAACTCTCAATCTAGTGTAGCGGTTATTTACGCCCCATCTCCAGTTATTTTACGGCATTGTAGACTAGCCTCGCGCCCGCTCGATCCAAACCGCTGGTCCAAATCGCGCCAGGTTGTGGCTTTTTCTTTTTTTTCGCTCTGCCTTCTAAGTGGCGTGGTTTGTGAATTGTATTCGAAACCGAAATTTTTGGCTCAACAGTGGAACTACCGTATAAAACGGCAATGATACGCGGCAGTCATAGGTGCGATTCATTGAGTTTTGAACTGCTTCTTCGCATATGTTAAATGGCAATTGTACTTTCCGAAGACGAAATACTGATGTGTATTTTGTAAAAATGGAATTTAGATATACAGTATTATAACCGCTGCAGTGTCTCTCATCCCATCAAAGCAGTCATGAGAGCGACATTCACCAGTCGGCGTCGTTGATTTTCTGCCTTATTCAACAGTTTACATAAAACGACCAAGTTGTTCCTCCACCGTGCACTGATGTTATTCCTCCAGAATAGGCACGGGATAAACACCTCCATGTATAATCACCGCAGCTTACACTGCTACACTCCTCGAGCTTCGCTATCGCTGCGCCTTTAGCCACCGCTCCTTCGCGGAAGTTACAGGAGAAGCGCTGCGGGAATGATGGGGGCTCATTCAGTGTTTTGCTTCTCCTTCGCTTCTTTCTGCCTTTCTGGGCGCTATAAAACGTGTTATAGAGATTTTTGTAAGCAAATAGTACATTTAAAACCCTTCAAAAAACAGCTGCGTCGTGGTAGAGTCCTTGAACACCAATAAGAGATATTAGGGGAAGCCGTCCTGCGCGAATCTAGGCTGCTCTTATGGGAATCGGCGCAAGCAGCAGCATACCACCAATGCCACCTCGGAATACGTCAGGAACAAGTGAATTCTATTGTTGCCACGTGTAGACCTGATTCTGGCAGGGTCAAAGGCTGGATTCGTTTTGCAGCGCGGAACACGAATGCTGCTTTGTTTCGAATATATGCGTCGTAGAATAATATGTTTCGGGGATGTAATTACCCGATACCTGACAATAACTTGTGCTTCTTATGGGAATATAAGCCACGGGAAGATGTTAAGTATATTTCATGTTCGTTAAATAGTTGCCCATTCACGCTTTAAAGTACGAACCAAGAAATTTAATAAAACCATTGAAAAATCAATGGTTTGCATAGACCGCAGGAAGCAACAGCTCGTACGGGAATGAACAAACCGAGTACAGCTTCGGAAATGCTAAAGACGTTTGTCGAAACTTAAGCAAGTTAGTACTCACCAGTCCAACTAGTTGCGAAATGCAGTGTTTTCCAAAACACGGGCAACGCCTAACTATAGTTATTTACAGATGCGGAGCGAAATCAAGGAATGGAAGGCTTTGTAATCACACGCAGGAACGGTGCGTTCACTTTCTTTTTTTTACTACAACGAGTAGCTGACCACTCGGAGAATGGAATTTTAATGTATACAGTAAGTAGGTATGTATACAGTAAGTTCTCAAGCGATAAACGGTGTCGTTCGAAGAGTGGTATCCCGCAAGGACCTCTGATTTCATTTTGTGCTAGGTTTTGCAGGCTCCCTGTGGTATATGAGATGTTTCAAAGAAGCGTTATCGCCAACGTGAAGCAGTCTATCAGCCCGTCTCCGTGCGACTCGCAGAATATTTATGTAGCAGATGATCGATAGCGAGCGCTGACCTTGCCACTAGACGGCCCAGCATTAAATTTTTGTAATGTGCTGATACCCGGTTACAATTTGGCGTTACCACTCGGACTTAATTTGCAGAACGTGAGTGAAATTTAGGGCACATTAGCTTGTCCAAGGTATTGATCAATTTCTGAGGTGTGAAGCATAACTAACATGACCAAGTACGAGTGCTACGCTAAATTATGTAAGCATACAATTTTTTTTATTTACTACATGTACCTACAGCGCCGACACGGCATTATTGTAGGAGAGTTCAAATCTTGATGCAAAAAGCAATCATGGAAAAATGCAAACACAAAAGTGCATCATCACTTCGAAATACAATGGCTGAGCATAATACACAACTGTTACTTGTTACATCACAAAATCATCGATGGCAGTGGGAAAATCAGATGCGACAACTATTTCACTAGGAAGAGCATTCCACTCTTCAATCCTCTAAGAAAAGAATGAGTATTTAAAATCAACAATGAGACACTGGTACAGTCTAATTTTGGGGTGGTTATCTCGTCTAGCAATGATATAATGAGGTTCTTTTATATAAATGTTTTTGATAATTCCTGTCTTATCACTTTGTATGTAAAATAAAAATTTCAACCTAAATATTTTCCTACGTTGTGCCAAAGTTTTCCATGGAAGTCCGTCAACAATACTCGAGCTTCTGACAGTGAACTCCTAATTGGCTGTGACGAAGCGTGCTGCCTGTTTTGGACGCGCTCTAAGTTAATAATATTCTTATTAGTAAATACCTCCAATGATTGGCAAGCATATTTTAGCCCGGCCCTAATG
Source organism: Haemaphysalis longicornis (assembly GCF_048455015.1). NCBI lineage: Eukaryota > Metazoa > Arthropoda > Arachnida > Ixodida > Ixodidae > Haemaphysalis > Haemaphysalis longicornis. Next base: position 10,423,840 of record NW_027526445.1, read on the forward strand.
TTACTGACGTACAACGTTTCCTTCAAACCTGTAGGGGCGTGCTTAAAGTTCCTCTGAAGAAGTGCAACATCCGTACGCTTTCGCCGCAACTGTGTCCACGTGCGCAGACCAATTCATATTCGAAGAAAATGTGACACACACATATCTAACTTCATCGCGCATATGCAAGACGGTTTATTTGATACGGTATTAAGTTGCTAACCTACTTATCTTATTTGTAAATTCTATATGGTAGCACTTCTTTATTCTCAATGACATTTTCCATTTATCACACCAACTAGGTACAGCGTCCAGGTCAGTGTGCAAAATGTTCGTGCCTTGAAGCACGTAACTGGAAGATATAACACAGTCATCTGCGTACAGTCTAACAGCAGATTTAAGATGAGCTGGCATGTCGTTTATAAAGATTACAAATACAAATATAGATTACAAATACAAATGAAGATTAGAAAAAACCAATTTACATCCTAATGTACAGACGTAGCAAGACCACTTTAAGGAACACTGCTGGCGGAGATACTGTTAGTAAATTCATGGACAGTGGAATTACAATCACCTGCAAGCATATACCGGTTTCGCTACGCCGGCATGTGACACCTTGACGCTTGGCGCTTACACAGACCGAATGTACCGCACTAAGATCACGTCAGAAACGTTGGCACTCTCGTAAATACACCACATTTGTGAACACAGTGACTTCTCCACGTAAATATAGATTTCTAACGCTCGCAAACAGTAAACCTCAGTCGTAAAGGAGTCGCAAAAGCAGCGGCGACAGTGGTGAGCAGTCCGGAGCCTCCCGCTGGTTCTTTCGAAGTTGGCCGCTCCGGAGATTTAAGTCGATACCCTATCAGCAGTACCAAATATTAGCGCCTATTACAGTCATGACGAACTACTTCGCTTCACCTATCCTAGACGGCAGCACTATGTGAATGGAGAATGTTATAGGAAAGGATATAAGGCGTGTTTGTACAGCTATACAGGCTTCATTTACCAGCCTATTTGGCAGAGCGTCTCACACCTCCCGTTGCGAAGAGAGTGGTTGTGGGCTCGAACTCAATCACTGCAGGGTCAATAGAACCTTTTCTGCCAATGCAATTTCCGTAACAGATATCACGTCGGTGAGGTCTTGCTATCCACCGGCATAAATACCTTTCGTGCTAAAATTGCCTGTACCGTAGGCGCAACCCTTCCGCTGCTCCTTGTTACGGTTATAAATGTTTACAACTGAACGGACTAGCGGAATGAAATTCTGCGACTGCCTGTGCACGCGCGTGCATGGCGTCACCACAACACAACCGAACTCTACAATAGAGTGAACGAGCGGCCGACTAAGCAATATATAAACCTATGTTGATTCGGAAATCATGTACGTGATCCCTCTAACATATTTTGAGGCGATTCTTTTGACACCAGCTTATATATTTTAAACTCCCGTATGTTCTGTCGTATTCCTTCAATGAACTTTTCTAGGAGTAAGTGGAGTGCAGGATTCATAAACAAAATGACAAAAAATGGCCCAAACCGGTCACTAGAAGTCAGACAGCCCCGTCCCAGAGCGAGGCCGCGGCGCATTATCGCAGTTGTAAATGATTATCGCAGTTGTAGTAGATGAGTAGTATGAGTAGTATGAGTAGTAGTAGGTAGAATAGTAGAATATCGCAGTAGTAGATGAGTAGTAGATGAGTAGCGCAGTAGCATTCGGATGTTCTTGCAGACGTCACTGAGAAGCGAGGCATCATCGGTGGTCATGCTCACGCGATGTGAGGAGGTGGAACAAATGACGGTGAATCACGGCGTTGGCGAAAATGCTTTGTTTTGATTTGCGATATCTTAAATATTCGATATTTAAAAAATCCTGGAAGCAGGTTATTACTAGTTAATTGCTTTACCTGAAAATGCCAACGCCCTTGCACCGGCAAAACCTTTCAGAGCCCCTTTAACATATTTACCCTGGAAACTGGAGGACAGCAAATCCCCACCGGTTGCCTAGTGGTCATCGTACTAGACGCGTATTTTAGAGGTCATGGCTGTCATCTCAACCTGCGGGTATGTTTTCTCCACTTTCCTCCTTTCTTTCGAAAAAAATGTACCCGCTTCAAGGAAAATTACTGACTCACCACATTCTTCAAATTGCCTTCTATGACTTTCTTCGCTGCCTACCCTTATTTATGCCTTAATTCATAGAGCCAGTCATTTCTTATTGTAATTCTCTACATCCATAGCGAGGGTTTCTGTTCTGGCAAACATGGTGCCATAGGGCACTTAGGAGGGTTCAACGCCGGTCGACCGGTTTCGATATATCGTGGACGCTGAAGTCACGGCACGAGGCTAAAAAGAAGGTGTGTATCCCCGAGTAGTCGAAGTGGCGCTGGCTACTTTTCCGAAGAGCAGGGACCGAATACCTTAACACAGATACCCAAGTATATGGAGGGCAGCACAGCCCGGCCGGAACCGTAGTGGTGATCACGGCAAAAGCGTATTCTGGAATCGTGGGTTCGGATTCCGCCCCGCGGGGATGTTTCTCTTTTCTTGCCTTCTTTAAAAAAACTGTATCTATTTCAAGAATAATAAATGGTCTGCCACATTTTCACCTTTGTTTTCATTGGCTTTCGTGACTGCCTACCATTATATACATACATACCTTTTATTGTACCACAACATTGCAAAGCTGAGAGCCTCCTACCCCCCGCGTTCCTTCGCCGTATCAATATGCAATATTAACTGGCACAGAAGTCGCAAAGCTGGTTTTGTGGCCGGTATTTTCTGCCCACAAATAAACGAGTAGTTAAACAGGAGTGATGTTCAGTTTCTCAACAGTTGCGAAATAGTGGTGCCTTGACCCAGCCACTGAGGTTGTATGACATAGCAGCAGACAGGCTCTTTTTTTCCGACATGTCACATACATTGCTACAAAGAACCGCAAGATGGCGTACGCAAAGAAGAAGCAATCTGTAGGGTTGAATCGAATACTCCATCAGAAGAACCGTATGAATTAACAAGTGGTCTTTACATGATATTGTTTTAGGTGGGAAACAAACTGCACTTCTGGCCGTGATGTCAATGAGGAAGGGGATCTAAAAACACAAGGGGAGGTCAGCAATACCTACAGCCCCTTTGTATTAACAAAAGATGGGAGTCTGACCCCCGTGGTTTTAGGCAACATAGCACGGAAAGAGAACACGGTAGGAGTACTCCACCAGGCGAATTTTCCTAAGACTTATTCATTGTCTGGGAGGTTTGCCATGGCGAATGGTTATAAATGTTTTTGTTTGCTTTCGGTCTTGTGTTTTTTTTGTGACGTGTACTCATACAGAACTATCACTAGCATGTTGCTGTTCATGTACGAGTGAGTAAATGATTCTCTCTTTGCCAATATACTCACGACGTCAATTTTCTACCAGGAGTGAGGGCATTCGTAAGAACCTTGTAGAGTGCAACGATGAATGTGCGTTTTCTTCCCTGACTAAACGATTGGGAACCTTGTTGTAAAATAATTTATGATACTTGAGGTGGACAAACGCTTGTAGTTAACTATAAGTGGTGTTTTGATACAGACTAATTTTTGAACGACAGGCGGACCCGTGTGAAAGATAATACACACGCCGAATGAAAGCGCCCTCTGGTTTTTTTAGAACCAGAAAACGCAATAATAAGCACTGAAATGTTGGTGCCCACGAGATCGGAGTATTCATAAAAAACAAATGCGGGAAAAGGTGTCTCTTTGCTTTAAAAATCATCCTCACCATCATCATTGACTATCCTGAGCCCCTCCTGCAAGACACATATCAAGCGTTTGCAGTAATGCTAAACTTCTAGCATTCGTGTCGTGCTTGCTATTCCTCTCTTTGTTCGGCCGTTTACCGCTAAAGGCAGCAGAGGTTTGACGAATTCAAATCAATTTTGACGAGCTCGCAATGTTGGTGCCCAATCTGTTCGACTTTTGTTATTTCGTTGCTTGGCGTTGGATACACATGCTCCAGAGTTTAGCCAGGGTCCTTCTGCATGCTGCAGTGAAAGTTTTGATTTTGACACGCTTATTGTCTCTGCTACGGGAAAATTATGGCCAGTTTTTGTTACCCTGAATGAACAGCTTTAATATTACTTATGCATAACAGCCTTCGTTAAAAATGCGTTGTTATGCTAATAAATAATGGTTACCCAACCTGACTCGGTTTACGTAACGGGCAAAGAAAGCTAACCACACAAGAATCCTGAAAACCGGAACAACGCCATTTATGAACGGATCACGAAAAAAACTCACAAGGGAGTTACGGAGTCCACATGGTTAGGCTTCAAATGTAGGAAACTTCAGCAAGAGGTTTCAAGAAGAAAAGGCAGCGCCGCTGTTGCTTGCATAACAGCAATTCTTGATGCACACCACAGCTGCTAAAATGTCGTGTGGCTGTTTTTTGCGAAATATAGGTTTTTCGAAAACCGGTGCAGTTCCATTAAGGGTGATGAAAGTCAAAGTTGCCATGTTCTTGGTGCAACTGTGTTGCGATTCGTTAACCGCGATGTTTGATACGAAAAACACTTGGTGGTTGCTAGTGGACGACTGGTGTCTTTGTATGTAGAAAGAGTGTAACAATTTTCCATGAAGACATTGTCTACCTTTTTAAAATGACTGAAGTTCGTACAAGTACTTTCCTTTCATAAAATGAAAAGCGCTGTTATAATGACATAGTTCGACCATCGGTAGACACGTAGTGCTTGTACTGAAAAGTAGTTAGGCACATTCGGGTGTCTGTTGGAGGGTTCTCTGTCTTCATTGGCACAATGACAGCCTTACTATTGAACAGTAAGGTATAAAATCGGGAGAAAGTTTCAAATTCTCAGAGCCATAAATACCTTCACCAGATGAACTACTGGTAGGCAGAAGATAAAACAAGATACTCAGACAGAGAATTAAATCGACTTCAATGGGTCGCCATCAGATGGTAATAAAGGCGCTTCTACCAGTAAGATAATTCTACAGCAAATCGTACATCCGCCAACCAAATTCCCAAAAAAATTTCTTTGAACAAGCATATCGTGATATGGGACCGAATCAGAAGTAGTCTTGATGTCCAAAAAAAAACGCTATAACGGTGTTACACAGTGCTTTTTCGCGCTTCGCGCATTTAGCAAGGGTGTTTACATTGTAGACACTGATCCTACCTTTTCGGAAACCGGACATCTGCATGGGTCAAACATTTCTAGTATTTAAATCCAAATCTATTCGGAGCAGCACCATTTTTAGATGCGGAGCAACTTAGGCACACACAATGTCCGTCCGCATCCGTGCGCATATCACTTACAATCGCAAAAACCCCACAGGCACCGGCAGGATTCGAGTCTCCGTCTGGTAGACAAGCCAGAGTTAGTGCAGTCCTCTAACCCACTGGGCTACGACCATGAGTTAGCACTAGAGAGTCAAACGGCTTACTGCCTCTCCTGTAACGGCGCGGAGTACATTAGGACCTCGCAATGTCCGTCCGTCGTTGTGACCATGGTTGTCGGTAGACCACTGAATGATGCCCTAATTCCCCAACCCCAAAAAAACTGCTCTATTTAAATTTCGATGTCACCCGATGTGGGAATCGATCTCCGATGATGGATGATAGAAGAAAGGGCTGTGATTGACAGATGGCTTGGTTTGAGGTATTAAACATGAACGCTTCATTAACCAATAAAAGTGTGGAGATTCGGAAACTTTTTTTATTAATATTGAGGTTGGGTCATTTACGTCTCTGAAATTACTCGTTCCAGAATTTCATACCTTGTAATGCAGTGTAGCGGTGGCAATGACCATGGCCACGGGCACGAAGATGGCGTTTTAACCGATAGAGTCCGACAGAAAGAAAACTGCGGAAGAAAGATCGTTTATGATAATGACAAGTGCAGACTGGCGCATTGCGAGGATGCGCGCTCATTTCTAAGTCGCAGTTTGCGGTCCCTTCCTCAGACACAATTCGCGCGGTCTAAGCCAACGCTCACCATCGCTGCCGTCGAGGGAACCCACCAGTTACTGCGATTTTGTGTGTTCGCTGCTTAGGAATGAGCTTACTGCACACGAAATTCGCATTAGGGGGTATCGTATTTTCCAGTCCCATTTTCCCCAGCGCTTACCTTTAACACGGCGAACCAGTAACGAACTTGCATTGTGTGTAGAAAAAACACGAAACAGCTGTAACAAATAAGCAAAAAATGATTACGAACAGGCAATGTTTCGCACTCCTAAAGGCTTCCTGGACAGAAACTGGCAGCTTTGCGGGGATTGTACTCAGGAAGAACAGTTTTGTTTCTAAAATAACAGTTTTTCTGACACTATGCTTGCTTTCCAACTTTTTTTCTCTTTTTTATTCGGTAAACAGTCTTCTGCCAGTGCAACCACATCAAAATGTTGTATAGAAACATTCTCTGAAAAAGTGTTTTAAAGAAAAATACTATTATAAAGTGTTTTACCATATTTCTTACGCTTTAACCAGGGCTGCCGTATGTGGTGTACGGGATTATTGAGTGGTATAACTCCACACAAGAAGCAAATAGTTTCAAGCTGATCTCATGACCTTTGCTCATCATCGTATAAAACCCTCTATGTATGCACAGAGGAAAAATTAACGCTGCAGTAAAAGAGGGCAAGTATACTCGCGCATTCATTACTGTATAATAATTAGGGGAACGAAAAGAAAAACAAAAAAAGCATTTATAAAGTACAGAAGACAATTGTACAAATAATTGAGGTTGTTCGACCTAGAACGCACTCTATTCCATTCTTTCCCAAGGGCAACATATTAACGCTTGAGAATATCTTCAGAAAATAGCGATGATCATATATCAACTGAAATCTAATGCAGTCGCATTTCACAATGCATATTCTCAAAGGCAGCAGATATACAGATTTAAACGCATAACACATTCCAGTGAGATAATACGGATCAACTACAGTATACAAAAGGTAACGTTTATGATCCCTCAAAATCTGAATGCACATCCAGCAGTTACAACCATACTGCAAAAAAGCCGCTCAGTAATTTTGTTTAAAAGAAAATACCCAGATATATAGTAATGTTTTAAAAGTATTTTTTTTCATTTTTTGTCAGTTTCATTTTCTTTCACATCACTCAGGCTGACTTAAAATATCAGCGTGTAAGGATGTCTCACTTTTAGTAAGTAGTGAAGTCAGATGATTTTAACTTCGGTTGAATTTAAAAATGAAATGTATGGATATCTCACTCCTAGTAAGTAGTGAAGCCTGTTGATTTTAACTTTTTAGTGAGAACCCATGGAATGATATGCTGAATAAGCTTGTTTTTTGCACATATTCCTTGCTTTATCCCTTTCCTGCCCAATAAAAAAAGAGTTTAGAAAAAAAGGCCACAAGTAAATAAATTTTGTGTATTTACCCCTTCCTAATCATGCTTCGACAAGTGAAAATAGAAAGCGCAGATCATTTCACACAGAAAACAAACCCACACATATGTGTGGGCTGGGCTTCTGTTCGTATGATCTGCGGGTAGTAAGAATACCTTAAAAATGGCACCAGGCGCAGAAAACCTGCATTTTACGTTTTATATACGAGTTTTACATTGTTTTCAGGAGTACTTATAATATACATGGGATTTTTGGAAAATAAATAATAGTGATGTTTTAATTAATGTAATTATTAACTATAATTAATATTTTTTCACAAGTAATTACGGGACTAGTTCAAGGTTAAGGCGCGAGAAAACATTACCAACGAGCCAGCACAAAACAGCGAATAAATGAGACACGAAGAAAGGAAGAAAAAAATTTTATCGCTAGCGCTGCAGTGCACGAGCCCGCCACCCTTTAGTGCCCAACAAAATTTTGGTGACGACAGAAGCCCAGCCCACACATGTGTGGGTGCATTTTTCAACCGTGATGACGGAATGAAGACAAGGGAACGGGTGTATTTTTTAGCCAATCGCGTTTTTCCAAGTCCTGCAAGTCGTGTATTACACTTGTTATTCAGAAAATACGAGAATAGCAAGACGAAATATCAGTTTTCATCTTGAAGGCGGCTAGCGTGATCGCGCTGGCTTAAGCGCCGTTTTTAATGTGCGATTTCTCGCCCCCTGATGGCAAAATGAGTGAACTAACGAAACCAATAAAGTCTCGAAAGCGTTCGGACTGGCTACCAAGGGCTGTGAAACTGAAACCGAAACAGGTGCCACTTAGTAAACGATTTTTTAACCCACACGTTTGTGTGGGCTGGGCCGTAACGGGTTATGTCATTGAACAAAGAAAGTTTCAATACACAATTGTTATAAACTGAGCCTTGCAGACAGATCTCGAAGTATGAATGTTTTTGAGAGGATGTTTTAAAACTGCTACAAGAAATGTGAAAATGTGGTTTTATTTGCGCCTCAAACATGCTCCATGCGCGCGTCATTAATTGGGACAGATAACGGCAGTTTGTCAGGCATTAAAATGCCTTTTTGCCAACCTTGCCCCTTACATGTGTGACAATTGTGCAGTTGCCTGTACTTTGTAACTGAAATCGACGCTGTTTCTAATAAACGGAAGCAGTAGTCAATCGTATTGTAAAGCTTGTGGCTTGCGCTTAAGTGCATCATTACTATCGCCTAGATACCGCGGCAATTATTGATTGGATGCTCTTGTCATACGCATGAAAGTCGTGACGAAGGGGACTTTTGTGTACATATACACGTTCCCCAGAACTTATGCCAATCCTAAATGATGTGATCAACTTTAGTTGTCGTAGAAAATACATCACATGGTAAGCAGAGGACTACACACATGATGTTTTTATATTGGGTTACGGTTCAATAGGTGGTGATGACAAAAACACTGAGGAAATTGCGGGCGCAGTACTAATAATTTGTTATAGTGAGGTCAAAAGCTTCTTTCATCCCAATGGAGGTGTCTTCACAACACAACATAAGCACATCGTTGTTTTACAATAACAGTTCTTTGAAGAAGCAGTCCAACTGTTCAAAGCATTGCAAATGTTTATAACATGTGTCAGAAAATGTTGTTTAGATTTTAAAATAGTTTTATAACACAAGTGTCACACATTCAGTGTTCGCATTACTAGTCTTTTGGCAAAAGCAAATATTAGTATTGAATAATGTAATTTTTATTGTGTTGCTGGGATTGCATTCAAAATAATTTTGCTACTTTTTACTTTGGCCAATTTTATTTCCTAATAGTTATAGATAAATTTATTCTATTCAACAAATATTTAACTGATTTTAGGTGGTGATAAGAATTAGAAATGTTTGCTATCGGGGCTTTGCGCATTCGTATTGTATGGTGTGGTGCGTATAACATGTTCAAAGTACATCATATGCAAAGTTTGATGGTGTGGGCAGTAGACCGCGGACTTGGCTGGGACAATTTTTGCTCTCCTTGGTCGGGGTTTTCAGAGTGCCTTCGACTTATAAATCGCTTATCTTTCGCACCATGAGGACAACTCAATACAATTGCTTTGTGACACATGGTAGCGTGCACTGACAAAGTTATACAAACTTTATTTAACATGCATTCTATTCCCATTCATGGCACAATATAGCCTGTCCCATGGTAGTGACAAGGAATCAAAACTGTACCGGCATCTACAATGTGATTGGTTAGCTACCTGCTAACCGATCAAACACGTTTTTGGTGGTTTACTGAGAAAGCATAAATTTATCTATGTCAGTCGAAGATGTAGCGTTCACAGTATACCGAATATAACAGTTTAAATCTATTCGAGACTGCCGAAGCACGAACACAACATAATAACTACAGCTGAAACGATAAAAAACTGGTCAACACACTTCTCCAGCAACCTCCTTTGAGCAGACTAAGCTTGTTATGTTGAAGCCGAGCTACGTCATTTTGCGAAACTGGAGGCGAATCTGGGAATTGTGACGCTAAGTGGAATCCCAAACATGCTTCTCAACAGTGTGAGGCGAAAACAGAACATCTGGATTGCGCATGAAGCGCCGATTGGCTACGTAAGAATAAACTGCGTTAATTGCCTGCAACCTTTTTGGTTGAAACGTAAGTGCATATAATAGAACTTCAGAACAAATTTAGCACCATTTACGTGAATAACAACGCATGTTGTCGCTGGTATTATATACGCTGCAGTAGCAAAGTTATCGGCCAGGTAAAGATAGAAAACTTGGCGAAACATAGATAACGAATGGGTCGAACCATAGCGAAACTGCAGGGTTTTTTTCTACGTGACCACTGAAGGGCACATCAACAATTGCTCATTACGTTCGCAGAAAACAATTATTTTTTAACGTGCGGTAATTTGATGCCTTGAGGCAAATTACAAGCTATTTCTGTTCGGAAGTGCGCGTTCCTCCGTGGTTAGCTTGGCTTTCATCGGGGAGATCTGTGGTTTGGGAGAGCTTTTTGCCAGTTAATTACGGGAGCTCTGCCTACATCGCTTGTAGTGTTAGCATGATGGGCTTGTCTGCAATATCGGTGCGTAACGAACAAAATTTATCAACGCCAGAAATCAAGCGGTGCATTCAATTTCATTCGCGGCTTCCGTAGCTTGCATAGGGGGAACGGTGAAGCGTGATAGATTTTCTTGGCTTAAATATCTCTTGCAGTATTAACTCTTGCAGTATTAGCATAAGTGACCTCGCCTCCAAGATCGGTGTGGAAAAAAGAAGCGCTAGCACTGCCGAAATTTGTCAAATATGACGAAAACGAATCACCCGACAATATTTGCTCGCAGCCTCTGTTAAGGTACCAAATTCTAGGGCCCACGCATTGTTTTCCGGCGTGGTCGAGTGGATTAGAGCTTAGGGGCTAGTGTTGTGTTTTGAAAGTGTATGGTTCGAATCTCGGCAAAACGTCACGGATTTTTTTAGTTTTTTTTTTCAATGAGGGTGTCATCGAATTTTTTTCATGGCGAAAAAAGGCAGAGTAGTTTGGCGGTAACCTCAGTATCAAGGCTGTTCGTAAATTTGCTTTGCTCACCCTTTGAATTCATGAAGCTGCAGTCGGTACGTAACATCAAGTTTAAATCAAGTAGCAGGTAATGTGGTAATTGCGTCTTCGTTCATCATCCTATCTTATTTTGCTCCGATTTGACGGCAATGACCCCTGCAACACTCCTAAAAAAACCTTACAAGGCTCGTTGGCAACGTCGTTTGTAAACGAATTTTGCACTAAGTCCCTGCCTCTTTCCGTGAGGTTCGGTATTGGGATATTGTTGTGAAGGTCAAAGGTTCAAAGCAATAGTGGCAGATTACAATACTTGCACAAAACCCCTCGGTACAAAATCCTTACAAAACACATACAAACCCCCTTGGTTACGTCAATACAGTACGCCTGCGGAGAGTTTGAAAATGAAGTATAGCAGATATAGCTAAAATAAATACAACTGCGATAGACATGTTCGAAGTAAAAATAGGACGTACCAGCAACATCTGAACAACGTCAGCAAAGTATGTCTAAATACCACCCCCAAATGAAGCAGCAGCAACATCGAGAGTACGTCTTTAGGAAAATTCAAAGAACGTTCGACATTAAGGTACCAGCAACATTATCTCAACATCCAAAAATTTTTATTAAAATATGGCAGGTTGTACGCATGTCTAATAGAGATACAGCTGGGACATAGACGTTCGGATTTTTTTGGACGTCGCAGAAGTGTTAATGGTTTGCTGGGGTATTATCTCGGGGTAGCTCATGGGTAAGCTCTAATCCCAGACCACAATCTGTGAACATCTGAACGATATCCCCAACAGTTTTATGAATATCACATGGTTGAACGAAATCAAGAAGATCATCTACATATCTGAACACGTTTGTGACTAGACTGCTGACGTTTCCTTGGATTCATTTGTCTACTCCTCGTGGGAAAATGTTGCTCAGTACAGGTGCAAAATTCGAGCCGATACACACGACAGAGCGTTGAAAGAACAACCTTACTTCCCAACCCACAAACGTAGAGTTTAGGTAAAATGACAAAATGTCCAAAAACCTACTCAGAGAAATATCAGCACTAATACAAAATTTGAGCTTATCCTTGTCTTCTGTGATCAAAAGTTTGACGCTTTTCATCAATTCATCATGTGGAATATTAGAGTAAAAGTCGCGTACATCAACTGTGAAAACGTTGCACGAACCAGGGTTACAACTGGCATGCCCCTCGACGAGGTCATCAGAGTTGCGTAGAAGCAATGAGCACAGGCGAAACCTTGCCTTTGGACCAAAGTTTGCTTCAGAGCCACTTGTAAGGTCACTTTCAAGGTCACTCTTGCACACCTGCAAGGCCACTCACACGCCGCGCTTCCGATGAAGTCCGTCCACGTTTCACCACAGTGTGCGTCGGTACAATTAGCAGTACAGTAGGCTCTTGCTTGAAGCCTAGCAAGGTGAAGTCTATTGGGGACTATGCTGTATTAATTGCCTTCATATGCTGACCTCGGATAAGGAAGGGTTCTTGGTTGTTGCCCAGAGGCGACCTTTAGGAAAAGGCATGCGCAGCTATCGACAAAAATTTCAGTATAACGAAGCTAAAAGCACCAAAGGTGAAGGAAACTGCCATTGCCTTGTTTCAGAAGCATAATCTGTATAAGTTAGTGTCGAGTGTTAAGAAGGCGAAGGCCTTACATCTTGATGTGTGCTTTGTGGCAAAAACACATAAACCCGACATCCCGTTCCGTTCGGTAGTAACAGAAAGAGCCACGTGGCATAATGCAGTTTCCAGTTACCTGCAAAAAAGCACTTGCAAAAGTTACGCGTGAGTGATCCCTTTGTTCTATGGAACTGTGATGAGCTCATCGAGTAGCTTTCCCATTGTGACACTGGTTCGGGCAATGTTTTTAGTGTTGATGTACGCGACTTCTACCATAATATTCCAAATGATGAAATTATGACAAGTGTTAAAATTTCGATCACATAAGACAATGATGAGCTCAAATTTCGTAATACTGCTGGTCTTTCCGTCAGTAGTTTCCTGGAGATTTTGTCGTTTTACCTGAACTCTATGTTTGTGGACTGAAAAGAAAGTCTGGTCCTTATGCCCAAGTCCATTTCTTCTTAGTTTCGATTAATTCTTTAACACGCATTTGTTCCAGGACCCAGTCGGCCCTCTTCTTGTCTCTTAATCTTATACCTATCATCTTTCGTTCCATTGCTCGCTGAGTCGTCCTCAGTTTAAGTTGAGCCCTCTTAGTGAGCCTCCAAGTTTCTGCCCCGTCGGCGAGCACCCGCAAGATGCACCTGTCCTACAATTTCATCTACAGGGACAATGGTACGGTGTCATTCATTATCTGAGAATGCATAATTTAGTAATTTGGTAATATTGGTAAATGGAATAAATTAATAGTAGTAAATATTAATATAACAATATTCCATCAATAAATCTATCATGTTTATTTACGTGCCCCAGAACAGCCAAAGGCCTGAGTGCTGCCGCACGGATAGTTACATAAAAACAAATAACAAGAAACATATTGCAAGAAACAAGCAAGCGACAAGACACACAAATAGAAGTAGTGAAAATTACATAAATAAAACACGGGTGGAGCCTGGGTAAAAATAAAAAAGAAAAAATAACACCATCTTACCGTAGTGGAACCCTGAGTAGTATGAAAAGCAGCCACGGGGTCGATTCAAGTGCCCATTAGTTTTCAGATGGTCGTTTCCATTAAGTTGAGGTACGGAGCTACCGTTATATTTAGTTTCTTTTCCACGGTAACTACCACACTTTTCCCTTACTAGAACTACGAAATTGGAAATTGCGTTGAGCACATGGCTGTTTCGCATACTACTCACGGTTCCCCTACGGGAAGGTGTTTAATTTTATGAAATACGACGGTGCTGTGTCCCTCTCTAGTGGTTGTTGCGCCGCGCGACTCAAGCCGCCCCCCCACCCCAAGCTCACCAGAGCGGAAGCCGTGCTATACAGACAACTACAAACGAACTCGGTGATCACCCCGGTGCTGGCGCGCCACGTGTGTCCAGAGGTCTACGAAAGTGTGCTGTGCAGTGTGTGCGCGAGAACGAACGCAACGCTAGCCCACTTGCTGTGGGGATGTGAACGACACTCGCTGGAGGCAGACGGTGCAACGCGCCTGCCCGAGGACATTACGTATGCCATGAACTCGGGTGAGCACGAGGTGCAACTACGAACTATCCAGCGGCTCGAGGCTGCTCTCGCAGGGCAGAAGCGCAGGGAAGCGTCGTCGGGGGGTCGGCGGGTCAACACCCGAACACCCACCACGCACCGACCGCGCCGATGCCCGCGAGGCACTGCTTCGGGGACGACCTAATACTCGTCTAGGAAGGGCAGGCCCTGCGTGGCCGAGGTCCCTACCCTCCGCAGGAACCTTCAATAAAGTCATTTTCTCTCTCTCTCTCCACACTCCAACTGCGCATGGTCGGATTGCTGAACGCCCGGTTGTGTCTTACCCTTTAATGGCTCCTGATGCGAAAGTGTTACCGGTGTCTCCCTGGGCCGGCCAGAGATGAGCCGAGCATATGAAGTGGAGGTGTGGACGGCGCCAGAACAAGGGAGGCACATAGCCCCGACCATGACATGATGGAGCGACAGTGTTGCCGGTGTCCTCTTGGGCCAGCAAGAGACCACGACCCCGAGATGCTGAAGCGACATTGTAACCGGTGTCTTCCTGGGCCTGCACGAGACGAGCACGCTTCCCCTTAAAGGGCTTCTGGAGCGGCAGTGTTGCCAGTGTCTTCCTGGGCCGGTGGATGGACGGACGATGGACGGCGGAGCCTAGAGCAAGAGATGATTTGCACCTAAAAAAAAGAAGATTGGTTTGTGGCTCTGCTGGTTGTAAAGACCACACAACAAGCAGAGCAACATAGTTTGACAGAAAATCGACAAAAACAATGACAAGGGTATAGAAACAAATTATAACACGAACAAATCAGAGTAAACACTTTCAGAAATAGGCAACCAGCGGTTGGTTAAAGAGAACCGCGGAGAAATCAAATTCCAGCAATGGAGAAAAAGAAAAGAAAAGAAAGAAAAACATAGAACGACAGAGACGTCATAGATGTTTAACTTTACTGTATGCAACAGCGCAGTACGGTAAATTTCAAAGAAACTTTGAAAGATGTCAAGGCGTTCAAAGAAGCGGTTGTAAGAATTATGTATTTTGCGGACCAGAGAAGGATTGGAATTGCGCGCAGTGGTCAAGAACGGGCGATGCGACCTGGTGGGCCTTTGCGGGACACTAAATTTTAAACAGTTAAGCAGGTCAGTGCATGAAATGTCTCCATGAAAAATTTTGTGAAGGAATGTAAGATCTGCACGCATGCGTCAGCAGTTCAAGGAAGGGATAGAAAGAACTGCGTGTAAGTCCCAATGAGGACCCGGGCTCTGAATGTGATGACGGTGCTTAAGTATGGATAAAAACTTCTGCACACGTTCTATTAAATCGCTAATAGATTTGTAGATGACGTTCCAGGCAAAAGAAGCATATTCTAACTGAGGAGAACATATTGTATCATATAGGAATAGAAATGGATCGGGAGAAGAAAATTCCTTGGAATTCCGACAAATACTCCCAAGGCTGCGTTGCGCTCGCCGGGTGATTAGCCTAATATGGGATGAAAAAGAGAGGTACTGTGGAAAAGCACAGCGAGGTCCCGAATCTCCTCAACCCTTTGCAGAGGAACTCCTTCAATGCTTAGGAACACAACAGACGATAGGTTTTCCGGCTGTACTGGATAACCTTTGTTTTAGCAGGGTTCAAAATCAGACAGTTTTTGCTACACCAGCCCCAAAATTTCGTCAAATCACTCTGCAGGGCACGGCCGTCCTGAACACCGCTAATGTGCCTAAATAGTTTGACATCATCAGCATAAAGAAGAAATGAAGATTTGGTTAAGAGTGTTGACACATCGTTGATAAATATAGAAAACAACCGTGGACTCCACATGAAACCTTGAGGTACACCACTTGTTGCAGTGCACACAACACTTTTTGTTTTTACATATACGTAAAATGACCGGTTAAGGTGATAGTTGGCCAACAATGTAATAAGGGCTGCGTCTACACCTGACGCAGTAGGCTTGTTAAATAATAGTTGATGGTTAACCATATCAAACGCCTGACTGAGTTGAAAATAAATTGCGTCCAACTGGCCCTTTTCCCAAACTGCCGCAGAAGCCTGTGTCATAAAGCTGGCAAGATTTGTAACCGTCAATCGAACCGAGAAAAAACCGTGCTGATTAGGTATTAGAACGTTCTTGACGCAGTGCACAACAACATTGTGCATAGCTGACTGAAAGAGTTTTGATGAAACACAAAAGAGTGAGATGGGGCGATAGGTTGTGACGGCTGACTGATCACCAGATTGAATATAGGAAAAATTCAAGGAAAAATTCTAGCTATCTTCAATGCATGAGTAAATTGAGCATGAAGTAAACAGTTAATATAAGAGGAAGTATAACAGGCACAAAAATGTTACCGTAAGCCTTCATGAGGGCTGCAGGAATTCCACCAGCACCATAGGAAAATGATGGTTTCATACGTTTAAGGCTATCATTGGCAAGTTGTTCATCGAACATGGGTGTATTGAGATTAGACAATCTGCTGAATGATAGGCGTTCGTAGTTTGCATCAAGCAATTGAAAGACAAAGTGAAAGTACTGAGGAAAGCTAATGGACACATCCTCAACGTGTTCACCATCGGAATTAGGCAGGGTTAAGTGCTCTTTAAATGCCTTAAAACGGCCGCGTACATACCTCCAGAAGTCAGCAGGTATTTGAGACGCAGCAGCCTCCAAGGACTCCGCGTATCCCCGATTGTCACGCCGGTAGAGGCTTTTACAAAGTGAGCGATACCACCTAAACTCAGCTTTCACTTGTGGAGCCCAGAACGCTTTGCCTTTTTGTGGGCGCCGTCCTTAAGTTTAAGTGAACTTCTAAGTTCTTTAGAGAACCAGTGGGGAAATTTGGAATGAACAGTCTTATAAAGAGGGGTGCACTTTTCTTGCTACTCCTGACAATTTCGGTAAAACGTCGAACCTGTTCATCAACAGCACTGACATCAAAAAACTTGAACACTCAGCGGATGAATAAAAGTGATACAATGCAACATAATTTCTCTGTTTGAATGCATATCGCAGGAGTTCACAATCGTAAACCCCGCCATCGCGATGCTGGGCAGCGACCGAGACAGAGACAATAAGAGGGGGGTTAAAATTGTCAGGGTGTACAAGAGAAATATCCGAGGCACACACTTATACCTTATATACGTTGGAGAAGCACAGAACCAGAACATTACCACAAGAGATTTATATGCGGTACAATGGCTGCATGGAAGTGAATGAACGACTAAAAATCTAAGAACATGCAGCATTTCTGCACTGCATCATGGTTTTTGTGCTCAAAGGAAAGCCTGTTCCAGCGAATACCTGGGGATTTTAAGACCCCAAATATAATGAGCTTATGGTTGGAGTGTGCATTTGAGACATTTTCTTACATGTGAGTGTTCGAATAAACTCAGAAGGTAATAAATCCGGAAATATATAGAATGCACTGATGAATAGCTTCTCGCCCCTCGTAAGGCCTACCTCAAGCCAGACTAATTCATCTAGGGTTATTTCATCTAGGTGTACGCGCTGGGACTAGGACGTTTAGCAGTTCCCTGGGTGTGCTAAAGGGCTAGGATAGCCGGTCGGTGGGTATGAGTAAGTTTGAGTTTGTGTTGATATAAAAAAATGTCGTTTAATAAAGTAATGACGGAATTCCGCTTCCGAATTTCGAGGTGCCCTGAGGTTATCCAGTTTGTTGGCCAAGGCTAGTTTGTATGAGTTATTGCACTCGTCGCACTTTCATTACAAATGTCGCGTCCGATTCCGCCGAAGGGCGATTGTATGTCTTGTGTTTGGAGGGACCTCCCCCTGAGGCTGAAGTGGAGGGTCGTCGGTTCGTGTACAGTTAACTCAGACGATGTTCGTACTCCGCAAATACTGTGGTTTTAAAGTCTCTAGGTTCTTGTATTTTGCTCTTCAATTCGGAGACGTCAGTCCTAATTTGGCCATGAAGCTTTGTTTCTAGTGGCTCAAGCGTGGAATCTACTGATTCATCCAGTTTAGTTTGAACTATCTGTGCTCTTTTGTCAATGAGACCATGGGTGCGGCTCCGCCGTAGGCGTTTCGTGGAAGCGGTATGTGGATCGCTGTTCATTTACTGTGTATCTCTTGCTGGGGATGTGTTTGTGTTTATGTAGCCTTGCGCACATTGTTTAGGCGATTGGTGTGTAGCTGTGCCCATTATTTCAGTCGCCGGCGTTTGGTTGGTTCGAGAGAAATACTTTGAGTGCACGTTTTGATAACATAGTGTACAGATCAGTAGGCAAAGAAATATGTTGGGAACACAATACTGTCATGCAAAATGCTCAAACCGAGCATAACAGTTTGGAGAAGTAAATGTGTCGTGGTCTCTCAATTCTGTAACAGGGACCAACGGAGAAAGAAAACAACTTTCCCAAAAATGTTTTGTAAACACAGTGTAAAAAATGGTGCTTCATATGGAGGAAACTGCAAAGAGGACAATAAAATATTATTATTCAGAACGGTCTCATAAAAGGCAACATTTCAAAGGATAATTATTATGTAGAATTCACTTTTGCACACAATGTAACTGTGCAGTGATAAAACATCCTAATTCCGTATCAAAGAAATTCGTATACAAGTGCATAAACCTAACGGTTGTGCAGAGAATGGGAGCAGGTGCCTCGAGTTATCTACAACGCGAGATACTGAATGACACCTTTTGCCAATACCTCTGAAATGCCAGTTTCCGATAATATCAGAATAAAACATCATGCCTAAATATTTTACACTATTTGACAACTGTAGGGGCGGGCCTGAGCAGTAAATTTAATACTGGTAATGAGCAAAAATTGGCAAAGGTTGATGAAAATTTTATAAGTGTTATGAGAGCACACACAATAGTATTTTGCTGACATATTTCAATCCCCTTATCGTAAAAGAGTTCATAATAGATATTGCGTCTGTTGGAATGTTATAAAAGTGAACTACAAAAAGAGACTTTACTGGTCCGAAGGATTGTATCGCCGGCATAATGGTATAGACTAAATTTTGATACAAACTCATGTCATTTATTAAGGTACAGGTTCCGTAACAGAGGGCGTAGAACGGAGCGCTGGGTTGCTCCTGATTGCTTTATTTTTTAACTCGTATATCCAGCTAAACGCACCACCAGAGAGCGGCTAGAAAATGACCTGCATCACACGTTCTTAAAAAGGCAGTGGACAGAAATTATTTCTAACTAATCAAGAGGCAATCTGTGAATAACCGAATAGAATCCCTTGCCCAGGCAGCACAGGACTGTTTGTGCCTTCCTCAAGCCGGTGTACTTTGGCCGGTGATTTTCTGCGCGGCCTTTCTCCGGCCACCATGCACGGCCCGTGTTCAAATCTGGGCCTTTTGTCCGTATACGGCCGTACTTCCATCACTGTCCAACGGCCAGTGTCCATCGGCCAGTCGACCGGCTTACGTTCATACGGCCAGATTCCAGCCGTAGGGCTCCGGCCATCCAAAAGCCACCCGTGTGCGTCCAAATTACGGCCACCGGAGGACAGCAGAGATGCGGTCGTCGGACTCCAGCCGGACTAAAGCTGCCGGAAATTCGGCCGTGCTACGGGCATTGTAGTTCAGCCACAGTAGATTACCTGTACTAAAGCCGGTGGAGGACCACTGCATGCAGCGCAGGCAGATGAGTCAATAGCACTGTACAGCAGCACAAAGTCACCATTTTCGGTACACTGCACCCACATCAAAGTAAGCCCGCGCATACCCACCAGCCGTCCAGCCTTCAGCGCAGCCTGGCTTAATTATCAGCGTCAGTTTACACGAAAACTAATTTATTCAACAGTTCTCACAAATGGTCGTTCCTTTAATTGCTGTGCTTCTTTTACTGTCCAATACAGCAAACATTCATTTCTTTGCAGAGCTGGAATATATGTATTGTCCAGGTCCTGATATCTTCTGTGGTGCGGCTTACCTGTTCTAAACAAGGAAGGATGAGGGGGGGGGGGGGGCAGGCGCATACTTTAGTGGGTTGAATTTCGCAAATATGAAAGTGCCGCTTTTAGGCAATTTCTTTTAAGACAAGACTTTCATGCTTTGAATAAATCAACTATTTTATAACAGTTGCTTGACCAGTTTATTTGTATATAAAAATGGTGCGAATGCCTTTACAAAGCGGTTCCCAACTCCACAAACGACTCAACAGCATTCAATATAATTTACTTTACACAAAAAATATGTCCAGTATTTGCCAATTTTTCTTGCAAAAAAATGTTCTACTTGTTCAACTTTTCTGATGATCATTCACAGGGATGTTACTAGAAGAGATCAAAGACGTACTTTCAGTTTAAATATATTTTTATGTTGTTTTCATGAGTTACGTGCATGTTTCTTAGTTGTCCAAAAGAACTTAATTTTCCTCTAAAGTCGTACTACGTTAAGAAAATTGTAGACGTGTTGCGAATGATGCCCTTCTTCAGATGGCCGCAGTTGTATCCCTCTGTGTTCACGCAAGGAAACGCATCAGAGAAGAGTTTCATATTTTCTTTCAAACAAATACCTCAGCAATTGTAGTATTCATACAGCAAACCTTGCATACAGCAACGAATGGAGCAATAAATATTTCATTGGTCAAGTTTGAATGCGCAGGGTTATCAACCCGTCGGAAGCGAACTTGCGGCTCGTCAAGTTTATTTATTTATTTATTTATTATTTATTTATATTTATTTATTTATTTGATACCTGCTTGCCTATGCATTCATTATAGTGGGGAGATACATAACAATAAGCATGAAATATGAGACCAAATAACAAAATAATTCTACAAAGCGCCGTGAAAATCGTCATTATAAACAGTGGATAAAATCATACATGTAAGATAATTACACTCTCATCTTGATCTAAAATAAAATGAATCACGCAAGGCGTCACCTTAAAGGAAAGTTAATAATTTGCTTCTGCGGATAATAAAGAAAACTGCGGAAGAAAGTGTGGCGGCATGGTTCGGTGAGGGGATAATGCTGTGCCCGCACAAAACATTGAATGGCGCGATCCTTGTTGATAAAGCGAAGGGCAGAAGGGTGCATGGCGATGATGCGGCTCACTTTCTAAGTCGCAGTTTGCGGTCCCTTCCTCAGACACACTTCGCGCCGTCTAAGCTGACGCTCACCATCGCTGCCGTCGAGAGAACCCACGAGTTACTGCGATCATATGCGTTCGCTGCTTAGGAATAAGCTTACTGCACACGAATTTTGCATTAGGGGGTATCGTAATTGCCACCCCATTTTTCGCAGAACTTACCTTTAACACGAACCTCCATTGTGTCTAGAAAAAACACGGAAGAGCTGTAACAAATAAGCAAAAAATGATTAAGAACAGGCTTGTTTCGCTGTCCTAAAGGCTTCCTCGACAAAACCTGGCATCTTTCCGAGGATTGTACTCAGAAAGATTTTCTGCCTAAATAACAGTTTTTGTGCCACCCTGCTTGCTTTCCAAACTTTTTGCTTTTCTTTATTCAAGTAAACAGTCTTCTGCCAGTGCAACCACATCAAAATGTTGTAGAGAAACATTCTTTGAAAAAGTGTTTAAAAGAAAAATACCATTATAAAGTGTTTTACCATATTCCTGACACTATAACCAGGGCTGCCGTATGGGGTGTACGCAATTATTAAGTGGCATAACCCCACACGCGAAGCAAATCGTTTCCGTCTGATCTCATCACGTTTCCTCATCATCGTATAAAACCCTCTATGTAAACCCGGTAGAAGAATTAGCGCTGCAGTGAAAGAGGGCATGCATACTCACGCATTCATTACTGTTTAAAAAAGGGGAACGACTACAAAAAGAAAAAAGCATTTATAAGTACAGAAGACAATTGTATGGATAATTGAGGGTGTTCGAACTAGAACCCACTCTATTCCATTCCTTCGCAAGGACATGTTAACGCTTGAGAATATCTTCAAAAAATAGCGATGATCAAATATTATCAACTGAAATCTAATGCGGTCGCATTTCATAACGCATCTTCTCAAAGGCAGCAGATATACAGATTTAGACGCATCACATATTACAGTGAGAGAATACGGACGATATACAGTACACAAAAGGTAACGTTTATGATCCCTCAACTTCTGAATGCGCATCCAGCAGTTACAACCATACTGCAAAAAAGCCGCTCAGTAATTTCGTTTAAAAGAAAATACCCAGATATGTAGTAATGTTTCAAAAGTATTTTTTTCTTTTCTTGTCAATTTCATTTTTTTATATCACCCAGGCTGACCTTAAAGCTCAGCAAGTAAGGATTGGTCACTTTTAGTAAGAAGTGAAGTCAGATGAGTTTAACTTCGGTTGAATTTAAAAAAGAAGTGTATGGATATCTCACTCCTAGTAAGTAGTGAAGCCTGTTGATTTTAACTTTTTTTAGTCAGAACCCATGACATTATATTGCCGCGAACCATACATTGGGTTTGTTTATTTGTGTTTTGCTTTTACCGCCCGGCTGCGCCGGTCTGCGTTATCTCTGCGCCAAGGGAAGCGCGTGTTCCATTCTTTCTTTCTGTGCCGCATGTGTTATCTGTTGTGATAGGGAGAGCATTCCGATCTAACGTGAACAGCCCAGAATAATCTTCTCGGATCTACTATGTTCTCGATGCGAATCGACGTTTCGAGAACCACGCGCGCCGAAAGATAAAAAGCCTGCAGTGCGGACGCCGGGGCATTCGATTCTGCGACGCTCGCTGACGCAAGTCACTTTGTTGACCGCTGCTTCGCCGCCTCTGTATTCTTTTGAGTTGTTAGGGGAGCACAAGTTCGCTCCAATAAACTTGTTTCTCCTGCAAGACAACTGCGTCGTCCTTGGCTTCGTGACATCTGGTGGAGGTGCTGGGTACGCACCCTTCATGCCCACTACAACCTCGAGAAGCCGCCAAGCCAGTCCAACAAGAGCCAGCCCCCGCCTGCAAGATTTACCACCCGAGTTCGGTTTGATGCCAGAAGGACCCAAGAGAAGGAACGCTGCAACCAACACCATGGTACAAGAAACAACGTCGCCAATCATGCTGCAGCAGCCCCGGGAACCGCCATCGTTCCGGGGAGCCCCCGCTGAAGACCCAGAGGAATGGTTGGAGAAGCTGGAGCGCGTGCGGATCTTCAACAGGTGGGACGATAAAGAAACCTTCCGGCATGTTTTCTTTTACTTGGAGGATGCAGCTCGAACTTGGTTTGAAAACCACGAGAGCGCCTTGACCGACTGGACGCAATTCAAAAGCGAGTTCCTTAAGACCTTCACGACCGTGGTGAGAAAAGAACGAGCTGCGATTTTACTGGAAACTCGAACGCAACACCCGAACGAAGGAGTCGTAATCTTCGTCGAGGAAATGAAGCGACTTTTTCGCCGTGCGGACCCAGGAATGACGGAGGAAAAGAAACTACGGTTTCTGATGCGAGGTGTGAAGCAAGAGCTCTTCGCGTGCCTTGTTCGCAACCCCCCCAAGACCGTGTCCGAATTCGCGTCTGAGGCCGCCGCGATGGAGAAGACGCTCGAAATCCGAACGAGGCAATACGACCGCCCAATCAATGCGCTGGTTTCGGAGACGATTGGTGCCAGCGTTATTAACTCCGACTCACTACGCGACACTATCCGCGCAGTGGTAAAGGAGGAGCTGCGGAAACTTTTCCCGATGACGACACCAGAACCTCAAGTCACTTCACTGACCGACGTGATCCGGGAAGAAGTACAGCAGGCTTTGGGAACTTCTGTGCCGTCCGAAGCACCCCGCGAGCCCGAGGCTATGACCTACTCTGCGGCTGTTCGTCGACCCCGCCCTGCCCCAACACGCCGTCAAGAGGCCCCGCCGTACCGCCGCCCACTGTCACCCGCCCGACCCCCGGTAGCCCGAAACCAGACGCCGAGGAAGACGGACGTATGGCGAACTCCCGATAATCGTCCTCTGTGCTACCACTGCGGAGAGGCCGACCACATCTACCGTCGCTGCCCATACAAGAGACTCGGACTGCGTGGTTTCTCCGTCGACGCACCTCGCCCTCTCCCTGGCCAACGACCACGTGAGATCGACGAGTATCTATCTGAAAACAGCCGTGGCCCATCCCGTTTCAACCGCTCGCCATCGCCCTA
Source organism: Haemaphysalis longicornis (assembly GCF_048455015.1). Lineage (NCBI taxonomy): Eukaryota > Metazoa > Arthropoda > Arachnida > Ixodida > Ixodidae > Haemaphysalis > Haemaphysalis longicornis. The sequence goes on from NW_027526445.1 coordinate 10,447,988, forward strand.
CCCGTACCAATCGCCGAACCGCCGTAGCAATGCTGACTTCTCACGTGGAAGGTCCCCCAGCCCACGCGGGGGAAACTAAAAGCAGCAACGTCGGGAGGTAAAGTTGCACAACGGCGGAAAAATGAAAACCCTCCAACGACGCAGCGACTCGCTGAAGACCATCATTCACGACATGCCCTCATCCCGACGACCCGACCCAGCCCTAACGAGACTCCTGAACACGACGACAGCTACACGGCGCGACGCGTACCCGACCTGACCGAGACGTCCGTTGAGAAGACGACGACAACGACGATGCACACTGCCCGACGGTCAACACGTACAAGCAGAGATACGACGCCCCGACGAACCCGAAACTCGAGGAAGACTGCTTCTGACGTCAAGGTGTCCATCGACGGCTTTGACGTAGTCGCCCTCGTAGACACGGGAGCTGACTATTCGGTAATGAGCGGACCATTTGCGTCTAAACTGAAGAAAGTTATGACCAGATGGGACGGTCCGCACATACGCACAGCAGGAGGCCACCTCGTGACGCCAAGCGGAACATGCACATCGCGCGTCACCATAGACGGCACAACGTACCCTGCGGCGTTCGTCATTCTGCCTAACTGCTCCCGCGACGTAATTCTTGGGATGGACTTTTTGATGGACAACGGTGCAATAATCGATCTGCAGACCAAGTCAATAACTTTTTCCCCCAATCACTCCATGACGCCGGAACCGAACCCCGAACGACGTGCTGCTGTAAGGATTGCCGATGATCATGTCACCCTGCCACCCCGCGCAAGCTTGATGGTCGCAGTCTACTGTGAAGATGCTGCTCCTGACGTCGACGCTATCGTAGACACTGATCAAAGGGTGCTTCTCGACCGTGGTGTGTCGGTCGCAAGAGGCATTGCGCGCTTCAAGGAACACCAATCCCACATTCTGGTTACTAATTTCACCGAGGAGTACCAGCATTTAAACAAGGGCGCGGCAATTGCATTCCTCGAAGAAGCGCAAGAAGCAACTGACGTGATCGCGGTCGCCGACTTTGAACACACACCCGTAGAAACCTTCAAGCTCCCGCAGCCCTTGCACGTGAATCCGGCGCTACCGCAAGAACAACGGAACAAATTATTGGCTTTGCTGCGTCGCTATAGCGAATGTTTTTCGTCGAGCGCAAAACTACGTCAGACCCCTCTAGCGAAGCACCGAATAATAACCGAAGATGGAGCCCGACCTACCCGACAGTCACCGTACCGCGTCTCTTCACACGAACGGGAAGCCATCCGGACTCAAGTCGACGACATGCTCAGCGACGACATTATACAGCCATCGAAAAGCCCCTGGGCTGCGCCCGTCGTACTCGTAAAGAAAAAAGACGGCACATTAAGGTTTTGTGTTGACTACCGGCGACTGAACAAAATCACAAAATCACGACTGAACAAAATCACAAAACTCCGTCCTCGTGAAGAAGAATTTCAGCCCCGGAACAAGAGCGAATTACCTTCTCGTCATCCCCGCGGACCTTCGTGACGAAATTTTGGAAGCGTGCCACGACGACCCGTCTTCCGGACATCTCGGCACAGCCCGCACTATTGGAAAAATCAAGGCGAGGTACTACTGGCCCGGCCTTACCTCTGACGTCACCCACTACGTCCGGAGCTGCCGTGACTGCCAGCGACGAAAAACGCCGCCGACAAGACCCGCCGGACTTCTACAACCGATCGCCGTCCCATCGAGACCATTTCAACAGATTGGAATGGACCTTTTAGGCCCGTTCCCTACGTCACGATCACAGAACAGGTGGATTGTCGTAGCGACAGACTACATGACGCGCTACGCCGAGACCGCCGCTCTTCCGAGGGGGACTGCACAAGAAGTGGCAAAGTTCTTTATAAGCCAAGTGGTGCTGCGACATGGAGCCCCGGAAGTCCTAATCACAGACCGCTGAACGGCATTTACTGCGGAGCTGATGCAAGGAGTATTACGCTACAGCAACACGGATCACCGAAGAACGACGGCGTACCACCCCCAAACGAACGGACTAACAGAACGTCTGAACAAGACAATCGCAGATATGCTGTCAATGTACGTTGACGTTGAACACAAGACTTGGGACGAAGTGCTCCCGTATGTCACGTTTGCGTACAACACGGCTATCCAGGAGACGACGCAGCTGACGCCGTTCGAGCTTGTCTACGGTAGAAGGCCGACTACGATGCTCGACGCCATGCTTCCGCACGTAGAAGACGACGACCTCAACGCCGACGTCCACGGATATCTTCAACGTGCGGAAGAGGCCCGCCAGCTCGCTCGAGTTCGTATAACGGACCAGCAGCTGTTGGATGCGGGCCGCTACAACCTCCGACGCCGAGACGCCGAGTACCAACCAGGGGATCGTGTGTGGGTTTGGACTCCCATCCGACGACGCGGACTCAGTGAGAAGCTCCTGCGACGCTATTTCGGACCCTACCAGATTCTACGACGTGTTGGCCAACTTACCTACGAAGTGATCCCTGATGGTGACTCCGGCACATCACGACAACGCAGGCGGCCTGAAGTCGTCCACGTGGTTCGCCTAAAACCTTTTTACGGACGATGACGAACTTTTATTTTCATTTGTTCGGACTGTCGCTTATGTTAGCATCGGGTCGATGCACTCTTAGAGGGGGGGTAATGCCGCGAACCATACATTGGGTTTGTTTATTTGTGTTTTGCTTTTACCGCCCGGCTGCGCCGGTCTGCGTTATCTCTGCGCCAAGGGAAGCGCGTGTTCCATTCTTTCTTTCTGTGCCGCATGTGTTATCTGTTGTGATAGGGAGAGCATTCCGATCTAACGTGAACAGCCCAGAATAATCTTCTCGGATCTACTATGTTCTCGATGCGAATCGACGTTTCGAGAACCACGCGCGCCGAAAGATAAAAAGCCTGCAGTGCGGACGCCGGGACATTCGATTCTGCGACGCTCGCTGACGCAAGTCACTTTGTTGACCGCTGCTTCGCCGCCTCTGTATTCTTTTGAGTTGTTAGGGGAGCACAAGTTCGCTCCAATAAACTTGTTTCTCCTGCAAGACAACTGCGTCGTCCTTGGCTTCGTGACAATATGCTGAATAAGTCTTGCTATTAGCCCATATTCCTTGCTTTGTGTCCTTGAACAAAGAAAGTTTCAATACACAATTGTTATAAACTGAGCCTTGCAGACAGGTCTCGAATTATGAGTGATTTTGAGAGGACGTTTTATAACTGCTACAAGAAATGTGAAAATTTGCTTCCTTTTACGCCTCAAACATGCTCCATGTGCGCGTCATAAACTGGACAGATAACAGCAGTTTGTCAGGCATTAAAATGCCTCTTTGCCAACCTTGCCCCTTACATGTCTGACAATTGTGCAGTTCCCTGTGCTCTGTAACTGATATCGACGCTGTTTCAAATAAATGGAAGCAGTAGTCAATCGCATCGTAAAGCTTGTGGCTTTCGCCTAATTGCATCATTACTACCGCCTAGATACCGCGAAAATTTTTGATTGGATGTTCTTGTCATACGCATGAAAGTCGTGATGCAGGGGACTTTTGTGTACAAACACACGTTCCCCAGAACCTGTGCCATTCTTAAAAGATGTGATCAACTTTAGCTGTCGTAGAAAATACATCATCTGGAAGGCAGAGGACTACACATACTATGTTTCGGTTGTGGGTTAGGGTTGAATACCTGGTGGTGACGAAAACACTGAGGAAATTTCGGGCGCAGTCGTAATGAATTATTCAATTGAGATCAAAAGTTTTTTGTAATCCAATGGAAGGGGTCTTCGCAACACAACATAAGCACACCTTGTTTTGTGTAAAAACATTATTTGAAAAAGAAGCGATCCAAGATTTCAAAGCACTGTATATTTTAATAAATAGTGTAAAAAAATTTTGTTTATATTTAAAAAATATTTCATATAACAGGTGTTAGGAATTTAGTATTCAAAATATAGTTATATGAACATGGATAATGTAATTCAAAATATGTGCGATTTTTTTTTGTTGCTGCGTATACACTCTAGAAAAATTTTTTTTTTTTTACTTTATTTAGTTTTGCATTTTCAACTTCTTACATAAAGTTAATGTAATTTACTCCTGCAAACTTTAAACAGTGATCCAGGTCCTCCTCATGCAATGTTATCTTTTCTGGTATTTGCACATAGCATGTTGAAGGTGCGTCATATGCAAAGTTTGATTGTGTAAGCAGTGGGCCACTGATGTGGCTGGTAAACTGTTGGCCTCTCTTTGGTCGGGGTTATCAGAGTGCCTTCGAATTATAAATCGCTTTTCTTTCGCACCATGAGGACAACTCAATACAACTGCTTTGTGAAACATGGTAGCGTGCACTGACAAAGTTATACAAAGTTTATTTAACATGCATTCTATTCCCATTCATGGCAAAATATAGGCTGTCCCATGGTAGTAACAAGCAATCAAAACTGTACCGGCCTCTACAATGTCAATGTGATCGGTTAGTTCCTGCTAACCGATCAAACACGTTTTTCGTGGTCTACTCCGAAAGCATAAATTGATTTTGTCAGTCAAAGATTTAGTGTTCACAGTATACCAAATAAAACAGTTTAAATCTATTCGAGACTGCCGAAGCACGAACACAACATAATACCTACAGCTGGAATGATAAAAAACTGGTAAACACATTTCTCCAGCAAGCTCCTTTGAGAAGACTAACCAATGTATGTTAAAGCCAATCTACGTCATTTTGCGAAACTGGTAGACGAATCTGGGAATTGTGACGCTAAGTGGAATCCCGAAATGTTTCTCAACAGTGTGAGACGTCAACACAACATCTGGCTAGCACATGAAGCACCGGTCGGCTGCGTAAGAATAAACTCTGTTAATTGCCTCCAACTTTTGTGTTTGAAACGTAAGTATAATGCAAAAACGAGAACTTCAGAACAAATTTAGGACCATTTACGGGAATAACAACGCATGTTGTCGCTGATATCATATATGTGGCAGTAGCAAAGCTATCGGCCAGGTAAACAAAGAAAACTTGGCGAAACATACATAACGAATGGGTCGAACCATAGCGAAGCTGCAGTGTTTTTTTCTACGTGACCACTGAAGGGCACATCAACACGCATTTGTAGAATTTTCAAATTGTTGGTTACATGCTGTTTCTTCGCTTTGCACTGTGATAGTGGTAGTTATTGTCATATACAACGATAGCGTCGTGTTCTTTATGCCAAAGCATTACGCGCGTGGTAGCCCTTGATGACAGTTGGGGCGCCGAGGCGGCGCGGTCTTGGGCTTAGCTTGCATGGTGTTCCTAGAGTTGCGTCTATGTTCGGTTGAGCGGGTGTTGCGCCAGCTGTGGCGTGCCGCGGTGTTTTGGCCAGTCCCTTTTCTTGCAAAAGCCACCGTGCCTGCTGGACCACCTTGGTGGTCACCGTGATTCGCAAGTTAACCAGCGCTCGCCATTTCCGAGTGTTTCTTCGCGTTGCACACCACACATTACGGTCAGCTACAACAGCGCCGCCTTAAAAAAGAATAGAGCACCACAAAGGGGTAACGGTGATGATAATGAGAACACACGCACCCCCTGAGACATTGACCGCGGTATCCGCCTTGTCATTGCAATGCAAAGAATTAACGCTTCCCCTTCTCACCAAAACTTATTTTAAAAATGCCACGCTGCGGTTTAATTTCAACAATTTGCTCGGAAATTCAGCACTGAGGCTGTCGCATGTACGGCATATTTACGGGTTCTTTTAACGCTTCTTCGCGTTACGCTCTCCTTGTATGTGCATTCCTTTTCAGTGGGGCAAACTCTGCTTGGGTACCCATTTGACGAGAATTATAGACCTTGCGCATGGTACTTTAATCAGGATTTTTCCAAAGCGATGGGTCTGTTGATTGCCCGGTCACGAGTGCATGGAGCGACGTAAGCAGAAAAATTTAATGCATCAATACATGCAGTTAAGGTGCTTTGCGGCCACAAAGGATAAGCTCTTTGTAAATCTGGTTGGATTGCTTTTAGCAGAGAATGCCCAGCCTCGAAAAGAAACAGTTCACTGGCTGGATATACGTGTGTCTATTGAGCTACCATTGGCTCCCGTGGTTATGATCGATGATTTATGTTTTTTTGAATATTTGTTTAAAGAAATATCCTCAAAATTGCGCTGAAAATCAATTCGCGGTTTATAAATGTAGCACAAGATTATTCAAGCTGGAGAAAGTGCACACGTTCCCGCTGTAGTGTCTGAACTTACTAAGCTTGTTTTTAATCGTGAGAAATCAGATAATCATCGTCATCATCACCACCCCGTCCACGCCTTGTGGAGGGCAAAGGCGTCTCCCATATATCTTAAATTATCCCGGTTCAGTGCTAACTGCGTCCAATTTACGTCCGCAAACTTGATCTCATCTGCCCTCCTAGCTTTCTGCCCCCCCCCCCCCCACCATGCCGCACTTGCCTTCTGTTGGGATCCACTCTGTAAGCCTTAGTGACACACGGTTATCTTGCCTCTGCATTAAATGCCCTGCCGACGTCGTTTTCGTCTTCTTGATTTCTACCAAGATGTTCTTAACACGCTTTTGTTCTCTGACTCGCTGCACTACCTTCCTGTCTCTTAACATTACACTTTTCGTTGCTTCTGTTTCGTTGCTCATTGAGTGGTCCTTTATTTAAATTGAACCAGTTTAGTGAGATCCCAAGTTTCTACCCCAAAGTTGAGTACGTGTAAGATGCCCTTTATTAGACTTCCCTTTTCAGGGACAATGCTGGGCTGTCAATAATTATCTGACAATGCCTGCCGAATACACTCCAGCCCATTATATCCTTTCAAGTATCTCAATCTCGTGGTTGGGATTTAGGTTCACTACTAGGTATAAGCAGCCATATTCGCTTACCACTTTCACTGCCTCGCTAAATATCTCAAACCACTGTGCTCTTCCGAGGCTAGTGAGCATAACTTTAGTTTTCCACATAGTATTTTCAGGCCCACAACTCTACCCTGCTTGTCCTGTGCGATAATCACGCTTTGTAATTCATTGCCCGAGTTACTTAGCAAGGGAACGTAATCAGCAAATCTTTTGTACTGAGGTATTCTCCATTAGCCCTTACGACCACCGGTTCTCTATCTAATGCTCTGAACCCTAATTGTAAACATTCTGTAAATAACATTGTGGCGATTGTGTGCATTTTTCTGACGGACTTTCTTATTGTTGTTTTACTGCTCTTCTAAGGCGGAAGACTATGGTTGCTGTGGGCCCATTGCAGGCCTCCTCAAGTATTCTTTCGTAATGGTCGTCTTCACCCTGATTCCACAATGCCTCCATGGCTGCTGAGGTTCCCACCAAATCAAATGCTCTCTCATAATTTATGAAGTGTAAATAAAAAGGTTCTGTATGCTCCATGCATTTCTCGATCAATGGATTCATCGTGTGGAATTGCTTTTACGAAAGCCTGCTGTTTGATTACTTTGAATAAAATCTGGGGCGGCCGAAATTCTGTTAGTGATTTTCTTGCTAAGTGGCTTGCATACGACTGACAGTAAGCAGATCGGCCTGTCATTTTTCAAGTCTTCATGTCGCCATTCGTGAAGGTTATATTGATGTTCGCGTTCTCCCATGGTTCTGGTACACTCATGCTCATTAGGCATTGCGTATAGTGGTTTGGCAGTTTTTCTAATCAAATTTGTCCTTACTTCAAGCGTTCGGCTGTTTTTGCTTTGCCTCCTGGCATTTTGTGAACGACTTATTCGTTCGGTTTTATTATGGATTTCGCGGTAACCGTGCAGATATTATACAACTGCTCGGGTACTGTAACTATTTTATCTCTATGTGCCGTGACATTGCCTTTCTTGTATTTAAGCGCATAATTCTGATTTTCCCCATGCCTAGATGCCTCTGCACTCCTTTCACGAGGTCGTGGGTTCGACACCACACTACGGCGAGGTTTTTTTCCTTTTCTTCATTTCATAAAGCTGTATCGGCTTCAAGGATAATAAATGACCCACCACATTCTTTCCAATCCCTTCCTTGGGTTCTTGGCTAGCTACCCTTATTTCTATCTTAATTCAACGAGCCTCTCATTTTCCATTCTGATTCGCTGCATGCATAGCGAGGATCTCTGTTCTGGCAGGCTTGATGACATAGGTAGATTTAGAGGGTCCAATGATGGTCCACTGCTCTGGACATGTCATAGACGCTTGAATCATGGGCGGGGGGGTTGGCGGTTAAAAAGAAGGTCCACTTCACCTCGAGTAGTCAGAGTGGAGCAGGCTACCACCCCCGAAGCGCAACAAACAAATACCTTACAGGGTTCCTGAAAGGTGTCATGAGCACACTGAATAAACTAGTGCAACCTTTAGGCTGGGTGGTCAATGTCGTCTGTGGCAAGTATAAGGTTGCAACGAAACATTGCGACAAAGGTGTGAGCATTCTTCTGAACACAGAAGTTCAGCAGAAAGCTCACACTTTCGTTGCAAGGTTTGGTGTCACATTCCCACCCTTTCCTCTGTGTTTTCCGGCTCTGCCACCTTCTTCTGTGTGCGTCATCAATTCTCCCATGCACGTCACGAGGCACAAATCTTGAAACTGAACACCTTTTTGTCCTTACTCAGGATAATAAAAGCATCGTCTGATCAGCGTCGACGGGTCGCGGCGGCGCCTTTGGATAATTAGCGCTTCCTGCAGCATGCCTAACGCAATCGTGTTCATCCATATTTTTCGTTGTTTACTCTATACTCACGCTTTTCGTTAAGGTGCGTTGGGTACGCCGACACGACGACGGCGAAGCCTAGTCGAGTTAGCAACCGCCTTGTTACATGACGCCGGCGTCGACCCGAACACGTCTGCCGATTGAAATTCCGCGCTTAGTGACTGGGTGTCTGACCGAATACGCTGATGACGAACGATTGGCCGAACGGTCCCGAGAATCGATCCAGAAGCGAAAACTGCACCCCGACGACAATTGTGCCGTGATGAATGCGGCTCTGTTCGGTTAGGTCCTATATTGTAATAAACATAGTAAGATCCATGAACTTTATACAGCTCAAAATATCGCATCCGTATTTCGGCTGACGACACTCCGCGGGTTCGCTTTAGCGACAATTCATCCACCGGAGTAGGAAACGGAATATTCGTGTGCGACCGGCAACGCTTGTAGAAAACATAACCTCACTTAACTGTAGAAGAGGAATTACGGAAGTTTATTCAGGTAATAAGAAATCAATATCGGGTAAACGTTCAGGGATAAGTGTAAAATAAAAGCACGGTGAGTACTATACACCGCAGGGCGAAATCGTGGAACCAGACTCTCAATGCAGTATAGAGGTTATTTCAGCCCCATCTCCAGTTATGTTAGGGCATTGTAGACTAGCCTCGCGCCCGCTCGATCCAAACCGCAGGTCCAAATCGCGCCAGGTTGTTGCTTTTTTTTTCGCTCTGCCTACAAGATGGCGTGGTTTGGGGATTGCATTCGCGAATGCCAAACCGAACTTTTTGGTTTAACAGTGGAACTACCGTATAAAACGTCAATGATACGCGTCAGTCGTAAGTGCGATTCGATGAGTTTTGAACTGCTTCTTTGCATATGTTAAATGGCAATTGTACTTTCCGAGGACGAAATACTGATGTGTATATTGTAAAATTGGAGTGTATTTATTCAGTATTATACCCGCTGTATTGTCTCTCATCCCATCAAAGCAGTCATGAGAACAACATTTACCAGTCGGCGTCATTGACTTTCTGCCTTATTCAACAGTTTACATAAAACGACCAAGTTATTCCTCCACCGTGCACGGAAGTTATTCCTCCAGAAGGGGCACCGGGTAAACACCTCCATCTGTAAACTTACCCTGCTACACGCCTCGAGCTTCGCTATCTCCGCGCCTATAGCCACCGCTCCTTCGCGGAATATACGGGAGAAGCACTGCGGGAATGATGGGGTCTCATGCAGTGTTTTGATTCTCCTTCGCTTCTTTCTGCCTTTCTGGGCCCTGAAAAACGTGTTATAGAGATGTCTGTAAGCAAATAGTATGTTCAAACACTTTAACAAACAGCTGCGTCTTGGTACACTGCTTGAACACCAACAAGAGATTTTAGGGGAAGCCGTCCTGCGCGAATCTAGGCCGCTCTTATGGGAATTGGCGGCAGCAGCAGCATACCACGACTGCCACCTCGGAGTACGTCAGGCACAAGTGAATTCTATTGTCGCCACGTGTAGACCTGATTCTGGCAGGGTCAAAGGCTGGATTCGTTTTGATGCGCGGAACCCGAATGCTGCTTTGTTTCGAATATATGCGTCGTAGAATAATATGTTTCGGGGATGTAATTACCCGATACCTGACTATAACTTGAGCTTCTAATGGGAATACAAGCCACGCGAAGATGTTAAGTATATTTCATGTTCGCTAAATAGTTGCCCATTCACGCTTTGTAGTAAGAACCAAGAAAATCAATGGTTTGCAGAGACCGCAGGAAGCAACAGCTCGTACAGGAATGAAGAAACCGAGTACAGCTTCGGAAATTGTAAAGACGTTTGTCGAAACTTAAGCAAGTTAGTACTCACCTGTCCAACTAGTTGCGAAATGCAATATTTCTTAAGACACGGGGAGGCTTAACTATAGTTATTTACAGATGCGGAGCGAAATCAAGGAATGAAAGGCTTTGTAATCACACGCCGGATCTGAGCATTCACGTTCTTTTTTTTACTACAACGAGAAGCTGACCACTCGGAGAACGGAATTTTAATGTATACAGTAAGTAGGTAGGTATACAGTAAGTTCTCAAGTGATAAACGGTGTCGTTCGAAGAGTGGTATCCCGTAAGGCCCTCTGATTTCAGTTTGTGCTAGGTTTTGCAGGCTCCCTGTGTTATGTGAGATGTTTCGAAGAAGCGTTTATTTGCAAACGTGAAGCAGTCCATCAGCCCGTCTCCGGGCTACTCGCAGAATATTTCTGTACAGGTGATCGATAGCGAGCGCTGACCTCGCCACTAGACGGCCCAGCATTAAATTTTTGTAAGGTGCTGATACCCGGATACAATTTGGCGTTATCCATCGTACATAATTTGTAGAACGTGAGTGAAATTTATGGCACATTAGCTTGTCCAAGGTATTGATCAATATCTCAGGTGTAAAGCATAACTAACATGGCCAAGTAAGAGTGCTCCGCTAAATTATGTAAGCATACAAAATTTATTTTTTATTGATTTACTACATATACCTACACCGCCGACACGGCATTATTGTAGGGGGGTTCAAATCTTGATGCAAAAAGCAATCATGAAAAAGGGCAAACACAAAAGTGCATCATCACTTTGAAATACAATGGCAGAGCATAATACACAACTGTTACTTGTTACATCACAAAATCATGGATGGCAGTGGGAAAATCAGATGCGACAACTATTTCACTAGGAAGAGCTTTCCACTCTTCAATCCTTTTAGGAAAGAATGAGTATTTAAAAACATCAATGAGACACTGATACAGTATAATTTTGGTGTGGTTATCTCGTCTGGCAATGATATAATCAGGTTGTTTTGTATAAATGTTTTTGATAATTCGTAACTTATCACTTTGTATGTAAAATAAAAATTTCAATTTAAATATTTTCCGATGTGGTGCCAAAGTTTTCCATAGAAGTCCGTCAACAATACTCGAGCTTCTGACAGTGAACTCGTAATTGGCTGTGACAAAGCGTGCTGCTCGTTTTGGACGCACTTTAATTTATCAATACTCTTATTAGTAAATAGCTCCCATGATTGGCAAGCATATTCTAGCACGGGCCTAATGTTACTGACGTAAAACGTTTCCTTCAAACCTGTAGGGGCATGCAAAAAGTTCCTCTGAAAAAAATGCAACATCCGGACGCTTTCACCGCAACTGTGTCCACGTGCGCAGACCAATTCATGGTCGAAGAAAATGTGACACCCAGATATCTAACTTCAGCGCACATTTGCAAGGCGGTTTGTTTTATACGATATGAAGTTACCAACCTACTTATCTTATTTGTAAATTCTACGTGGTACTACTTCTTTATACTCATTGACATTTTTCATTTATCACACCAACTAGTTACCGCGTCCAGCTCAGTCTGCAAAATTTTCCTGTTTTTATGCACGTAACTTGAAGATATAACGCAGTCATCTGCGTACAGTCTAAAGGAGATTTAAGATGAGCTGGCATGTCGTTTATAAAGAGTAGAAATACAAATATAAATTAGAAATACAAATAAAAATTAGAGAAAAAAAACTCACACCTTCATGTACAGACGTAGCAAGACCACTTTAAGAAACACTGCTGGCGGAGATACTGTTAGTAAATTCTAGGACAGTGGAATAACAATCAGCTCCAAGCATATACCGGTTTCGCTACGCCGGCCTGTGACACCTTGACGCCTGGCGCTTACACAGACCGAATGTACCACACTTAGATCACGTCAGAAACGTTGGCACTCTCGTAAATACCCCACATTTGTGAACACAGTGACTTCTCCACGTAAATATCTACTTCTAACGCACGCAAACAGTAAACCTCATTCGTAAAAAATCGCAAAAGCAGCGGCGACAGTGGTGAGCAGTCCGGAGCCTCCCGCTGGTTCTTTCGAAGTTGGCCGCTCGGGAGATTTCAGTGGATACCTCATCAGCAGTACCAAAAATTAGCGCCTAATACAGTCATGACACACTGCTTCGCTTCACCTATCCTAGACGGCAGCACTATCTGAATGGAGAATGTTATAGGGAAGGATATAAGCTGTGTTTGTACAGATATAGGGGCTTGAGTTTTGGCAGAGCGTCTCACACCTCCCGTTGCGGCGAGAGCGGTTGTGGGCTCGAAGTCAATCACTGCAGGGTCAATAGAACCTTTCCTGCCGATGCAATGTGCGTAACAGATATCATGTGGGTAATATTTTGCTATCCACCGGCATAAATAACTTTCGTGCTACAATTGCCTGTGACGTACGCGCAACCCTTCCGCTGCTGCTTGTTACGGTTATAAATTTTTACAACTGAACGGACTAGCGGAATAAAATTCTGCAACTGCCTGTGCACGTGCGTGCATGGTGTCACAACAACAAAACCGAACTCTACATTGGAGCGAACGAGCGGCCGATTAGGCAATATATAAACCTATGTTGGTTCGGAAATCATGTACATGCTCTCTCTAACATATTTTGAGGCGATTCTTTTGTCGCCCGCCAATATATTTTAAGCTCACGTATGTTCTGTCGTATTCCTTCAAAGAACTTTTCTAGGAGTGATTGGAGTGAAGGATTCATAAACAAAATGACAAAAAATGGCCGAAACCGAACTCTGGAAGTGAGAAGCCCCATCCCAGAGTGAGGCTGCGGCGCAGAATATCGCAGTAGTAGATGATTATCGCAGTAGTAGTGGATGAGTAGTATTAGTAGTATAAGTAGTAGTAGTAGTATGAGTAGTAGTTGTAGATGAGTAGAATATCGCAGTAGTAGATGAGTAGTAGATGAGTAGTGCAGTAGCATTCGGATGTTCATGCAGACGTCACTGAGAAGCGAGGCATCATCGGTCGTCATGCTCACTCAATGCGAGGAGGTGGAACAAAGGACGGTGAATCACGGCGTGGGCGAAAATGCTTTGTTTTGATTTTCCATAACTAAAATACTCAATATTTAAAAAAAAATATTTAAGGAGCCTATTACTAGGTAATTGATTGACTTGAAAATGCCAACCCCCTTGTACCGGCAGAACCTCTTTCAGAGCCCCCTTAACATATATACCATGGAAACTGGAGGGCAGCAAATCCCCACCGATACCCTAGTGGTCATCATACTAGACGTGTATTTTGGAGGTTATGGCTGTCTTCTCAACCCGCGGGTATGTTTTCTCCACTTTCCTTCTTTCTTTCAAAAAAATGTATCCGCTTCAATGAAAATTACTGACTCACTACATTCTTCAATTTGCCTTCCATGACTTTCTTCGCTGCCTACCCTTATTTCTGCCTTAGTTCAAAGAGCCAGTCATTTCTTATTCTGATTCGCTACATCCATAGCGAGGGTTTCGGTTCTGGCAAACATGGTGCCATTGGGCACTTAGGAGGGTTCAACGCCGGTCGACCGCTTTCGATATATCGTGGACGCTCAAGTCAAGGCCCGGAGGTTAAAAAGAAGGTGCGTATCCCCGAGTAGTCGAAGTGGCGCTGGCTACTATTCCGAAGAGCAGGGAATGAATACCTTAACAGAGATACCCAAGTATATGGAGGGGAGCACAGCCCTGCCGGAACCGTAGTGGTCATCACGGCAAAAGCGTATTCTGGAATCGTGGGTTCGGATTCCGCCCCGCGGGTATGTTTCTCTCTACTTGCCTTCTTTAAAAAAAATGTATCTGTTTCAAGAATAATAAATGGTCTGCCACATTTTCACCTTTGTTTTCATTGGCTTTCTTGAATGCCTACGGTTATATATATACATACCCTTTATTGTACCGCAACCTTGCAAAGCTGAGAGCCTCCTACCCCCCGCGTTCCTTCGCCGTATCAATATGCAATATCAACTGGCACAGAAGTCGCAAAGCTGGTTTTGTGGCCGGTATTTTCTGCCTACAAATAAACGAGTAGTTAAACAGGAGTGACGTTCAGTTTTTCTACAGTTGCGAAACAGTGGTGCCTTGACGCAGCCACTGAGGTTGTATGACATAGCAGCAGACAGGCTCTTTTTTTCCGACATGTCACATACATTGCTACGAACAACCGCTAGATGGCGTACGCAAAGATGAAGCATGCTGTAGGGTTGAATCGAATACTCCATCGGTAGAACCGTATGAATTAACAAGTTGTCTTTACATGGTAATGTTTCAAGTGAAAAAAAAACTGCTCTTGTGGCCGTGACGTCAATGAGGAAGGGGATCCTAAAACAGAAGGGGAGGTCAGCAATACCTACAGCCAATTTGTATTAACAAAAAATGGGAGTCTGACGCGCGTGGTTTTAGGCAACATAGCACGGAAAGAGAACACGGTTGGAGTACTCCACCAGGCGAATTTTCGTAAAACTCATTCATTCTCTGGGAGGTGTGCCATGGCGAATCGTTATACATTTTTCATTTGCCTTTCGGTCTTGTGGTACTTTTCGTGACGTGTACTCATACAGAACTCTCACTAGCACGTTGCTGTTCATGTACGAGTGAGTAAATGATTCTCTCTCTGCCAATCTACTCACGACGTCTATTTTCTTCCAGGCGTGAGGGCATTCGAAAGAACCTTATAGAGTGCAACGAAGAAGGTGCGTTTTCTTCCCTGACTAAATCATTGGGAACATTGCGTAAAATAATTTATGATACTTGAGGTGGACAAAAGCTTGTAGTTAACTATAAGTGGTGTTTTGAAACGGACTAATTTTTGAACGACAGGCGGACCCGTGTGAAAGATAATACACACGCCGAATGAAAGCGCCCTCTCGTTTTTTTGGCCGAAGTTTGTACAAGTACTTTCCTTTTATAAAATTAAAACGCTGTTATGACATAGTTTGACCATCGTTAGACACGTAGTGCTTGTACTGAAAAGTAGTTAGGCACATTCGGTGTCGGTTGGAGGGTTCTCTGGCTTCATTGGCACAATGAGAGCCTTACAATTAAACAGTAAAGTATAAAATCGGGAGAAAGTTTCAAATTCTCAGAGCCATAAATACCTTCACCAGATGAACTACTGGTAGGCAGAAGATAAAAGAAGATACTCAGACAGCGAAATAAATGGACTTCGACGGGTTGCCATCAGATGGTCATAAAGGCGCTTATACCAGTAAGATAATTCGACAGCAAATCGTACATCCGCGAACCAAATGCCCAAAAAATTTCTTCGAACAAGCATATCGTCATATGGCACCAAATCAGAAGCAGCCTTGATGTAAAAAAAACCGCTATAACGGTGTTACACATTGCTTTTTCGAGGATCGTGCATTTAGCAAGGGTTATTACATTGTCGATACTGATCCTGCCTTTTCGGAAACCGGACATCTGTGTGGGGGGAACATTTCTAGTATTTATATCCAAATCTATACGAAGCAGCACTATTTTTAGGTGCGGAACAACTTAGGCACACAATGTCCGTCCGCGTCCGTGCGCATATCACTTACAATCGCAAAAACCCCGCAGAACCGGCAGGGATCGAGTCTGCGTCTGGTAGACAAGACAGAGATAGTGCAGTCCTCTTAACCACTGGGCTACGACCATGAGTTAGCACCAGAGAGACAAACGGCTTACTGCCTCTCCTATAACGGTGCGGAGTACATTAGGACCTCGCAATGTCCGTCCGTCGTAGTGACCGTGGTTGTCGGTAGGCCACTGAATGCATGCCCTAATCCCCCCCCCCCCAAAAAAACTGCCCTATTTAAAATTTGGTGTTACGCAATGTGGGAATCGATCTCCGATGATGGATGATAGAAGAAAGGGCTGTGATTGACAGATGGCTTGGTTTCAGGTATTAAACATGAACTCTTCATTATCCAATAAAAGTGTGGAGATTCGGAAACTTTTAATTATTATTTAGGTTGGGTCATTTACGTCTCTGAAATTACTCGTTCCAGAATTTCATACCTTTTAATGCAGTGTTGCGGTGGCAATGACCATGGCCACGGGCACGAAGTTGGCGTTTTAACCGAAAGAGTCCCGACAGAAAGAAAACTGTGGAAGAAATTGTGGCGGCATGGTTCGGTGAGGGGATAATGCTGTGCCCGCACAAAACACTGATCTGTGCGATCCTTTGTGATAAAGAAAAGTGCAAACGGGCGCATTGCGAGGATGCGCGCTCATTTCTAAGTCGCAGTTTGCGGTCCGTACCTGAGACGCACTTCGCGCCGTCTAAGCCGACGCTCACCATCGCTGCCGTCGAGAGAATCCACCAGTTACTGCGATTTTCTCTGTTGCCTGCTTAGGAATGAGCTTACTGCACCGGCATTTTGCATTAGGGGGTATCGTAATTGCCAGTCCCATTTTCCCCTGCGCTTACCTTTAACACGGTGAACAAGTAACGAACTTGCATTGTGTCTAGAAAAAACACTGAAGTGCTGTAACAAATAAGCAAAAAATGATTAAGAACAGGCTGTTTTCGCAGTCTAAAGGCTTCCTGGAAAGAAATTGGCAGCTTTCCGAGCATTGTACTCAGGAAGAACAGTTTTCTTTCCAAAATAACAGTTTTTCTGACACCCTGCTTGCTTTCCAACCTATGTGCTCTTTTTTATTCCGGTAAACAGTCTTCTGCCAGTGAAACCACATCAAATTGTTGTATAGAAACATTCTGTGAAAAAGTTTTGAAAAGAAAAATACTATTATAAACTGTTTTACCCTATTCCTTAAGCTTTAATTAGGGCTGCCGTATGTGGTGTACGAGATTATTGAGTGGTATAACTCCACACGCGAAGCAAATAGTTTTAAGCTGATCTCATGACCTTTCCTCATCATCGTAAAAAAACACTCTATGGATGCCCAGAGGAAAAATTAACACTGCAGTAAAAGAGGGCAAGTATACTCGCGCATTCATTACTGTTTAATTATTAGGGGAACGAAAACAAAAACAAAAAAAGCATTTATAAAGTACAGATGACAATTGTACGGATATTCGAGGGTGTTCGACCTAGAACGCACTGTAATCCATTCTTTCGCAAGGACAACATATTAACGCTTGAGAATATCTTCAAAACATACTAATGATCATATATCATAAACTGAAATCTAATGCGGTCGCATTTCACAATGCATATTCTCAAAGGCAGCAGATATACAGATTTAGACGCATAACATATTCCAGTGAGAGAATACGGACGAACTGCAGTACACAAAAGGTAACGTTTATGATCCCTAAACTGCCCATCCAGCAGTTACAACCATATAGCAAAAAGCCGCTCAGTAATTTCGTTTAAAAAAATACCCAGATATACAGTAATGTTTTAAAAGTATTTTTTTTTTCATTTTTTACAGTTTCATTTTCGTTCACATCACTCAGGCTTACTAAAAATATCAGTGTGTAAGGATGTGTCACTTTTAGTGAGTAGTGAAGTGACATGATTTTAACTTCGGTTGAATTTAAAAATGAACTGTATGGATATCTCACTCCTGTTAACTTTTTTAGTGAGAACCCATGGCATGATATGCTGAATAAGTCTTGTTTTTTTGAACATATTCCTTGCTTTATGTCGTTGAACAAAGGAAGTTTCAATACACATTTGTTATAAACTGAGCCTTGCAGACAGATCTCGAAGTATGAATGTTTTTGAAAGGATGTTTTAAAACTGCTACAAGAAATGTGAAAATGTGCTTTCTTTTACAGCTCAAACAAGCTCCATGTCCGCGTCATAAAATGGACAGATAACAGCAGTTTGTCAGGCATTCAAATGCCTCTTTGCCCACCTTGCCCCTTACAAGTGTGACAATTGCGCAGTTCCCTGTACTCTGTAACTGAAACCGACGCTGTTTCTAATAAAAGGAAGCAGTCGTCAATCGCATTGTAAAACATGTGGCTTTCGCTTAAGTGCATCATAACTACCGCCTAGATACCGCGGCAATTTTTGATTGGATGTTCTTGTCATACGCATGAAAGTCGTGATGCAGGGGACTTTTGTGTACAAACACACGTTCCCCAGAACCTGTGCCATTCTTAAAAGATGTGATCAACTTTAGCTGTCGTAGAAAATACATCACATGGTAAGCAGAGGACTACACACATGATGTTTTCATTGTGGGTTACGGTTGAATAGGTGGTGGGGACGGAAACACTGAGGAAATTGCGGGCGCAGTACTAATAATTTGTCATATTGAGGTCAAAAGCTTCTTTCATCCCAATGGTGGGGTCTTCACAACACAACATAAGCACATCGTTGTTTTACAATAACAGTTCTTTGAAGAAGGAGGGGTTCAATTGTTCAAAGCATTGCAAATGTTTATAACATGTGTAATAAAATTTTGTTTAGATTTAAAAAATAGTTTTATAACACAAGTGTCACACATTCAGAGTTTCAATTATTAGTCTTTTGGCAAAAGCAATTATTAGTATAGAATTGGTGTGATTTTTATTGTGTTGCTGCGATTGCACTCAAGACAATTTTCTACTTTTTACTTTGTCCATTTTATTTCCTAATATTTATATATAAATTTATTCTATTCAATGAACATATAACTGTTTGAATTGGTGAAAATAATTAGAAGTGTTTGCTCTGGGGTTTTTCGCATTCCTATTGTATGGTGTGGTGCGTTAACATGTTCAAAGTACATCATATGCAAAGTTTCATGGTGTGGGCAGTAGACCTTGGATTTGGCTGGGAAACTGTCGGCCTCTCTTTGGTCGGGGTTTTCAGAGTGCCTTCGACTTATAAATCGCTTATCTTTCGCACCATGAGGACAACTCAATACAATTGCTTTGTGTCACATGGAAGCGTGCACTGACAAGGTTATACAAACTTTATTTAACATGCATTCTATTCTCATTCATGGCACGATATAGGCTGTCCCATGGTAGTGACAAGGAATCAAAACTGTACCGGCATCTACAATGTGATTGGTTAGCTACCTGCTAACTGATCAAACACGTTTTTCCTGGTATACTGCGAAAGCATAAATTTATTTATGTCAGTCGAAGATGCAGCGTTCACAGTATACCGAATATAACAGTTTACATCTATTTGAGACTGCCGAAGCACGAACACAACATAATAACTACAGCTGAAACGATAAAAAACTGGTCAACACACTTCTCCAGCAACCTCCTTTGAGCAGACTAACCTTGTTATGTTGAAGCCGACCTACGTCATTTTGCGAAACTGGTAGGCGAATTTGGGAATTGTGACACTAAGTGTAAATCCCAAACATGCTTCTCAACAGTGTGAGACGAAAACAGAACATCTGGCTAGCGCATGAAGCGCCGATTGGCTGCGTAAGAATAAATTGCGTTAATTGCCTGCAACCTTCGTGTTTGAAACGTAAGTGTAATGCATATACTAGAACTTCAGAACACATTTAGCACCATTTACGTGAATAACAACGCATGTTGTCGCTGATATTATATATGCTGCAGTAGCAAAGTTATCGGCCAGGTAAACAAAGAAAACTTGGCGAAACATAGATAACGAATGGGTCGAACTATAGCGAAGCTGCAGGGTTTTTTTCTACGTGACCACTGAAGGGCACATCAACAGCTGCTCATTACGTTTGCAGAAAACAATTATGTTTTTAACGTGCGGTAATTTGATGCCTTGAGGCAAATTACAAGCTATTTCTGTTCGGAAGTGCGCATTCCTCCGTGGTTAGCTTGGCTTTCATCGGGGAGATCGGTGGTTTGGGAGAGCTTTTTGCCAGTTAATTACGGGAGCTCTTCCTACATCGCTTGTAATATTAGCATGATGGGCTTGTCTGCAAGATCGGTGCGTAACGAACAAAATTTATCAACGCCAGAAATCAAGCGGTACATTCAATTTCATTCGCGGCTTCCGTAGCTTGCATCGGGGGAACGGTGAAGCGCGATAGATTTTCTTGGCTTAAATATCTCTTGCAGTATTAGCTCTTGCAGTATTAGCATAAGTGACCTCGCCACCAACATCGGTGTGGAAAAAACAAGCGATAGCACGGCCGAAATTTGTCAAATCCGACGAAAACGAATCACCCGACAATATTCGCTCGCAGCCTCTGTTAAGGTGCCAAATTACAGGGTCCACACATTGTTTTCCGGCGTGGTCGAGTGGATTAGAGCTTAGGTGCTGGTGTTGTGTTTTGAAAGTGTATGGTTCGAATCTTGGCAAAACGTCACGCATTTTTTTAGTTTTTTTTTTTGCAATGAGGGTGTCATCGAATTTTTTTTTTCAAAGTGAAAAAAGGCAGAGTAATTTGGCGGTAACCTCAGTATCAAAGCTGTTCGTAAATTTGCTTTGCTCACACTTTGAATTCATGAAGCTGCAGTTGGTACGTAACATCAAATTTAAATCAAGTAGCAGGTAAGGTTGTGGTAATCGCGTCTTCGTTCATCATCCTATCTTACTTTGCTCAGATTTGATGGCAATGACCCCCGCTACACCCCTAAAAAACCTTGCAAGACTCGTTGGCAACGTCGTTTGTAAACGAATTTTGCATTAAGCCCCTGCCTCTTTCTGTGAGGTTCGGTATTGGGATATTGTTGTGAAGGTCAAAGATTCAAAGCAATAGTGGCAGATTGCAATACTTGCACAAAACCCCTCGGTACAAAATCCTTTCAAAACACATACAAACCCCCTCGGTTACGTCAATACAGTACGCCTGCGGAGAGCTGGAAAATAAAGTATAGCAGATATAGCTAAAATACATGCAACTGCGATAGACATGTTCGAAGTAAAAAAAAGGACGTACCAGCAACATCTGAACAACGTCAGCAAAGTATGTCTAAAGAGCGTCCCCAAATGAAGCAGCAGCAACATCTAGAGTACGCCTTTAGGAAAATTGAAAGAACATTCGACATTAAGGTACCAGCAACGTTATTTCAACATCCAAAATTTTTTATTAAAATATGGCACGTTGTACGGATGTCTAATAGAGATACAGCTGGCACATAGACGTTCGGATTTTTTTGGGACGTCGCAGAAATGTTAATGGTTTGCTGGGGTATTATCTCGGGGTAGCTCATGGGTAAACTCTAATCCCAGACCATATTCTGTGAACATCTGAACGATATCCCCAACAGTTTTATGAAAATCACAAGGTTGAACGAAATCAAGAAAATCATCTACATATCTGTGCACGTTTGTGACTAGACTGCTGACGTTTCCTTGGATTCATTTGTCTACTCCTCGTGGGAAAATGTTGCTCAGTACAGGTGAAAAATTCGAGCATATACACACGCCAGAGCGTTGAAAGAACAACCTTACTTTCCAGTCCCAAACGTAGAGTGTAGGTAAAATGACAAAATGTCCAAAAACCTACTGACAGAAATATCAGCACTAATACAAAATTTGAGCTTATCCTTGTCTTCTGTGATCAAAAGTTTGACGCTTTTTATCAATTCATCATGTGGAATATTAGAGTAAAAGTCGCGTACATCAACCGTGAAAACTTTGCTCGAACCAGGGTTACAACTGGCATACCACTCGACGAGGTCATCAGAGTTGCATAGAAGCAGTGAGCACAGGCGAAACCTTGCGTTTGGACCAAAGTTTGCTCCAGAGCCACTTGTAAGGTCACTTTCAAGGTCACTCTTGCACACCTGCAAGGCCACTCACACGCCGCGCTTCCGATGAAGTTTGTCCACGTTTCACCACAGTGTGCGTCGGTAAAATTATCAGTACAGTAGGCTCTTGCTTAAAGCCTAGCAAGGTGAAGTTTATTGGGGACTATGCTGTATTAATCGCCTTCATATCCTGACCTCGGATAAGGAAGGGTTCTTTGTTGTTGCCCCAGAGGCGACCTTTAGGAAAAGGCATGCTCGGCTATAGACAAAAATTTCAGTGTAACGAAGCTGTAACGAAGCTTCACCTTCAGTGTAACGAAGGTGAAGGAAACCGACATTGCCTTGTTTCAGAAACATAATCTGTATAAGTTAGTGTCGAGTGTAAGAAGGCGAAGGCCTTACATCTTGATGTGTTCTTTGTGGCAAAAAACATAAACCCGACATCCCATTCCGTTCGGTAGCAACAGAAAGAACCACGTGGCATAATGCAGTTTCCAGTTACCTGCAAAAGCACTTGCAAAAGTTACGCGTGAGTGATCCTTTTGTTCTATGCAACTGTGATGAGCTCATCGAGTAGCTTTCCCATTGTAACACTGGTTCGGGCAATGTTTTAGTGTTGATGTACGTGACTTCTACTATAATATTCCCAATGATGAAATTATGACAAGTGTTAAAGTTTTGATCACATAAGACAATGATGAGCTGAAATTTCGTAATACTGCTGGTCTTTCTTTCAGTAGTTTTCAGTTGATTTTGTCATTTTACCTGAACTCTATGTTTGTGGACTGGAAAGAAAGTCTGGTCCTTATGCCCAAGTCCATGTCTTCTGAGTTTCGAATAATTCTTTAACACGCGTTTGTTCCAGGACCCAGTCGGCTCTCTTCTTGTCTGTTAATCTTATACCTATCATTTTTTGTTCCATTGCTCGCTGAGTCGTCCTCACTTTAGGTTGATCCCTCTTAGTGAGCCTCCAAGTTTCTGACCCGTCGGTGAGCACCCGTAAGATGCACCTGTCATACAATTTCATCTACAGGGACAATGGTAGGCTGCCATTCATTATCTGATAATGCATAATTTAGTGATTTGGTAATAATGGTAAATGGAATAAATGAATAGTAGTAAATATTAATATAACAATCTTCAATCAATAAATCTATCATGTTTATTCACGTGCCCCAGAACAGCCAAAGGCCTGAGTGCTGGCGCACGGATAGTTACATAAAAACAAATAACAAGAAACAAACAAGCGACAAGACACACAAATAAAAGTAGTGAAAATTACATAAATAAAACACGGGCGGAGCCTGCGTACAAATAAAAAAGAAAAAATAACACCATCTTACCGTAGTGAAACCTGAGTATTATGAAAAGCAGCCACGGGGTCGATTCAAGTGCCCATTAGTTTTCAGATGGTCGTTTCCATTAGGTTGAGGTACGTAGCTACCGTTATATTTACGGTTTCGTTTCCACGGTAACTACCACACTTTTCCCTTACTAGACCCAGAAATGGGAAATTCCGTTGAGCCCATGGCTGTTTCGCATACTACTCACGGTTCCCCTACGGGAAGATAGTGTAATTTTATTAGATACGACGGCGCTGTGTCCCTCACTTGTGGTTGTTGCGCCGTCCACACCCCAACTGCGCTTACTCGGCTTGCTGAACGCCTGGTTGTGTCTGACCCATTAATAGCTCCTGATGCGACAGTGTTACCGGTATCTTCCTGGGCCGGCCAGAGATAAGCCGAGCATGTGCAGTGGGGGTGTGGAGGGCGCCAGAATAAGGGAGGGTCATAGCCCCGGCCATGACATGCTGGAGCGACAGTGTGGCCGGTGTCTTCTTTGGCCAGCACGAGACCCCGACCATGAGATGCTGAAGCGACATTGTAACCAGTGTCTTCCTGGGCCGGCACGAGACGAGCACGCTTCCCCTTAAATGGCTTCTGGAGCGGCAGTGTTGCCAGTATCTTCCTGGGCCGGTGGATGGACAGACGACGGACGGCGGAGCCTATAGCAAGAGATGATTTGCATCTAAAAAAAGAAGATTGCTTTGTGGCTCTGCTGGTTGTAAAGACCACACAACAAGCACAGCAACATAGTTTGACAGAAAATCTACAAAAACAATGACAAGGGTATAGAAACAAATGATAACACGAACAAATCACAGTAAACACTTTCATAAATAGGCAACCAGCAGTTGGTTAAACAGAACCGCGGAGAAATCAAATTCCAGCAATGGAGAAAAAGAAAAGAAAAGAAAGAAAAACATAGAACGACAGAGACGTCATAGATGTTTAACATTACTGTATGCAACAGCGCAGTACGGTAAATTTCAAAGAAACTTCGAAAGATGTCAAGGCGTACAAAGAAGCGGTTGTAAGAATTATGTATTTTGCGCACCAGAGAAGGATTCGAATTGCGCGCAGCGGTCAAGAACGGGCGATGCGACCTGGTGGGCCTTTGTGGGACACTAAACTTTAAACAGTTAAGCAGGTCGGTTCAAGAAATGTCTCCATGAACAATTTTGTGAAGGAATGTAAGATCTGCACGCATGCATCAGCAGTTCAAGGAAGGGATAGAAAGAACTGCGGGTAAGTCAGAATCAGGACTCGGGCTGTGAATGTGATGGCGGTGCATAAGTATGGATAAAAACTTCTTCTACACACGTTCTATTAAATCGCTTCTAGATTTGTAGATGACGTTCCAGGCAAAAGAAGCATATTCTAACTGAGGAATACATGTTGTATTATATAGGACTAGAAATGAATCGGGAGAAGAGAATTCCTTGGAAATCCGACAAACACTCCCAAGACTGTGTTGCGCTCGCCGGGTGATTAGCCTAATATGGGATGAAAAAGAGAGGTACTGTGGAAAAGCACAGCGAGGTCCCCAATCTCCTCAACCCTTTGCAGAGGAACTCCCTCAATGCTTAGGAACACAACAGACGATATGTTTTCCGGCTGTACCGGATAACTTTTGTTTTAACAGGGTTCAAAATCAGATAGTTTTTGCTACACCAGCCCCAACATTCCGTCAAATCACTCTACTGGGCACGGCCGTCCTGAACACCGCTAATGTGCCTAAATAGTTTGACATCATCAGCATAAAGAAGAAATGAAGATTTTGTTAAGAGTGTTGACACATCGTTGATACATATCGAAAACAACCATGGACTCAGCATGAAACCTTGAGGTACACCACTTGTTGCAGTGCACACAACACTTTTTGTTTTTACATATACGTAAAATGACCGGTTAAG
Source organism: Haemaphysalis longicornis (assembly GCF_048455015.1). Taxonomy (NCBI): domain Eukaryota; kingdom Metazoa; phylum Arthropoda; class Arachnida; order Ixodida; family Ixodidae; genus Haemaphysalis; species Haemaphysalis longicornis. The sequence goes on from NW_027526445.1 coordinate 10,473,367, forward strand.
GTGATAGTTGGCCAACAATGTAATAAGGGCTGCGTCTACACCTGACGCAGTAGGCTTGTTAAATAATAGTTGATGGTTAACCATATCAAACGCCTTACTGAGTTCAATATAAATGGTGTCCAACTGGCCCTTTTCACAAACTGCCGCCGAAGCCGGTGTCATAAAGCTGGCAAGATTTGTAACCGTCAATTGAACCGAGAAAAAACCGTGCTGATTAGGTATCAGAACGTTCTTGACGCATGGCACAACAACATTGTGCAGAGCTCACTCAAGAAGTTTTGAGGAAACACAAAAGAGTGAGATGGGGCGATTGTTTGTGACGGCTGATTGATCACCAGATTGAATATAGCAAAAATTCGAGCTATCTTCCAGGCATGAGGAAATTGGGCATAAAGTAAACAGTTAATATAAGAGGAAGTAAAACAGGCACAGAAATGTTAAAGTAAGCCTTCATGAAGGCTGCAGGAATTGCACCACCACCACAGGAAAATGATGGTTTCATCCGTGTAAGGCTATCATTGGCAAGTTCATCGAACATGGGTGTATTGAAATTAGACAATCTCTTGAATGATAGGCCTTCGTCGTTTGCATCAAGCAATTGAAAGACAAAGTGAAAGTACTGAGGAAAGCTGATGGCAACATTCTCAAAGTGTTCACCATCGGAATTAGGCAGGGTTAAGTGTTCTTGAGATGCCTTAAATGGCCGCGTACATACCTACAGAAGTCAGCTGGTATCTGAGACGCAGCAGCCTCCAAGGACTCCATGTATCGCTGATGGTCACGCTGGTAGAGGCTTTTACAAAGTGAGCGATACCGACTAAACTCAGCTTTCCACTTGTGGAGACCAGAACGCTTTGCCTTTTTGTGGGCGCCGTCCCTACGTTTAAGTGAAACTTCTAAGTTCTTTAGAGAACCAGTGGGGAAATTTGGAATGAACAGTCTTATAAAGAGGGGTGCACTTTTCTTGCCACTCCTGACAATTTCGGTAAAACGTCGAACCTGTTCATCAACAGCACTGACATAAAAAAAACGTGAACACTCAGAGTATGAATAAAAGTGATACAACGCAACATAATCTCTCTGTTTGAATGCATATCGCAGGAGTTCACAATCGTTAACCCCGCCATCGCGATGCAGGGGTGCGACCGAGACAGAGACAATAAGAGGGGGGTTAAAATTGTCAGGGTGTACAAGAGAAATATCCGAGGCACACACTTATACCTTATTTACGTTGGAGAAGCACAGAACCAGAACATTACCAGAAGAGATTTATATGCGGTACAACGGCTGCAGGGAAGTGAATGAACGACTAAAACTGTAATAACATGCAGCATTTCTGCGCTGCATCATGGTTTTTGTGCTCAAAGGAAAGCCTGTTCCAGCGAATACCTGGGGATTTTAAGACCCCAAATATAATGAGCTTATGGTTGGAGTGTGCATTTGAGTCTTTTCTTACATGTGAGTCCTCGAATAAACTCAGAAGGTAATAAATCCGGGGATATCTAGAATGCACTTATGAATAGCTTCTCGCCCCTCGTAAGGCCTACCTCAATCCAGACTAATTCATCTAGAGTTATTTCATCTAGGTGTACGCGCTGTGACTAGGACGTTTAGCAGTTCCCTGGGTGTGCTAAAGGGCTAGGATAGCCGGTCGGTGGGTCTGAGTAAGTTTGAGTTTATGTTGATATAAAAAAATGTTGTTTAATAAAGTAATGACGGAATTCCGCTTCCGAATTTCGAGTTGCCCTGAGGTTATCCAGTTTGTTGGCCAAGGCTAGTTTGTATAAGTTATTGCACTCGTCGCACCTTCATTACAAATGTCGCGTTCGATTCCGCCGAAGGGCGAGTGTATGTCTTGTGTTCGGAGGGACCTCCCCCTGAGGCTGAAGTGGAGCGTCGTCAGTTGGTGTACAGTTCACTCAGACGATGTTCGTACTCCGCAAATACTGTGGTTATAAAGTCTCTAGGTTCTTGTATTATGCTCTTCAATTCGGAGACGTCAGTCCTAATTTGGCTGTGAAGCTTTGTTTCTAGTGGCTCAAGCGTGGAATCTACTGATTCATCCAGTTTAGTTTGAACTATCTGTGCTCTTTCGTCAATGAGACCATGGGTGCGGCTCCGCCGTCGGCGTTTCGTGGAAGCGGTATGTGGATCGCTGTCCATATACTGGGTATCTCTCGCTGGGAATGTGTTTGTGGTTATGTAGCCTTGCGCACATTGTTTAGGCGATTGCTGTGTAGCTGTGCCCATTATTTCAGTCGCCGGCGTTTGGTTGGTTCGAGAGAAATACTTTGAGTGCACGTTTTGATAACAGAGTGTACAGATCAGTAGGCAAAGAAATATGTTGGGAACACAATACTGTCTTGCAAAATGCTCAAACTGAGCATAACAGTTTGGAGAAGTAAATGTGTCGTGGTCTCTCAATTCTGTAACAGGGACCAACGGAGAAAGAAAACAACTTTCCCAAAAATGTGTTGTAAACACAGTGTAAAAAATGGTTCTTCATATGGAGGAAACTGCAAAGAGGAAAATAAATTATTATTATTCAGAACGGTCTCATAATAGGCAACATTTCAAAAGGTAATTATTATGTAGAATTCACTTTTGCACACAATGAAACTGTGCAGTGATAAAACATCCTAATTCCGTATCTAAGAAATTCGTATACAAGTGCATAAACCTAACTGTTGTGCAGAGAATGGGAGCAGGTGCCTCGAGTTATCTACAACGCAAGATACTGAATGACACCTTTTGCTAATACCTGTGAAATGCCAGTTTCCGATAATATCAGAATGAAACATCATGCCTAATTATTTTACACTATTTGACAACTGTAGGGGCGGGCCTGAGCAGTAAATTCAATACTGGTCATGAGCGAAAATTGGCAAAGGTTGATGGAAATTTTATAAGTGTTATGAGAGCACACACAATAGTCTTTTGCTGACATATTTCAATCCCCTTATCGTAAAAGAGTTTATAATATATATTGCATCTGTTGGAATGTTATTGCATCTGTTGGAATGGTATAAAACTGAACTACAAAAAGAGACTTTACTGGTCCGAAGCATTGTATCGCCGGCATATTGGTATAGACTATATTTTGATACAAACTCATGTCATTTATTAAGGTAAAAGTTACGTAACAGAGGGCGTAGAACGGAGCGCTGGGGTGCTCCGGATTGCTTTCTTTTTTAACTCGTATATGCAGCTAAACGCACCACCGGAGAGCGGCTAGAAAATGACCTGCATCACACGTTCTTAAAAAGCCAGCGGACAGAAATTATTTCTAACAAATCAAGAGGCAATGTGTGAATAACCGAATAGAATCCCTTGCCCAGGCAGCACAGGCCTGTTTGGCCTTCCTCAAGCCGGTGTACTTTGGCCGGTGATTTTCTGCGCGGCCTTTCTCCGGCCACCATGCACGGCCCGTGTTCAAATCTGGGCCTTTTGTCCGTACACGGCCGTACTCCCATCACCGTCCAACGGCCAGTGTCCGTCGGCCAGTCGACCGGCTTACGTTCATACGGGCAGATTCCAGGCGTAGGGCTCCGGCCATCCAAAAGACACCCGTATGCGGCCGAAGTCCGGCCACCGGAGGACAGCCGAGATGCGGTCGTCGGACTCCAGCCGTACTAAAGCTGCCGGAAATTCGGCCGTGCTACGGGCATTGTAGTTCAGCCACAGTGCATTACCTGTACTGAGGCCGGTGGACGACCACTGCATGCAGCGCAAGCAGATGACTCAAGAGCACAGTACAGCAGCACAAACTCACCATTTTCGGTACACTGCACCCACATCAAAGTAAGCTCGCGCATACCCACCAGCCGTCCAGCCTTCAGCGGAGCCTGGCTTAATTATCAGCGTCAGTTTACACGAAAACTAATTTATTCAACAGTTCTCACAAATGGTCGTTCCTTTAATTGCTGTGCCTCTTTTACTGTCCAATACAGCAAACATTCATTTCTTTGCAGAGCTGGAATATATGTATTGTCCAGGTCCTGATATCTTCTGTGGTGCGGCTTACCTGTTCTAAACAAGGAAGGATGAGGGGGGGGGGGTGGCAGGCGCATACTTTAGTGGGTTGAATTTCGCAAATATGAAAGAGCCGCTTTTAGGCAATTTTTTTTAAAACAACACTTTCATGCTTTGACTAAATCAACTATTTTTCTAACAGCTGCTTGACCAGTTTATTTGTATATAAAAATGGTGCGAATGCCTTTACAAAGCGGTTCCCAACTCCACAAAAGACTCAACAGTATTCAATATAATTTACTTCACACAAAAAGTATGTCCAGTATTTGCCTATTTTTGTTGCAAAAAAATTTTCTACTCGATCAACTTTTCTGATGATCTTTCACAGGGATGATACTAGAAGAGATCAAAGACGTACTTTCAGTTTCAATATATTTTTATGTTGTTCTCATGAGTTACGTGCACTTTTCTTAGTTGTCCAAAAGAAATAATTTTCCTCTAAAGTCGTACTACGTTAAGAAAATTGTAGACGTGTTGCGAATGACGCCCTTCTTCAGATGGCTGCAGTTGTATTCCTCTGTGTTCACGCAAGGAAACGCATCAGACAAGAGTTTCATATTTTCTTTCAAACAAATACCTCAGCGATTGTAGTATTCATACAGCAAACCTTGCATACTGCAACGAATGGAGCTATAAATATTTCATTCGTCAAGTTTGAATGCGTAGGGTTATCAACCCGTCGGAAGCGAACTTGCGGCTCCGCAAGTTTATTTATTTCTTTATTATTTATATTTCTTTTTTTATTTTTTTATTTATTTATTTATTTGATACCTGCTTGCCTATGCATTCATTATAGCGGGGAGATACATAACAATAAGCATCAAATATGAGACCAAATAACAAAATAATTCTACATAGCGCCGTGAAAATCGTCATTATAAACAGTGGATAAAATCATACATGTAAGATAATTACACTCTCATCTTGATCTAAAATAAAGTGAATCACGCAAGGCGTCACCTTAAAGGAAAGTTAAGAATTTGTTTCTGCGGATAATAAAGAAAACTGCGGAAGAAAGTGTGGCGGCATGGTTCGGTGAGGGGATAAGGCTGTGCCCGCACAAAACATTGGTTGGCGCGATCCTTGTTGATAAAGAGAAGGGCAGACGGGTGCATGGCGATGATGCGCGCTCACTTTCTAAGTCGCAGTTTGCGGTCGCTTCCTGAGACACACTTCGCGCCGTCTCAGCTGACGCTCACCATCGCTGCCGTCGAGAGAACCCACGAGTTACTGCGATCATATGCGTTCGCTGCTTAGGAATAAGCTTACTGCACACGAATTTTGCATTAGGGGGTATCGTAATTGCCAACCCATTTTGCGCAGAACTTACCCTTAACACGGTGAACAAGTAACGAACCTCCATTGTGTCTAGGAAAAACACGGAAGAGCTGTAACAAAAAGGTGAAAAGTGATTAAGAACAGGCTTGTTTCGCAGTCCTAAAGGCTTCCTGGACAAAACCTGGCATCTTTCCGAGGATTGTACTCAGGAAGAACAGTTTTCTACCTAAATAACAGTTTTTGTGCCACCCTGCTTGCTTTCCAAACTTTTTGCTCTTATTTATTCCGGTAAACAGTCTTCTGCCAGTGCAACCACATCAAAATGTTGTAGAGAAACATTCTTTGAAAAAGTGTTTAAAAGAAAAATACTATTATAAAGTGTTTTACCATGTTCCTGACACTATAACCAGAGCTGCCGTATGGGGTGTACGCAATTATTGAGTGGTATAACCCCACACGCGAAGCAAATCGTTTCCGTCTGATCTCATCACGCTTCCTCATCATCGTATAAAAACCTCTATGTAAGCCCGGAGGAAGAATTAACGCTGCAGTGAAAGAGGGCAAGCATACTCGCGCATTCATTACTGTTTAAAAATGGGGAACGACTACAAAAAGAAAAAAAGCATTAATAAGTACAGAAGGCAATTGTACGGATAATTGAGGGTGTTCGAACTAGAACCCACTCTATTCCATTCTTTCGCAAGGACAACCTGTTAACGCTTGAGAATATCTTCAAAAAATAGCGATGATCAAATATCATCAACTGAAATCTAATGCGGTCGCATTTCATAATGCATCTTCTCAAAGGCAGCAGATATACAGATTTAGACGCATCACATATTACAGTGAGAGAATACGAATGATATACAGTGCACAAAAAGTAACGTTTATGATCCCTGAACTACTGAATGCACATCCAGCAGTTACAACCATACTGCAAAAAAGCCGCTCAGTAATTTCGTTTAAAAGAAAATACCCAGATATGTAGTAATGTTTCAAAAGTATTTTTTTTTTCTTTTCTTGTCAATTTCATTTTTGTATATCACCCAGCCTGACCCTAAAGCACAGCGAGTAAGGATTGGTCACTTTTAGTAAGAAGTGAAGTCAGATGATTTTAACTTCGGTTGAATTTAAAAATGAAGTGTATGGATATCTCACTCCTAGTAAGTAGTGAAGCCTGTTGATTTTAACTTTTTTTAGTCAGATCCCATGACATTATATGCTGAATAAATCTTGCTATTTGCACATATTCCTTGCTTTGTGTCCTTGAACAAAGAAAGTTTCAATACACAATTTTTATAAACTGAGCCTTGCAGACAGGTCTCGAATTATGAGTGATTTTGAGAGGACGTTTTAAAACTGCTACAAGAAATGTGAAAATTTGCTTCCTTTTGCGCCTCAAACATGCTCCATGTGCGCGTAATAAACTGGACAGATAACAGCAGTTTGTCAGGCATTAAAATGCCTCTTTGCCAACCTTGCCCCTTACATATCAGGCAAGTGTGCAGTTCCCTGTGCTCTGTAACTGAAATCGACGCTGTTTCTAATAAACGGAAGCAGTAGTCGATCGCATCGTAAAGCTTGTGGCGTTCGCTTAATTGCATCATTACTATCGCCTAGATACCGCGGCAATTTTTGATTGGATGTTCTTGTCATACGCATGAAAGTCGTGATGCAGGGGACTTTTGTGTACAAATAGGGTTCCCCAGAACTTATGCCATTCTTAAAAGATGTGATCAACTTTAGCTGTCGTAGAAAATACATCACATGGAATGCAGAGGAGTACACATACGATGTTTCCGTTGTGGGTTAGGGTTCAATACCTGGTGGTGACGAAAACACTGAGGAAATTGCGGGCGCAGTAGTAATGAATTATTTTATTGAGATCAAAAGCTTTTTTTATTCCAATGGAAGGGGTCTTCGCAACACAACATAAGCACACCGTTGTTTCGTGTAAAAAAGTTATTTGAAAAAGGAGCGATCCAACCCTTCAAAGCATTGTACATTTTAATAAATAGTGTAAGAAAATTTTGTTTACATTTAAAAAACGGTTTTATAAAACAGGTGTTATGCATTTAGTGTTCAAAATATAGTTATATGTATATAGGCAATATATTTTAAAATGTTTGCGATTTTTTTTGTTGCTGCATGTACACTCTAGAAAAATTTTCTTTTTTTAACTTTATTTATTTTTGTACTGTCAAGTTATTATATAAAGTAATGTAGTTTACCATCGCGAATTTCAAACAGTGTTCCAGATCATAAACTCGCAATGTTAGCTTTTTGGGATTCGCATATACCATGTTCAAGGTATGTCAAATGCGAAGTTTGATCGTGTAAGCAGTAGACCGCCGATGTGGCTGGCAAACTGTTGGCCTCTCTTTGGTCGGGGTTATCAGAGTGCCTTCGAATTATAAATCGCTTATCTTTCGCACCAGGAGGACAACTCAATACAACTGCTTTGTGAAACATGGTAGCGTGAACTGACAAAGTTATACAAAGTTTACTTACCATGCATTCTATTCCCATTCATGGCAAAATATAGGCTGTCCCATGGTAGTCACAAGCAATCAAAACTGTACCGGCATCTACAATGTCAATGTGATTGGTTAGCTACCTGCTAACCGATCAAACACGTTTTTCGTGGTCTACTGCGAAAGCATAAATTGATTTTGTCAGTCAAAGATTTAGTGTTCATAGTATACCAAATATAACAGTTTAAATCTATTCGAGACTGCCGAAGCACGAACACAACATAATACCTACAGCTGGAACGATAAAAAACTGGTAAACACATTTCTCCAGCAAGCCCCTTTGAGCAGACTAACCAATCTATGTTGAAGCCTACCTACATCATTTCGCGAAACTGGTAGACGAATCTGGGAATTGTGACGCTAAGTGGAATCCCAAACATGTTTCTCAACAGTGTGAGACGTCAACACAACATCTGGCTAGCACATGAAGCACCGGTCGGCTGCGTAAGAATAAACTCCGTTAATTGCCTCCAACCTTTGTGTTTGAAACGTAAGTGTAATGCAAAAACGAGAACTTCAGAACAAATTTAGCACCATTTACGGGAATAACAACGCATGTTGTCGCTGATATCATATATGTTGCAGTAGCAAAGCTATCGGCCAGGTAAACAAAGAAAACTTGGCGAAACATACATAACGAATGGGTCGAACCATAGCGAAGCTGCAGTGTTTTTTTCTACGTGACCACTGAAGAGCACATCAACACGCATTTGTAGAATTTTCAAATTGTTGGTTACATGCTGTGTCGTCGCCTTGCACTGTGATAGTGGTAGTTAGTGTCATATACATCGATAGCGTCGTGTTCTTTATGCCCAAGCATCACGCGCGTGGTAGCCCTTGATGATAGTTGGGGCGCCGAGGCGGCGCGGTCTTGCGCTTAGCTTGCGTGGTGTTCCTAGAGTTGCGTCTATGTTCGGTTGAGCGGGTGTTGCGCCAGCTGTGGCGTTGTTGGTTGCTATACAACGCGAGGCGCGCCTCGGTGTTTTGGCCAGTGCCTTTTCTTCCAAAAGCCACCGTGCCAGCTGGACCACCTTGGTGGTCACCGTGATTCGCAAGTTAACCAGCGCTCGCCATTTCCGCGGTGTTTCTTCGCGTTGCACACCACACCTTACGGTCAGCTACAACAGCACCGCCTTAAAAAAGAATAGACCACCACAAAGGGTAACGGTGATGATAATGAGAACACACGCACCCCATGAGACATTGACCGCGGTATCCGCCTTGTCATTGCAATGGAAAGAATAAACGCTCCCCCTTCTCACCAAAACTTGTTTTAAAAATGCCACGCTGCGGTTTAATTTCAACAATTTGCTCGGAAATTCAGCACTGAGGCTTTCACATGTACGGCATATTTACGGGTTCTTTTAACGCTTCTTCGCGTTACGCTCTCCGCGTATGTGCATTCCTTTTCAGTGGTGCAAACTCTGCTTGGGTACCCATTTGACGAGAATTATAGACCTTGCGCATGGTACTTTAATCAGGAATTTTCCAAAGCGATGGGTCTGTTGATTGCCCGGTCACGAGTGCATGGGGCGATGTAAGCAGAAAAATTTAATGCATCAATACATGCAGTTAAGGTGCTTTGCGGCCACAAAGGATATGTTCTTTGTAAATCTGGTTGGATTGCTTTTAGCCGAGAATGCCCAGCCTCGAAAAGAAACAGTTCATTGGCTGGATATACGTGTATGTATTGAGCTACCATTGGCTCCCGTGGTTATGATCGATGATTTATGTTTTTTTGAATATTTGTTTGAAGAAATATCCTTAAAATAGCGCTGAAAATATATTTGCGGTTTTTAAATGTAGCACAAGATTATTCAAGCTGGAGAAAGTGCACACGTTCCCGCCGTAGTGTCTGAACTTACTAAGCTTGTTTTTAATCGTGAGAAATCAGATAATCATCGTCATCATCACCACCCCGTCCACGCCTTGTGGAGGGCAAAGGCGTCTACCATATATGTTAAATTATCCCGGTTCAGTGCTAACTGCGGCCAATTTACCTCCGCTAACCTGATCTCATCTGGCCTCCTAGCTTTCTCGCCCCCCCCCCCCCCCCCCCCCCTGCCGCACTTGCCTTCTGTTGGGATCCACTCTGTTAGCCTCAGTGACACACGGTTATCTTGCCTCTGCAATAAATGCCCTGCCGACGTCGTTTTCGTCTTCTTGATTTCTACCAAGATGTTCTTAACACGCTTTTGTTCTCTGACTCGCTGCACTACCTTCCTGTCTCTTAACATTACACTTTTCGTTGCTTCTGTTTCGTTGCTCATTGAGTGGTCCTTTATTTAAATTGAACCAGTTTAGTGAGATCCCAAGTTTCTACCCAAAAGTTGAGTACGTGTAAGATGCACTTTTAATAGACTTCCCTTTTCAGGGGGAATGCTGGGCTGCCAATAATTATCTGACAATGCCTGCCGAATACACTCCAGCCCATTATATCCTTTCAAGTATCTCCATCTCATGGTTGGGATTTAGGTTCACTACTAGGTCTAAGCAGCCATTTTCGCTTACTATTTTCACTGCCTCGCTAAATATCTCAAACCACTGTGCTCTTCCGAGGCTAGTGAGCATAACTTTAGTTTTCCACATAGTATTTTCAGGCCCACAATTCTACCCTGCTTGTCCTGTGGGATAATCACGCTTTGTAATTCATTGCCCGAGTTACTTAGCAAGGGAACGTAATCAGCAAATCTTTTGTACTCCATTAGCCCTTGTACTCCATTAGCCCTCCATTAGCCCTTACGACCACCGGTTCTCTATCTAATGCTCTGAACCCTAATTGTAAACATTCTGTAAATAACATTGTGGCGATTGTGTGCATTTTTCTGACGGCCTTTCTTATTGTTGTTTTACTGCTCTTCTAAGGAGGAAGACTATGGCTGCTGTGGGCCCATTGCAGGCATCTTCAAGTATTTTTCTGTAATGGTCGTCTTCACCCTGATTCCACGATGCCTGCATGGCTGCTGAGGTTCCCACCAAATCAAATGCTCTTGCATAATTTATGAAGTGTAACTAAAAAGGTTCAGTATGCTCCATGCATTTCTCTATCAATGGATTCATCATGTGGAATTGCTTTTACGAAAGCCTGCTGTTTGATTTTGTTGAATAAAATCTGAGGCGGCCGAAATTCTGTTAGTGATTTCCTTGCTAAGTGGCCTGCATACGACTGACAGTACGCTGATCGGCCTGTCATTTTTCAAGTCTTTATGTCGCCATTCGTGAAGGTTATATTGATGTTCGCGTTCACCCATGGTTCTGGTACACTCATGCTCATTAGGCATTGCGTATAGTGGTTTAGCAGTTTTTCTAATAAAATTTGTCCTTACTTCAAGCGTTCGGCTGTTTTTGCTTTGCCTCCTGGCATTTTGTGAACGACTTATTCGTACGGTATTATTATGGATTTCTCGGTAACCGTGCAGATATTATACAACTGCTCGGGTACTGTAACTATTTTATCTCTATGTGCCGTGACATTACCTTTCTTGTCTGTAGGCGCATAATTCTGATTTTCCCCATGCCTAGATGCCTCTTCACTCCTTTCACGAGGTCGTGGGTTCGACACCACACTACGGCCAGGTTTTTTTTCCATTTCTTCATTTCAAAAAGCTGTATCGGCTTCAAGGATAATAAATGACCCACCACATTCTTTCGAATCCCTTCCTTGGGTTCTTCGCTAGCTACCCTTATTTCTATCTTAATTCAAGGAGCCTCTCATTTGCCATTCTGATTCGCTGCACGCATAGCGAGGATCTCTGTTCTGACAGGCTTGATGACATAGGTAGCTTTAGAGGGTCCAATGATGGTCCACCGCTCTGGACATGTCATAGACGCTTGAATCACGGGCGGGGGGTTGGCGGTTAAAAAGAAGGTCCACTTCACCCCGAGTAGTCAGAGTGGAGCAGGCTACCACCCCCGAAGCGCAACAAACAAATACCTTATAGGGTGCCTCAAAGGTGTCATGAGCACATTGAATGAACTAGTGCACCCCTTAGGCTGGGTGGTCAATGTCGTCTGTGGCAAGTATGACGTTGCAACGAAACTTTGCGACAAAGGTCTGAGCATTCTTCTGAACACAGAAGTTCAGCAGAAAGCTCACACTTTCATTGCAAGGTTTGGTGTCACATTCCCACCTTTTCCTCGGTGTTTTCCGGCTCTGCCATCTTCTTCTGTGTGCGTCATCAATTCTCCCATGCACGTCACGAGGCACAAATCTTGAAACTAAACACCTTTTTGTCCTTTCTCAGGATAATAAAAGCATCGTCTGATCAGCGTCGACGGGTCGCGGCGGCGCCTTTGGATAATTAGCGCTTCCTGCAGCATGCCTAACGCAATCGTGTTCGTCCATATTTTTCGTTGTTTACTCTATACTCACGCTTTTCGTTAAGGTGCGTTGGGTACGCCGACACGACGACGGCGAAGCCTAGTCGAGTTAGCAACCGCCTTGTTACATGACGCCGGCGTCGACCCGAACACGTCTGCCGATTGAAAGTCCGCGCTTAGTGACTGGGTGTCTGACCGAATACGCTGATGACGAACGATTGGCCGAACGGTCCTGAGAATCGATCCAGAAGCGAAAACTGCACCCCGACGACAATTGTGCCGTTATGAATGCGGCTCTGTTCGGTTAGGTCCTATATTGTAATAAACATAGAAAGATCCATGAACTTTATACAGCTCAAAATATCGGATCCGTATTTCGGCTGACGACACTCCGCGGGTTCGCTTTAGCGACAATTCATCCACCGGAGTAGGAAAATGCATATTCGTGTGCGACCAGCAACGCTTGTTGAAAACATAACCTCACTTAAGAGCAGAAGAGGAGTTACGGAAGTGTTTTTCAGGTAATAAGGAATCAATATCGGGTAAACGTTCAGGGATAAGTGTAATATAAAAGCACGGTGAGTACTATACACCGCAGGGCGAAATAGTGGAACCAGACTCTCAATGCAGTATAGAGGTTATTTCAGCCCCATCTCCAGTTATTTTACGGCATTGTAGACTAGCCTCGCGCCCGCTCGATCCAAACCGCAGGTCCAAATCGCGCCAGGTTGTAGCTTTTTCTTTTTTTCGCTCTGCCTTCAAGGTGGCGTGGTTTGGGGATTGCATTCGCGAATGCGAAACCGAACATTTTGGTTCAACAGTGGAACTACCGTATAAAACGTCAATGATACGCGTCAGTCATAGGTGCGATTCGTTGAGTTTTGAACTGCTTCTTTGCATATGTTAAATGGCAATTGTACTTTCCGAGGACGAAATACTGATGTGTATTTTGTAAAATTGGAGTGTATTTATACAGTATTATACCCACTGCAGTGTCTCTCATCCCATCAAAGCAGTCATGAGAGCGACATTTACCAGTCGGCGTCATTGACTTTCTGCCTTATTCAACAGTTTACATAAAACGAACAAGTTATTCCTCCACCGTGCACGAAAGTTATTCCTCCAGAAGGGGCACCGGATAAACACCTCCATCTATAAACACCGCAGCTTACACTGCTACACGCCTCGAGCTTCGCTATCGCCGCGCCTATAGCCACCGCTCCTTCGCGGAAGTTACGGGAGAAGCACTGCGGGAATGATGGGGTCTCATGCAGTGTTTTGATTCTCCCTCGCTTCTTTCGGCTTTCTGGGCCCTGAAAAACGTGTTATAGAGATGTCTGTAAGCAAATAGTATGTTCAAACACTTTAACAAACAGCTGCGTCTTGGTAGAGTGCTTGAACATCAACAAGAGATATTAGGGGAAGCCGTCCTGCGCGAATCTAGGCCGCTCTTATGGGAATCGGTGGCAGCAGCAACATACCACCACTGCCACCTCGGAATACGTCAGGCACAAGTGAATTCTATTGTCGCCACGTGTAGACCTGATTCTGGCAGGGTCAAGGCTGGATTCATTTTGCAGCGCGGAACACGAATGCTGCTTTGTTTCGAATATATGCGTCGTAGAATAATATGTTTCGGGGATGCAATTACCCGATACCTGACAATAACTTGTGCTTCTAATGGGAATATAAGCGACGCGAAGATGTTAAGTATATTTCACGTTCCTTAAATAGTTGCCCATTCATGCTTTGTAGTAAGATCCAAGAAATTTAATAAAACCATTGAAAAATCAATGGTTTGCATAGACCGCAGGAAGGAACAGCTCGCACAGGAATGAAGAAACCAAGTACAGCTTCGGAAATTGTAAAAACGTTTGTCGAAACTTAAGCAAGTTAGTACTCACCTGTCCAACTAGTTGCGAAATGCAATATTTCTTAAGACACGGGGAAGGCTTAACTATAGTTATTTACAGATGCGGACCGAAATCAAGGAATGAAAGGCTTTGCAATCACACGCAGGAACGGAGCGTTCACTTTCTTTTTTTTACTACAACGAGTAGCTGACCACTCGGGGAACGGAAGTTTAATGTACACAGTAAGTAGGTAGGTATACAGTACGTTCTCAAACGATAAACGGTGTCGCTCGAAGAGTGGTATCCCGTAAGGCCCTCTGATTTCAGTTTGTGCTAGGTTTTGCAGGCTCCCTGTGTTATGTGAGATGTTTCGAAGAAGTGTTTATTTGCAAACGTGAAGCAGTCCATCAGCCCATCTCCGGGCTACTCGCAGAATATTTCCGTACAGATGATCGATAGCCAGCGCTGACCTCGCCACTAGACGGCCCAGCATTAAATTTTTGTAAGGTGGTGATACCCGGATACAATTTGACGTTATCCATCGTACTTTTTTGTAGAACGTGAGTGAAATTTATGGCACATTAGCTTCTCCAAGGTATTGATCAATATCTGAGGTGTAAAGCATAACTAACATGACAAAGTAAGAGTGCTCCGCTAAATTATGTAAGCATACAAAATTTATTTTTTATTGATTTAATACATATACCTACAGCGCCGACACGGAATTATTGTAGGGGGGTTCAAATTTGATGCAGAAAGCATTCATGAAAAACGGCAAACACAAAAGTGCATCATCACTTAGAAATACAATGGCAGAGCATAATACACAACTGTTTCTTGTTACATCACAAAATCATGGATGGCAGTGGGAAAATCAGATGCGACAACTATTTCACTAGGAAGAGCTTTCCACTCTTCAAACCTTTTAGAAAAGAATGAGTATTTAAAAACATCAATGAGACACTGATACAGTATAATTTCGTGGTGGTTATCTCCTCTGGCAATGATATAATGAGGTTCTTTTGTACAAATGTTTTTGATAATTCCTGTCTTATCACTTTGTATGTAATATAAAAATTTCAACCTAAATATTTTCCTACGTGCTGCCAAAGTTTTCCATGGAAGTCCGTCAACAATACTCGAGCTTCTGACAGTGAACTCGTAATTGGCTGTGACAAAGCGTGCTGCTCGTTTTGACGCACTTCAATTTATCAATATTCTTATTAGTAAATAGCTCCCATGAGTGGCAAGCATATTCTAGCACGGGCCTAATGTTACTGACATAATACGTTTCCTTCAAACCTCTAGGGGCGTGCATAAAGTTCCTCTGAAAAAATGCAACATCCGGACGCTTTCACCGCAACTGTGTCCACGTGCGCAGACCAATTTATAGTCGAAGAAAATGTGACACCGAGATATCTAACTTCAGCGCACATTTGTAAGGCGGTTTAATTTATACGATATGAAGTTACCAACCTAGTTATCTTATTTGTAAATTCTACGTGGTACCACTTCTTTATACTCATTGACATTGTTCATTTATCACACCAACTAGTTACCACGTCCAGGTCAGTCTGCAAAATTTTCCTGTTTTTATGCACGTAACTTGAAGATATAACGCAGTCATCTGCATACAGTCTATAGCAGATTTAAGATGAGCTGGCATGTCGTTTATAAAGATTAGAAATAGAAATATAGATTAGAAATACAAATAAAAATTAGAAAAAAAACTTACACTTTCATGTACAGACGTAGCAAGACAACTTTAAAAAACAGTGCTGGCGGAGATACTGTTAGTAAATTCCTGTACAGTGGAAATACAATCAGCTCCAAGCATATACCGGTTTCGCTACGCCGGTCTGTGACACCTTGACGCCTGGCGCTTACACAGACCGAATGTACCGCACTTAGATCACGCCAGAAACGTTGGCACTCTCGTAAATACACCACATTTGTGAACACAGTGACTTCTCCACGTAACTATATATTTCTAACGCACGCAAACAGTAAACCTCATTCGTAAAAAATCGCAAAAGCAGCGGCGACAGTGGTGAGCAGTCCGGAGCCTCCCGCTGGTTCTTTCGAAGTTGGCCGCTCGGGAGATTTGAGTGGATACCTTATCAGCAGTACCAAATATTAGCGCCTATTACAGTCATGACACACTGCTTCGCTTCACCTATCCTGGACGGCAGCACTATTTGAATGGAGAATGTTAATCGAAGGATATAAGCTGTGTTTGTACAGATATAAAGGCTTGAGTTTTGGCAGAGCGTCTCACACCTCCCGTTGCGGCGAGAGCGGTTGTGGGCTCGAAGTGAATCACCGCAGGGTCAATAGAACCTTTTCTGCCGATGCAATTTCCGTAACAGATATCATGTGGGTGACATTTTGCTATCCACCGGCATAAATAACTTTCGTGCTAGAATTGCCTGTGACGTACGCGCAACCCTTCCGCTGCTGCTTGTTACGGTTATAAATTTTTACAACTGAACGGACTAGCGGAATAAAATTCTGCAACTGCCTTTGCACGCGCGTGCATGGCGTCACAACAACAAAACCGAACTCTACATTGGAGCGAACGAGCGACCGCTCGTTAGGCAATATATAAACCTTTGTTGGTTCGGAAATCATGTACGTGCTCTCTCTAACATATTTTGAGGCGATTCTTTTGCCACCCGCAAATATATTTTAAACTCCCGTCTGTTCTGTCGTATTCCTTCAATGAACTTTTCTAGGAGTGATTGGAGTGAAGGATTCATAAACAAAATGACAAAAAATGGCCCAAACCGAACGCTGGAAGTCAGACAGCCCCACCCCAGAGCGAGGCTGCGGTGCAGAATATCGCAGAAGTAGTTGATTATCGCAGTAGTAGTAGATGAGTAGTATTAGTAGTAATAGTAGTAGTAGTAGTATGAGTAGTAGTTGTAGATGAGTAGAATATCGCAGTAGTGGATGAGTAGTAGATGAGTAATGCAGTAGCATTCGGATGTTCATGCAGACGTCACTGAGAAGCGAGGCATCATCGGCGGTCATGCTCACGCGATGCGAGGAGGTGGAACAAACGACGGTGAATCACGGCGTGGGCAAAAATGCTTTGTCTTGATTTTCAATAACTAAAATACTCAATATTTAAAAAAATCATTTAACGAGCTTATTGCTAGGTAATTGATTCACTTGAAGATGCCAACACCCTTGTACCGGCAGAACCTCTTTCAGAGCCCCCTTAACATATATACCCTGGAAACTGGAGGGCAGCAAATCCCGTATTTTCGAGGTTATGGCTGTCTTCTCAACCTGCGGGTATGTTTTCTCCACTTTCCTTCTTTCTTTCAAAAAAATGTATCCGCTTCAATGAAAAAACTGACTCACCACATTCTTCAATTTGCCTTCCTTGACTTTCTTTGCTGCTACCCTTATTTCTGCCTTAATTAAAAGAGCCAGTCATTTCTTATTCTGATTCGCTACATCCATAGCGAGGGTTTCGGTTCTGGCAAACATGGTGCCATAGGGTACTTAGGAGGGTTTAACGCCGGTCGACCGCTTTCGATATATCGTGGATGCTCAAGTCAAGGCCCGGAGGTTAAAAAGAAGGTGCGTATCCCCGAGTAGTCGAAGTGGCGCTGGCTACTATTCCGAAGAGCAGGGAAGGAATACCTTAACTGAGATACCCAAGTATATGGAGGGGAGCACAGCCCTGCCGAAACCGTAGTGGTCATCACGGCAAAAGCGTATTCTGGAATCGTGGGTTCGGATTCCGCCCCGCGGGAATGTTTCTCAATACTTGCCTTCTTTAAAAATACTGTATCTGTTTCAAGAATAATAAATGGTCTGCCACATTTTCACCTTTGTTTTCATTGGCTTTCTTGAATGCCTACGGTTATATATATACATACCCTTTATTGTACCGCAACCTTGCAAAGCTGAGAGCCTCCTACCCCCCGCGTTCCTTCGCCGTATCAATATGCAATATCAACTGGCACAGAAGTCGCAAAGCTGGTTTTGTGGCCGGTATTTTCTGCCTACAAATAAACGAGTAGTTAAACAGTAGTTATGTTCAGTTTTTCTACAGTTGCGAAACAGTGGTGCCTTGACGCAGCAAGTGAGGTTGTATGACATAGCAGCAGACAGGCTCTTTTTTTTCGACATGTCACATACATTGCTACGAACAACCACAAGATGGCGTACGCAAAGATGAAGCATGCTGTAGGGTTGAATCGAATACTCCATCGGGAGAACCGTATGAATTAACAAGTTGTCTTTACATGGTAATGTTTCAAGTGAAAAAAAAACTGCTCTTGTGGCCGTGATGTCCATGAGGAAGGGGATCTTAAAACACAAGGGGAGGTCAGCAATACCTACAGCCAATTTGTATTAACAAAAGATGGGAGTCTGACGCGCACGGAAATAGAACGCGGTTGGAGTACTCCACCAGGCGAATTTTCGTAAGACTCATTCATTCTCTGGGAGGTGTGCCATGGCGAATCGTTATAAATTTTTCATTTGCCTTTTTGTCTTGTGTTTCTTTTCGTCACGTGTACTCATACAGTACTCTCACTAGCATGTTGCTTTTCATGTACGAGTGAGTAAATGATTCTCTCTTTGCCAATCTACTCACGACGTCTATTTTCTACCAGGCGTGAGGGCATTCGAAAGAACCTTATAGAGTGCAACGAAGAAGGTGCATTTTCTTCCCTGACTAAACCATTGGGAACCTTCTTGTAAAATAATTATGATACTTTAGGTGGACAAAAGCTTGTAGTTAACTATAAGTGGTGTTTTGAAACAGACTAATTTTTGAACGACAGGCGGACCCGTGTGAAAGATAATACACACGCCGAATGAAAGCGCCCTCTCGTTTTTTTAGAACCAGAAACCTCAAAAATAAACACCGAAATGTTGGTGCCCACGAGACCGAGTATTCATAAAAAAGGTAATGCGGGAAAAGGTGTCTCTCTGCTTTAAAAATCATCCTCACCATCATCATTGACTATCCTGAGCCCCACCTGCAAGACACATATCAAGCGTTTGCTGTAATGCTAAACTTCTAGCATTCGTGTCGTGCTTGCTATTCCTCTCTTCGTTCGGCCGTCTAGCGCTAAAGGCAGGACAGGTTTGACGAATTCAAATCAATTTTGACGAGCTCGCACTGTTGGTGCCCAATCTGTTCGACTTTTGTTATTTCGTTGCTTGGCGTTGGATACTCATGCTCCAGAGTTTAGCCAGGGTCCTTTTGTTATGCTGCAGTGAAAGTTTTGCTTTTGACGCGCTTATTGTCTCTTGCTACGGGAAAATTATGGCCAGTTTTACTTACCCCGAATGAACAGCTTTAATATTACTTCGGCATAACAACCTTCGTTAAAAATGCGTTGTTATGCTAATAAATAACGTTACCCAACCAGACTCGGGTTACGTAAAGGGCAAAGAAAGCTAACAACACAATATTCCTGAAAACCGGAAAAACGCCATTTATGAAAGCGTCACGAAAAAAACTCACAAGAGAGTTTCGGAGTCCACACGGTTAGGCTTCAAATGTTGGAAACTTATGCAAGAGATTTCAAGAAGAAAAGGTAGCACCGCTGTTGCTTGCATAACAGCAATTCTTGATGCACACCACAGCTGCTAAAATGTCGTGTGGCTGTTTTTCGCAAAATATAGGTTTTTCGAAAACCGGTGCACTTCCATTAAGGGTGATGAAAGTCAAAGTTGCCATGCTCTTGCTGCAACTGTGTTGCGATTCGTTAAACGCGATGTTTGATACGAAAAACACTTGGTGGTTGCCAGTGGACGACTGGTTTCTCTGTATGTAGAAGAAGTGTAACAATTTTCCATCATGAAATTGTCTACCTTTTTAATATGGCCGAAGTTTGTACAAGTACTTTCCTTTTATAAAATGAAAACGCTGTTATAATGACATAGTTCGACCATCGTTAGACACGTAGTGCTTGTACTGAAAAGTAGTTAGGCACATTCGGTGTCGGTTGGAGGGTTATCTGGCTTCATTGGCACAAAGAGAGCCTTACGATTAAACAGTAAAGTATAAAATCGGGAGAAAGTTTCAAATTCTCAGAGCCATAAATACCTTCACCAGATGAACTACTGGTAGGCAGTAGATAAAAGAAGATACTCAGACAGCGAAATAAATGGACTTCGACGGGTTGCCATCAGATGGTCATAAAGGCGCTTCTACCAGTAAGATAATTCGACAGCAAATCGTACATCCGCCAACCAAATTCCCAAAACATTTCTTTGAACAAGCATATCGTCATATGGGACCGAATCAGAAGCAGCCTTGATGTAAAAAAAAACCGCTTTAACGGTGTTACACAGTGCTTTTTCGCGCTTCGTGCATTTAGCAAGGGTTGTTACATTGTCGATACTGTTCCTGCCTTTTCGGAAACCGGACATCTGTGTGGGGGAAACATTTCTAGTATTTATATCCAAATCTTTACGAAGCAGCCCTATTTTTAGGTGCGGAGCAACTTAGGCACACACAATGTCCGTTTGCGTCCGTGCGGATATCACTTACAATCGCAAAAACCCCACAGGAACCACGAGGATTCGAGTCTGCGTCTGGTGACAAGACAGAGATAGTGCAGTCCACTCAACCACTGGGCTACGACCATGAGTTAGCACCAGAGAGACAGACGGCTTACTGCCTCCCCTGTAACGGTGGGGGGTACATTAGGACCTCGCAATGTCCGTCCGTCGTTGTGACCGTGGTTGTCGGTAGGCCACTGAATGCATGCCCTAATCCCCCCCCCCCAAAAAAAAACTGCCATATTTAAAATTTGATGTTACCCGATGTGGGAATCGATCTCCGATGATGGATGGTAGAACAAAGGGCTGTGATTGACAGATGGCTTGGTTTCAGGTATTAAACAAGAACTCTTCATTAACCAATAAAAGTGTGGAGATTCGGAAACTTTTTAATATTATTGAGCTTGGGTCATTTACGTCTCTGAAATTACTCGTTCCAGAATTTTGTACCTTTTAATGCAGTGTTTCGGTGGCAATGACCATGGCCACGGGCACGAAGTTGGCGTTTTAACCGAAAGAGTCCCGACAGAAAGAAAACTGCGGAAGAAATTGTGGCGGCATGGTTCGGTGGGGGGATAATGCTGTGCCCGCACAAAACCCTGATCTGCGCGATCCTTTGTGATAAAGAAAAGTGCAAACGGGCGCATTGCGAGGATGCGCGCTCATTTCTAAGTCGCAGTTTGCGGTCCGTACCTGAGACACACTTCGCGCCGTCTAAGCCGACGCTCACCATCGCTGCCATCGAGAGAACCCACCAGTTACTGCGATTTTCTGTGTTGCCGGCTTAGGAATGAGCTTACTGCACACGAATTTTGCATTAGGGGATCTCGTAATTGCCAGTCCCATTTTCCCCAGCGCTTACCTTTAGCATTGTGAACAAGTAACGAACCTGCATTGTGTCTAGAAAATAAACTGAAGTGCTGTAACAAATAAGCAAAAAATGATTAGGAACAGGCTGGTTTCGCAGTTCTAAAGGCTTCCTGGAAAGAAATTGGCAAGTTTCCGAGCATTGTACAAAGGAAGAACAGTTTTCTTTCCAAAATAACAGTTTTTCTGACACCCTGCTTGCTTTCCAACCTATGTGCTCTTTTTTATTCCGGTAAACAGTCTTCTACCAGTGAAACCACATCAAATTGTTGTATAGAAACATTCTGTGAAAAAGTGTTGAAAAGAAAAATACTATTATAAGCGGTTTTACCCTATTCCTTAAGCTTTAACCAGGGCTGCCGTATGTGGTGTACGGGATAATTGAGTGGTATACCTCCACACGCGAAGCAAATAGTTTCAAGCTGATCTCATGACCTTCCCTCATCATCGAATAAAACAGTCTATGGATGCCCAGAGGAAAAATTAACACTGCAGTAAAAGAGGGCAAGTATACTCGCGCATTCATTACTGTTTAATTATTAGGGAAACGAAAACAAAAACAAAAAAAAGCATTTATAAAGTACAGATGACAATTGTACGGATATTTGAGGGTGTTCGACCTAGAACGCACTCTAATCCATTCTTTCGCAAGGACAACATATTAACGCTTGAGAATATCTTCAAAACATACCGATGATCATATATCATAAACTGAAATCTAATGCGGTCGCATTTCACAATGCATATTCTCAAAGGCAGCAGATATACAGATTTAGACGCATAACATATTCCAGTGAGAGAATACGGACGAACTGCAGTACACAAAAGGTAACGTTTATGATCCCTAAACTGCCCACCCCGCAGTTACAACCATATAGCAAAAAGCCGCTCAGTTTTTTGTTTAAAAAAATACCCAGTTTACAGTAATGTTTTAAAAGTATTTTTTTCTTTTCTTGTCAATTTCATTTTTTATATCACCCAGCCTGACCTTAAAGCTCAGCGAGTAAGGAATGGTCACTTTTAGTAAGAAGTGAAGTCAGATGATTTTAACTTCTGTTGAATTTAAAAATGAAGTGTATGGACATCTCACTCCTATAAGTAGTGAAGCCTGTTGCTTTTATCTTTTTTTAGTGAGAACCCAAGACATAATATGCTGAATAAGTCTTGTTTTTTGAGCGTATTCCTTGCTTTATGTCATTGAACAAAGGAAGTTTCAATACACATTTGTTATAAACTGAGCCTTGCAGACAGATCTCGAAGTATGTTTTTGAAAGGATGTGTTAAAACTGCTACAAGAAATGTGAAAATGTGCTTTCTTTTACAGCTCAAACAAGCTCCATGTGCGCGTCATAAACTGGACAGATAACAGCAGTTTGTCAGGCATTAAAATGCCTCTTTGCCCACCTTGCCCCTTACATGTGTGACAATTGCGCAGTTCCCTGTACTCTGTAACTAAAATAGACGCTGTTTCTAATAAAAGGAAGCAGTCGTCAATCGCATTGTAAAACATGTTGCTTTCGCTTAAGTGCATCATTACTACCGCCTAGATACCACGGCAATTTTTGATTGGATGTTCTTGTCATACGCATGAAAGTCGTAATGCAGGGGACTCTTGTGTACACATACACGTTCCCCAGAACTTATCACATTCTTAAATGATGTGATCAACTTTAGTTGTCGTAGAAAATACATCACATGATAAGCAGAGGACTACACACATGATGTTTTCATTGTGGGTTACGGTTCAATAGGTGGTGGGGACGGAAACACTGAGGCAATTGCGGGCGCAGTACTAATAATTTGTTATAGTGAGGTCAAAAGCTTCTTTCATCCCAATGGTGGGGTCTTCACAACACAACATAAGCACATCGTTGTTTTACAATAACAGTTCTTTGAAGAAGGAGGGGTCCAATTGTTCAAAGCATTTCAAATGTTTATAACATGTGTAATAAAATGTTGTTTAGATTTAAAAAATAGTTTTATAACACAAGTGTCACACATTCAGAGTTTGAATTATTAGTCTTTTGGCAAAAGCAATTATTAGTATAGAATTGGTGTGATTTTTATTGTGTTGCTGCGTTTGCACTCAAGACAAGTTTTCCATTTTTGACTTTGTCCATTTTATTTCCTAATATTTATATATAAATTTAATCTATTCAACAAACATATAACTGTTTGAATTGGTGAAAATAATTAGAAGTGTTTGCTATCGGGGTTTTGCGCTTTCCTATTGTATGGTGTGGTGCGTTAACATGTTCAAAGTACATCATATGCAAACTTTGATGGTGTGGGCAGTAGACCTTGGATTTGGCTGGGAAACTGTCGGCCTCTCTTTGGTCGGGGTTTTCAGAGTGCCTTCGACTTATAAATCGCTTGTCTTTCGCACCATGAGGACAACTCAATACAATTGCTTTGTGACACATGGAAGCGTGCACTGACAAGGTTATACAAACTTTATTTACCATGCATTCTATTCCCATTCATGGGACGATATAGGCTGTCCCATGGTAGTGACAAGGAATCAAAACTGTACCGGCATCTACAATGTGATTGGTTAGCTACCTGCTAACTGATCAAACACGTTTTTCGTGGTCTACTGCGAAAGCATAAATTTATTTATGTCAGTCGAAGATGTAGCGTTCACAGTATACCGAATATAACAGTTTAAATCTATTTGAGACTGCCGAAGCACGAACACAGCATAATACCTACAGCTGGAGCGATAAAAAACTGTTCAACACACTTCTCCAGCAAGCTCCTTTGAGCAGACTAACCTTGTTATGTTGAAGCCGACCTACGTCATTTTGCGAAACTGGTAGGCGAATTTGGGAATTGTGACACTAAGTGGAATCCCAAACATGCTTCTCAACAGTGTGAGACGAAAACAGAACATCTGGATAGCACATAAAGCGCCGATTGGCTGCGTAAGAATAAACTGCGTTAATTGCCTGCAACCTTCGTGTTTGAAACGTAAGTGTAATGCATATACTAGAACTTCAGAACACATTTAGTACCATTTACGTGAATAACAACGCATGTTGTCGCTGATATTATATATGCTGCAGTAGCAAAGTTATCGGCCAGGTAAACAAAGAAAACTTGGCGAAACATAGATAACGAATGGGTCGAACTATAGCGAAGCTGCAGGGTTTTTTTCTACGTGACCACTGAAGGGCACATCAACAACTGCTCATTACGTTTGCAGAAAACAATTATGTTTTTAACGTGCGGTAATTTGATGCCTTGAGGCAAATTACGAGCTATTTCTGTTCGAAAGTGCGCGTTACTCCGTTGTTAGCTTGGCTTTCATCGGGAAGATCGGTGGTTTGGGAGAGCTTTTTGCCAGTTAATTACGGAAGCTCTTCCTACATCGCTTGTAGTGTTAGCATGATGGGCTTGTCTGCAAGATCGGTGCGTAACGAACAAAATTTATCAACGCCAGAAATCAAGCGGTGCATTCAATTTCATTCGCGGCTTTCGTAGCTTGCATAGGGGGAACGGTGAAGCGCGATAGATTTCCTTGGCTTAAAAATCTCTTGCAGTATTAGCTCTTGCAGTATTAGCATAAGTGACCTCGCCTCCAAGATCGGTGTGCAAAAAACAAGCGCTAGCACTGCCGAAATTTGTCAAATACGACGAAAACGAATCACCCGACAATATTCGCTCGCAGCCTCTGTTAAGGTGCCAAATTACGGGGTCCACACATTGTTTTCCGGCGTGGTCGAGTGGATTAGAGCTCAGGTGCTGGTGTTGTGTTTTGAAAGTGTATGGTTCGAATCTTGGCAAAACGTCACGGATTTTTTTAGTTTTTTTTTTTTGCAATGAGGGTGTCATCGAATTTTTTTCAAAGCGAAAAAAGGCAGAGTAATTTGGCGGTAACCTCAGTATCAAAGCTGTTCGTAAATTTGCCTTGCTCACACTTTGAATTCATGAAGCTGCAGTCGGTACGCAACATCAAGTTCAAATCAAGTAGCAGGTAAGGTTGTGGTAATCGCGTCTTCGTTCATCATTCTATCTTACTTTGCTCAGATTTGATGGCAATGACCCCCACCCCTAAAAAAACCTTGCAAGACTCGTTGGCAACGTCGTTTGTAAACGAATTTTGCATTAAGTCCCTGCTTCTTTCTGTGAGGTTCGGTATTGGGATATTGTTGTGAAGGTCAAAGATTCAAAGCAATAGTGGCAGATTACAATACTTGCACAAAGCCCCTCGGTACAAAATCCTTTCAAAACACATACAAACCCCCTCGGTTACGTCATCACAGTACGCCTGCGGAGAGTTTGAAAATAAAGTATAGCAGATATAGCTAAAGTACATGCAACTGCGATAGACATGTTCGAAGTAAAAAAAGGACGTACCAGCAACATCTGAACAACGTGAGCAAAGTATGTCTAAATAGCGTCCCCAAATGAAGCAGAAGCAACATCTAGAGTACGTTTTTGGGAAAATTGAAAGAACGTTCGACATTAAGGTACCAGCAACGTTATCTCAACATCCAAAAATTTTTATTAAAGTATGGCACGTTGTACGGATGTCTAATAGAGATACAGCTGGCACATATACTTTCGGATTTTTTTGGGACGTCGCAGAAATGTTAATGGTTTGCTGGGGTATTATCTCGGGGTAGCTCATGGGTAAACTCTAATCCCAGACCATATTCTGTCAACATCTCAACGACATCCCCAACAGTTTTATGAAAATCACAAGGTTGAACGAAATCAAGAAAATCATCTACATATCTGTGCACGTTTGTGACTAGACTGCTGACGTTTCCTTGGATTCATTTGTCTACTCCTCGTGGGAAAATGTTGCTCAGTACAGGTGAAAAATTCGAGCCGATACACACGCCAGAGCGTTGAAAGAACAACCTTACTTCCCAGTCCCAAACGTAGAGTGTAGGTAAAATGACAAAATGTCCAAAAACCTACTGACAGAAATATCAGCACTAATACAAAATTTGAGCTTATCCTTGTCTTCTGTGATCAAAAGTTTGACGGTTTTCATCAATTCATCATGTGGAATATTAGAGTAAAAGTCGCGTACATCAACCGTGAAAACTTTGCACGAACCAGGGTTACAACTGGCATGCCACTCGACGAGGTCATCAGAGTTGCGTAGAAGCAATGAGCACAGGCGAAACCTTGCGTTTGGACCAAAGTTTGCTCCAGAGCCACTTGTAAGATCACTTTCAAGGTCACTGTTGCACACCTGCAAGGCCACTCACACGCCGCGCTTCCGATGAAGTTTGTCCACGCTTCACCACAGTGTGCGTCGGTATAATTATCAGTACAGTAGGCTCTTGCTTAAAGCCTAGTAAGGTGAAGTTTATTGGGGACTATGCTGTATTAATCGCCTTCATATCCTGTCCTCGGATAAGGAAGGGTTCTTTGTTGTAGCCCCAGAGGCGACCTTTAGGAAAAGGCATGCGCGGCTATAGACAAAAATTTCAGTGTAACGAAGCTAAAAGCGCCAAAGGTGAAGGAAACCGACATTGCCTTGTTTCAGAAACATAATCTGTATAAGTTAGTGTCGAGTGTAAGAAGGCGAAGGCCTTACATCTTGATGTGTTCTTTGTGGCAAAAAACATAAACCCGACATCCCGTTCCGTTCGGTAGCAACAGAAAGAGCCACGTGGCATAATGCAGTTTCCAGTTACCTGCAAAAGCACTTGCGAAAGTTACGCGTGAGTGATCCATTTGTTCTATGCAACTGTGATGAGCTCATCGAGTAGCTTTCCCATTGTAACACTGGTTCGGGCAATGTTTTTAGTGTTGATGTGCGTGACTTCTACTATAATATTCCCAATGATGAAATTATGACAAGTGTTAAAATTTCGATCACATAAGACAATGATGAGCTGAAATTTCGTAATACTGCTGGTCTTTCTTTCAGTAGTTTTCAGTTGATTTTGTCGTTTTACCTGAACTCTATGTTTGTGGACTGGAAAGAAAGTCTGGTCCTTATGCCCAAGTCCATGTCTTCTGAGTTTCGAATAATTCTTTAACACGCGTTGGTTCCAGGACCCAGTCGGCTCTCTTCTTGTCTCTTAATCTTATACCTATCATTTTTCGTTCCATTGCTCGCTGAGTCGTCCTCAGTTTAGGTTGAGCCCTCTTAGTGAGCCTCCAAGTTTCTGCCCCGTCGGTGAGCACTCGTAAGATGCACCTGTCACACAATTTTATCTACAGGGACAATGCTAGGCTGCCATTCATTATCTGAGAATGCATAATTTAGTGCTTTGGTAATAATGGTAAATGGAATAAATGAATAGTAGTAAATATTAATATAACAATCTTCAATCAATAAATCTATCATGTTTATTTACGTGCCCCAGAACAGCCAAAGGCCTCAGTGCTGGCGCACGGATAGTTACATAAAACAAATAACAAGAAACAAACAAGCGACAAGACACACAAATAGAAGTAGTGAAAATTATATAAATAAAACACGGGCGGAGGCTGGGTACAAATAAAAAAGAAAAAATAACACCATCTTACCGTAGTGCAACCTGAGTAGTATGAAAAGCAGCCACGGGGTCGATTCAAGTGCCCATTAGTTTTCAGATGGTCGTTAACATTAGGTTGAGGTACGTAGCTACCGTTATATTTAAGGTTTCGTTTCCACGGTAACTACCACACTTTTCCCTTACTAGACCTACGAAATGGAAAATTGCGTTGAGCCCATGGCTGTTTCGCATACTACTCACGGTTCCCCTACGGGAATATAGTGTAATTTTATTAGATACGACGGCGCTGTGTACCTCCCTTGTGATTGTTGCGCCGTCCACACCCCAACTGCGCTTACTCGGCTTGCTGAACGCCTGGTTCTGTCTTACCCATTCATGGCTCCTGATTCGACAGTGTTACCGGTGTCTTCCTGGGCCGGCCAGAGATGAGCCGAGCATGTGCAGTGGGGGTGTGGACGGCGCAGAATAAGGGAGGGTCATAGCCCCGGCCATGACATGCTGGAGCGACAGTGTTGCCGGTGTCTTCTTTGGCCAGCACGAGACCCCGACCATGAGATGCTGAAGCGACATTGTAACCAGTGTCTTCCTGAGCCGGCACGAGACGAGCACGCTTCCCCTTAAATGGCTTCTGGAGCGGCAGTGTTGCCAGTATCTTCCTGGGCCGGTGGATGGACGGACGACGGACGGCGGAGCCGATAGCAAGAGATGATTTGCATCTAAAAAAATAAGATTGCTTTGTGGCTCTGCAGGTTGTAAAGACCACACAACAAGCACAGCAACATAGTTTGACAGAAAATCTACAAAAACAATGACAAGGGTATAGAAACAAATGATAACACGAACAAATCACAGTAAACACTTTCAGAAATAGGCAACCAGCAGTTGGTTAAACAGAACCACGGAGAAATCAAATTCCAGCAATGGAGAAAAAGAAAAGAAAAGAAAGAAAAACATAGAACGACAGAGACGTCATAGATGTTTAACATTACTGTATGCAACAGCGCAGTACGGTAAATTTCAAAACTACTTTGAAAGATGTCAATGCGTACAAAGAAGCGGTTGTAAGAATTATGTATTTTGCGCACCAGAGAAGGTTTCAAATTGCGCGCAGTGGTCAAGAACGGGCGATGCGACCTGGTGGGCCTTTGCGGGAAACTAAACTTTAAACAGTTAAGCAGGTCGGTTCAAGAAATGTCTCCATGAACAATTTTGTGAAGGAATGTAAGATCTGCACGCATGCGTCAGCAGTTCAAGGAAGGGATAGAAAGAACTGCGGGTAAGTCAGAATCAGGACCCGGGCTGTGAATGTGATGGCGGTGCTTAAGTATGGATAAAAACTTCTTCTGCACACGTTTTATTAAATCGCTACTAGATTTGTAGATGACGTTCCAGGCAAAAGAAGCATATTCTAACTGAGGAATACATGTTGTATTATATAGGACTAGAAATAGATCGGGAGAAGAGAATTCCTTGGAAATCCGACAAACACTCCCAAGACTGCGTTGCGCTCGCCCGGTGATTAGCCTAATATGGGATGAAAAAGAGAGGTACTGTGGAAAAGCACAGCGAGGTCCCCAATCTCCTCAACCCTTTGCAGAGGAACTCCCTCAATGCTTAGGAACACAACAGACGATATGTTTTCCGGCTGTACTGGATAACTTTTGTTTTAGCAGGGTTCAAAATCAGATAGTTTTTGCTACACCAGCCCCAACATTCCGTCAAATCACTCTACTGGGCACGGCCGTCCTGAACACCGCTAATGTGCCTAAATAGTTTGACATCATCAGCATAAAGAAGAAATGAAGATTTTGTTAAGAGTGTTGACACATCGTTAATAAATATCGAAAACAACCATGGACTCAACATGAAACCTTGAGGTACACCACTTGTTGCAGTTTACACAACACGTTTTGTTTTTACATATACGTAAAATGACCGGTTAAGATGATAGTTGTCCAACAATGCAATCAGGGCTGCGTCTACGCCTGACGAAGTAGGCTTGTTAATTAATAGTTGATGGTTAACCACATCAAACGCCTTACTTAGTTCAATATAATGGGTGTCCAACTGGCCCTTTTCACAAACTGCCGCCGAAGCCGGTGTCATAAAGCTGCAAGATCTCTAACCGTCAATTGAAACGAGAAAAAACCCTGGTGATTAGGTATCAGAACTTTCTTGACGCATGGCACAACAACATTGTGCAGAGCTGACTCGAGAAGTTTTGAGGAAACACAAAAGAGTGAGATGGAGCGATTGTTTGTGACGGCTGATTGATCACCAGATTGAATATAGCAAAAATTCGAGCTATCTTCCATGCATGAAGAAATTGGGCATAAAGTAAACAGTTAATATAAGAGGAAGTAAAACAGGCACAAAAATGTTACAGTAAGCCTTCATGAGGGCTGCAGGAATTCCAACAGCACCACAGGAAAATGATGGTTTCATCCGTGTAAGGCTATCATTTCCAAGTTGTTCATCGAACATGGGTGTATTGAAATTAGACAATCTGTTGAATGATAGGCCTTCGTCGTTTGCATCAAGCAATTGAAAGACAAAGTGAAAGTACTGAGGAAAGCTGATGGCAACATCCTCAACGTGTTCACCATCGGAATTAGGCAGGCTTAAGTGTTCTTTAGATGCCTTAAAACGGCCGCGTACATACCTCCAGAAGTCAGCAGGTATCTGAGACGCAGCAGCCTCCAAGGAATCCGTGTATCGCTGATGGTCATGCTGGTAGAGGCTTTTACAAAGTGAGCGATACCGACTAAACTCAGCTTTCCACTTGTGGAGACCAGAACGCTTTGCCTTTTTGTGGGCGCCGTCCCTACGTTTAAGTGAAACTTCTAAGTTCTTTAGAGAACCAGTGGGGAAATTTGGAATGAACAGTCTTATAAAGAGGGGTGCACTTTTCTTGCCACTCCTGACAATTTCGGTAAAACGTCGAACCTGTTCATCAACAGCACTGACACAAAAAAAAACGTGAACACTCAGAGGATGAATAAAAGTGATACAACGCAACATAATCTCTCTGTTTGAATGCATATTGCAGGAGTTCACAATCGTAAACCCCGCCATCGCGATGCTGGGCAGCGACCGAGACAGAGACAATAAGAGGGGGGTTAAAATTGTCAGGGTGTACAAGAGAAATATCCGAGGCACACACTTATACCTTATTTACGTTGGAGAAGCACAGAACCAGAACATTACCAGAAGAGATTTATATGCGGTACAGCGGCTGCATGGAAGTGAATGAACGACTAAAAATCTAATAACATGCAGCATTTCTGCGCTGCGTCATGTTTTTGTGCTCAAAGGAAAGCCGGTTCCAGCGAATACCTGGGGATTTTAAGGCTCCAAATATAATGAGCTTATGGTTGGAGTGTGCATTTGAGACTTTTCTTACATGTGAGTGTTCGAATAAACTCAGAAGGTAATAAATCCGGGGATATATAGAATGCACTTATGAATAGCTTCTCGCCCCTCGTAAGGCCTACCTCAATCCAGACTAATTCATCTAGGGTTATTTCATCTAGGCGTACGCGCTGTGACTAGGATGTTTAGCAGTTTCCTGGGTGTGCTAAAGGGCTAGGATAGCCGGTCGGTGGGTCTGAGTAAGTTTGAGTTTGTGTTGATACAAAAAATGTCGTTTAATAAAGTAATGACGGAATTCCGCTTCCGAATTTCGAGGTGCCCTGAGGTTATCCAGTTTGTTGGCCAAGGCTAGTTTGTATGAGTTATTGCACTCGTCGCACTTTCATTACAAATGTCGCGTTCGATTCCGCCGAAGGGCGAGTGTATGTCTTGTGTTTGGAGGGACCTCCCCCTGAGGTTGAAGTGGAGCGTCGTCAGTTGGTGTACAGTTCACTCAGACGATGTTCGTAATCCGCAAATACTGTGGTTATAAAGTCTCTAGGTTCTTGTATTATGCTCTTCAATTCGGACACGTCAGTCCTAATTTGGCCGTGAAGCTTTGTTTCTAGTGGCTCAAGCGTGGAATCTACTGATTCATCCAGTTTAGTTTGAACTATCTGTGCTCTTTTGTCAATGAGACCATGGGTGTGGCTCCGCCATCGGCGTTTCGTGGAACCGGTATGTGGATCGCTGTCCATTTTCTGTGTATCTCTCGCTGGGGATGTGTTTGTGGTTATGTAGCCTTGCGCACATTGTTAAGGCGATTGCTGTGTAGCTGTGACCATTATTTCAGTCGCCGGCGTTTGCTTGGTTCGAGAGAAATACTTTGAGTGCACGTTTTGATAACAGAGTGTACAGATCAGTAGGCAAAGAAATATGTTACGGACACAATACTGTCTTGCAAAATGCTCAAACCGAGCATAACAGTTTGGAGAAGTAAATGTGTTGTGGTCTCTCAATTCTGTAACAGGGACCAACGGAGAAAGAAAACAACTTTCCCAAAAATGTGTTGTAAACACAGTTTAAAAAATGGTGCTTCATATGGAGGAAACTGCAAAGAAGAAAATAAATTATTATTATTCAGAACGGTCTCATAATAGGCAACATTTCAAAGGGTAATTATTATGTAGAAATCACTTTTGCACACAATGTAACTGTGCAGTGATAAAACATCCTAATTCCTTATCTAAGAAATTCGTATACAAGTGCATAAACCCAACTGTTGTGCAGAGAATGGGAGCAGGTGCTTCGAGTTATCTACAACGTAAGTTACTGAATGACACCTTTTGCTAATACCTGTGAAATGCCAGTTTCCGATAATATCAGAATGAAACATCATGCCTAATTATTTTACACTATTTGACAACTGTAGGGGCGGGCCTGAGCAGTAAATTCAATACTGGTCATGAGCAAAAATTGGCAAAGGCTGATGGAAATTTTATAAGTGTTATGAGAGCACACACAATAGTCTTTTGCTGACATATTTCAATCCCGTTATCGTAAAAGAGTTCATAATAGATATTGCATCTGTTGGAATGTTATAAAACTAAACTGTTATAAAACCATGCACGACCCGTGTTCAAATCTGGGCCTTTTGTCCGTATACGGCCGTACTCCCATCACTGTCCAACGGCCAGTGTCCGTCGGCCAGACGGCCGGCTTACGTTCATACGGCCAGATTCCAGGCGTAGGGCTCCGGCCATCCAAAAGACACCCGTATGCGGCGGAAGTACTACCACCGGAGGACAGCCGAGATGCGGTCGTCAGACTCCAGCCGTACTAAAGCTGCCGGAAATTCGGCCGTGCTACGGGCATTGTAGTTCAGCGACAGTAGATTACCTGTACTAAAGCCGGTGGACGACCACTGCATGCAGCTCAAGCAGATGACTCAATAGTACTGTACAGCAGCACAAACTCACCATTTTCGGTACACTGCACCCACATCAAAGTAAGCCCGCGCATACCCACCAGCCGTCCAGCCTTCAGCGCAGCCTGGCTTAGTTATCAGCGTCAGTTTACACGAAAACTAATTTATTCAACAGTTCTCACAAATGGTCGTTCCTTTAATTGCTGTGCCTCTTTTACTGTCCAATACAGCAAACATTCATTTCTTTGCAGAGCTGGAATATATGTATTGTCCAGGTCCTGACATCTTCCGTGGTGCGGCTTACCTGTTCTAAACAAGGAAGGATGAGGGGGGGGGGGCGGCAGGCGCATAATTTAGTGGGTTGAATTTCGAAAATATGAAAGTGCCGCTTTTAGGCAATTTCTTTTAAGACAACACTTTCATGCTTTGACTAAATCAACTATTTTTATAACAGCTGCTTGACCAGTTTATTTGTATATAAAAATGGTGCGAATGCCTTTAGAAAGCGGTTCCCAACTCCACAAAAGACTCAACAGTATTCAATATAATTTACTTCACGCAAAAAGTATGTCCAGTATTTGCCAATTTTTCTTGCAAAAAAATTTTCTACTCGATCAACTTTTCTGATGATCTTTCACAGGGATGATACTAGAAGAGATCAAAGACGTTCTTTCAGTTTCTATATATATTTTTATGTTGTTTTCATGAGTTACGTGCACTTTTCTTAGTTGTCCAAAAGAACTTAATTTTCCTCTAAAGTCGTACTACGTTAAGAAAATTGTAGACGTGTTGCGAATGACGCCCTTCTTCAGATGGCTGCAGTTGTATCCCTGTGTGTTCACGCAAGGAAACGCATCAGACAAGAGTTTCATATTTTCTTTCAAACAAATACCTCAGCAATTGTACTATTCATACAGCAAACCTTGCATACTGCAACGAATGGAGCTATAAATATTTCTTCGTCAAGTTTGAATGCGTAGGGTTATCAAACCGTCGGAAGCGAACTTGCGGCTCCGCAAGTTTATTTATTTCTTTATTATTTATATTTATGTATTTATTTATTTATTTATTTATTTATTTGATACCTGCTTGTCTATGCATTCATTATAGCGGGGAGATACATAACAATAAGCATCAAATATGAGACCAAATAACAAAATATTTCTACATAGCGCCGGGAAAATCGTCATTATAAACAGTGGATAAAATCATACATGTAAGATAATTACACTCTCATCTTGATCTAAAATAAAATGAATCACGCAAGGCATCACCTTAAAGGAAAGTTAATAATTTGCTTCTGCGGATAATAAAGAAAACTGCGGAAGAAAGTGTGGCGGCATGGTTCGGTGAGGGGATAAGGCTGTGCCCGCACAAAACATTGGTTTGCGCGATCCTTGTTGATAAAGAGAAGGGAAGACGGGTGCATGGCGATGATGCGCGCTCACTTTCTAAGTCGCAGTTTGCGGTCCCTTCCTGAGACACACTTCGCGCCGTCTAAGCTGATGCTCACCATCGCTGCCGTCGAGAGAACCCACGAGTTACTGCGATCATATGCGTTCCCTGCTTAGGAATAAGCCTACTGCACACGAATTTTGCATTAGGGGGTATCGTAATTGCCAACCCATTTTGCGCAGAACTTACCCTTAACACGATGAACAAGTAACGAACCTCCATTGTGTCTAGAAAAAACACGGAAGAGCTGTAACAAATAAGCGAAAAGTGATTAGGAACAGGCTTGTTTCGCAGTCCAAAAGGCTTCCTGGACGAAACCTGGCATCTTTCCGAGGATTGTACTCAGGAAGAACAGTTTTCTCCCTAAATAACAGTTTTTGTGCCACCCTGCCTGCTTTCCAAACTTTTTGCTCTTATTTATTCCGGTAAACAGTCTTCTGCCAGTGAAACCACATCAAAATGTTGTAGAGAAACATTCTTTGAAAAAGTGTTTAAAAGAAAAATACTATTATAAAGTGTTTTACCATGTTCCTGACACTATAACCAGGGCTGCCGTATGGGGTGTACGCAATTATTGAGTGGTATAACCCCACACGCGAAGCAAATCTTTTCCGTCTGATCTCATCACGCTTCCTCATCATCGTATAAAACCCTCTATGTAAGCCCGGAGGAAGAATTAACGCGGCAGTGAAAGAGGGCAAGCATACTCGCGCATTCATTACTGTTTAAAAAAGGGGAACGACTACAAAAAGAAAAAAAGCATTAATAAGTACAGAAGTCACTTGACGGATAATTGAGGGTGTTCGAACTAGAACCCACTCTATTCCATTCTTTCGCAAGGACAACCTGTTAACGCTTGAGAATATCTTCAAAAAATAGCGATGATCAAATATCATCAACTGAAATCTAATGCGGTCGCATTTCATAATGCATCTTCTCAAAGGCAGCAGATGTACAGATTTAGACGCATCACATATTACAGGGAGAGAATACGGACGAAATATAGTACACAAAAAGTAACGTTTATGATCCCTGAACTACTGAATGCACATCTAGCAGTTACAACCATACTGCAAAAAAGCCGCTCAGTAATTTCGTTTAAAAGAAAATACCCAGATATGTAGTAATGTTTCAAAAGTATTTTTTTCTTTTCTTGTCAATTTCATTTTTTATATCACCCAGCCTGACCTTAAAGCTCAGCGAGTAAGGAATGGTCACTTTTAGTAAGAAGTTAAGTCAGATGATTTTAACTTCTGTTGAATTTAAAAATGAAGTGTATGGACATTTCACTCCTAGTAAGTAGTGAAGCCTGTTGATTTTAACTTTTTTTAGTCAGATCCCATCACATTTTATGCTGAATAAGTCTTGCTATTTGCACATATTCCTTGCTTTGTGTCCTTGAACAAAGAAAGTTTCAATGCACAATTGTTATAAACTGAGCCTTGCAGACAGGTCTGGAATTATGAGTGATTTTGAGAGGACGTTTTAAAACTGCTACAAGAAATGTGAAAATTTGCTTCCTTTTACGCCTCAAACATGCTCCATGTGCGCGTCATAAACTGGACAGATAACAGCAGTTTGTCAGGCATTAAAATGCCTCTTTGCCAACCTTGCCCCTTACATGTTAGACAATTGTGCAGTTCCCTGTGCTCTGTAACTGAAATCGACGCTGTTTCTAATAAACGGAAGCAGTAGTCAATCGCATCGTAAAGCTTGTGGCTTTCGCCTAATTGCATCATTACTATCGCCTAGATACCGCGGCAATTTTTGATTCGATGTTCTTGTCATACGCATGAAAGTCGTGATGCAGGGGACTTTTGTGTACAAATACACGTTCCCCAGAACTTATGCCATTCTTAAAAGATCTGATCAACTTTAGCTGTCGTAGAAAATACATCACATGGAATGCAGAGGAGTACACATACGATGTTTCCGTTGTGGGTTAGGGTTCAATACCTGGTGGTGACGAAAACACTCAGGAAATTGCTGCCGCAGTAGTAATGAATTATTCTATTGAGATCAAAAGCTTTTTTTATTCCAATGAAAGGGGTCTTCGCAACACAACATAAGCACACCGTTGTTTCGTGTAAAAAAATTATTTGAAAAAGGAGCGATCCAACCCCTCAAAGCATTGTACATTTTAATAAATAGTGTAAGAACATTTTGTTTACTTTTAAAAAACTGTTTTATAAAACAGGTGTTATGCATTTATTGTTCAAAATATAGTTATATGTATATAGGCAATATATTTTAAAATGTTTGCGATTTTTTTTGTTGCTGCATGTACACTGTAGAAAAATGTTATTTTTTTAACTTTATTTATTTTTGTACTGTCAAGTTTTTATATAAAGTAATGTAGTTTACTCTCGCAAATTTCAAACAGTGTTCCAGATCATGGACTTGCAATGTTAGCTTTCTGGGATTCGCACATAGCATGTTCAAGGTATGTCAAATGCAAAGTTTGATCGTGTAAGCAGTAGACCGCCGATGTGGCTGGTAAACTGTTGGCCTCTCTTTGGTCGGGGTTATCAGAGTGCCTTCGAATTATAAATCGCTTATCTTTCGCACCATGAGGACAACTCAATACAACTGCTTCGTGAAACATGGTAGCGTGAACTGACAAAGTTATACAAAGTTTATTTAACATGCATTCTATTCCCATTCATGGCAAAATATAGGCTTTCCCATGGTAGTAACAAGCAATCAAAACTGTACCGGCATCTACAATGTCAATGTGATTGGTTAGCTACCTGCTAACCGATCAAACACGTTTTTCGTGGTCTACTGCGAAAGCATAAATTGATTTTGTCAGTGAAAGATTTAGTGTTCACAGTATACCAAATATAACAGTTTAAATCTATTCGACACTGCCGAAGCACGAACACAAAAAATACCTACAGCTGGAACAATAAAAAACTGGTAAAGACATTTCTCCAGCAAGCCCCTTTGAGCAGACTAACCAATCTATGTTGAAGCCTACCTACGTCATTGCGCGAAACTGGTAGACGAATCTGGGAATTGTGACGCTAATTGGAATCCGAAACATGTTTCTCAACAGTGTGAGACGTCAACACAACATCTGGCTAGCACATGAAGCACCGGTCGGCTGCGTAAGAATAAACTCCGTTAATTGCCTCCAACCTTTGTGTTTGAAACGTAAGTATAATGCAAAAACGAGAACTTCAGAACAAATTTAGCACCATTTACGGGAATAACAACGCATGTTGTCGCTGATATCATATATGTTGCAGTAACAAAGCTATCGGATAGGTAAACAAAGAAAACTTGGCGAAACGTACATAACGAATGGGTCGAACCATAGCGAAGCTGCAGTGTTTTTTTCTACGTGACCACTGAAGAGCACATCAACACGCATTTGTAGAATTTTCAAATTGTTGGTTACATGCTGTGTCGTCGCCTTGCACTGTGATAGTGGTAGTTAGGGTCATATACATCGATAGCGTCGTGTTCTTTATGCCCAAGCATTACGCGCGTGGTAGCCCTTGATGATAGTTGGGGCGCCGAGGCGGCGCGGTCTTGCGCTTAGCTTGCGTGGTGTTCCTAGAGTTGCGTCTATGTTCGGTTGAGCGGGTGTTGCGCCAGCTGTGGCGTTGTTGGTTGCTATACAACGCGAGGCGCGCCTCGGTGTTTTGGCCAGTGCCTTTTCTTACAAAAGCCACCGTGCCAGCTGGACCACCTTGGTGGTCACCGTGATTCGCAAGTTAACCAGCGCTCGCCATTTCCGCGGTGTTTCTTCGCGTTGCACACCACACCTTACGGTCAGCTACAACAGCGCCGCCTTAAAAAAGAATAGACCACCACAAAGGGGTAACGGTGATGATAATGAGAACACACGCACCCCATGAGACATTAACCGCGGTATCCGCCTTGTCATTGCAATGGAAAGAATAAACGCTCCCCCTTCTCACCAAAACTTGTTTTAAAAATGCCACGCTGCGGTTTAATTTCAACAATTTGCTCGGAAATTCAGCACTGAGGCTTTCACATGTGCGGCATATTTACGGGTTCTTTTAACGCTTCTTCGCGTTACGCTCTCCGCGTATGTGCATTCCTTTTCAGTGGGGCAAACTCTGCTTGGGTACCCATTTGACGAGAATTATAGACCTTGCTCATGGTACTTTAACCAGGATTTTTCCAAAGCGATGGGTCTGTTGAATGCCCGGTCACGAGTGCATGGAGCGACGTAAGCAGAAAAATTTATGCATCAATACATGCAGTTAAGGTGCATTGCGGCCACAAAGGATAAGCTCTTTGTAAATCTGGTTGGATTGCTTTTAGCAGAGAATGCCCAGCCTCGAAAAGAAACAGTTCACTGGCTGGATATACGTGTGTGTATTGAGCTACCATTGGCTCCAGTGGTTATGATCGATAATTTATGTTTTTTAAAATATTTGTTTGAAGAAAAATCCTTAAAATAGCGCTGAAAATAAATTTGCGGTTTTTAAATGTAGCACAAGATTATTCAAGCTGGAGAAAGTGCACACTTCCCGCCGTAGTGTCTGAACTTACTAAGCTTGTTTTTAATCGTGAGAAATCAGATAATCATCGTCATCATCACCACCCCGTCCACGCCTTGTGGAGGGCAAAGGCGTCTACCATATATCTTAAATTATCCCGGTTCAGTGCTAACTGCGGCCAATTTACCTCCGCAAACTCGATCTCATCTGCCCTCCTAGCTTCCCCCCCCCCTCCTGCCACACTTGCCTTCTGTGGGGATCCACTCTGTTAGCCTCAGTGACACACGGTTATCTTGCCTCTGCATTAAATGCCCTGCCGACGTCGTTTTCGTCTTCTTGATTTCTACAAAGATGTTCTTAACACGCTTTTGTTCTCTGACTCGCAGCACTACCTTCCTGTCTCTTAACATCACACTTTTCGTTGCTTCTGTTTCGTTGCTCATTGAGTGGTCCTTTATTTAAATTGAACCAGTTTAGTGAGATCCCAAGTTTCTACCCCAAAGTTGAGTACGTGTAAGATGCACTTTTAATAGACTTCCCTTTTCAGGGGCAATGCTGGGCTGCCAATAATTATCTGACAATGCCTGCCGAATACACTCCAGCCCATTATATCCTTTCAAGTATCTCAATCTCATGGTTGGGATTTAGGTTCACTACTAGGTCTAAGCAGCCATATTCGCTTACCACTTTCACTGCCTCGCTAAATACCTCAAACCACTGTGCTCTTCCGAGGCTAGTGAGCATAACTTAAGTTTTCTACATAGTATTTTCAGGCCCACAATTCTACCCTGCTTGTCCTGTGCGATAATCACGCTTTGTAATTCATTGCCCGAGTTACTTAGCAAGGGAACGTAATCAGCAAATCTTTTGTACTTCATTAGCCCTTGTACTCCATTAGCCCTCCATTAGCCCTTACGACCACCGGTTCTCTATCTAATGCTCTGAACCCTAATTGTAAACATTCTGTAAATAACATTGTGGCGATTGTGTGCATTTTTCTGGCGGCCTTTTTTATTGTTGTTTTACTGCTCTTCTAAGGAGGAAGACTATGGCTGCTGTGGGCCCATTGTAGGCCTCCTCAAGTATTTATTCGTAATGGTCGTCTTCACCCTGATTCCACAATGCCTGCATGGCTGCTGAGGTTCCCACCAAATCAAATGCTGTTGCATAATTTATGAAGTGTAACTGAAAAGGTTTAGTATGCTCCATGCATTTCTCTATCAATGGATTCATCATGTGGAATTGCTTTTACGAAAGCCTGCTGTTTGATTACGTTGAATAAAATCTGATGCGTATAGTGGTTTGGCAGTTTTGCTAATAAAATTTGTCCTTACTTCAAGCGTTCGGCTGTTTTTGCTTTGCCTCCTGGCATTTTGTGAAGGATTTATTCGTTCGGTATTATTATGGATTTCGCGGTAACCGTGCAGATATTATGCAACTGCTCGGGTACTGTAACTATTTTATCTCTATGTGCCGTGACATTGCCTTTCTTGTCTGTAGGAGCATAATTCTGATTTTCCCCATGCCTAGATGCCTCTTCACTCCTTTCACGAGGTCGTGGGTTCGACACCACACTACGGCCAGGTTTTTTTTCCTTTTCTTCATTTCAAAAAGCTGTATCGGCTTCAAGGATAATAAATGACCCACGACATTCTTTCCAATCCCTTCCTTGGGTTCTTCGCTAGCTACCCCTATTTCTATCTTAATTAAGGAGCCTCTCATTTTCCATTCTAATTCGCTGCACGCATAGCGAGGATCTTTGTTCTGACAGGATTGATGACTTAGGTAGCTTTAGAGGGTCCAATGATGGTCCACCGCTCTGGACATGTCATAGACGCTTGAATCACGGGCGGGGGGGTTGGCGGTTAAAAAAAAGGTCCACTTCACCCCGAGTAGTCAGAGTGGAGCAGGCTACCACCCCCGAAGCGCCACAAACAAATACCTTATAGGGTGCCTCAAAGGTGTCATGAGCACACTGAATGAACTAGTGCAAACTTTAGGCTGGGTGGTCAATGTCGTCTGTGGTAAGTATAACGTTGCAACGAAACTTTCCGACAAAGGTGTGAGCATTCTTCTGAACACAGAAGGTCAGCCGAAAGCTCACACTTTCATTGCAAGATTTGGTGTCAAATTCCCACCTTTTCCTCTGTGTTTTCCGGCTCTGCCATCTTCTTCTGTGTGCGTCATCATTTCTCCCATGCACGTCAAGAGGCACAAATCTTGAAACTGAACACCTTTTTGTCCTTTCTCAGGCTAATAAAAGCATCGTCTGATCAGTGTCGACGGGTCGCGACGGCGCCTTTGGATAATTAGCGCTTCCTGCAGCATGCCTAATGAAATCGTGTTCGTCAATATTTATCGTTGTTTACTCTATACTCACGCTTTTCGTTAAGGTGCGTTGGGTACGCCGACACGACTACGGCAAAGCCTAGTCGAGTTAGCAACCGCCTTGTTAAATGACGCCGGCGTCGACCCGAACACGTCTGCCGATCGAAAGTCCGCGCTTAGTGACTGGGTGGCTGACCGAAGACGCTGATGACGAACGATTGGCCGAACGGTCCCGAGAATCGATCCAGAAGCGAAAACTGCACCCCGACGATAATTGTGCCGTGATGAATGCGGCTCTGTTCGGTTAGGTCCTATATTGTAATAAACATAGTAAGATCCATGAACTTTATACAGCTCAAAATATCGGATCCGTATTTCGGCTGACGACACTCCGCGGGTTCACTTTAGCGACAATTCATCCACCGGAGTAGGAAACTGCATATTCGTGTGCGACCAGCAACGCTTGTTGAAAACACAACCTCACTTAAGAGCAGAAGAGGAGTTATGGAAGTTTTTTTTCAGGTTATAAGAAATCAATATCGGGTAAACGTTCAGGGATAAGTGTAAAATAAAAGCACGGTGAGTACTATACAGCGCAGGGCGAAATCGTGGAACCAGACTCTCAATGCAGTATAGAGGTTATTTCAGCCCCATCTCCAGTTATTTTACGGCATTGTAGACTAGCCTCGCGCCCGCTCGATCCAAACCGCAGGTCCAAATCGCGCCAGGTTGTTGCTTTTTCTTTTTTTCGCTCTGCCTTCAAGGTGGCGTGGTTTGGGGATTGCATTCGCGAATGCGAAACCGAACTTTTTGGTTCAACAGTG
This sequence comes from Haemaphysalis longicornis, assembly GCF_048455015.1. NCBI lineage: Eukaryota > Metazoa > Arthropoda > Arachnida > Ixodida > Ixodidae > Haemaphysalis > Haemaphysalis longicornis. The sequence goes on from NW_027526445.1 coordinate 10,515,618, forward strand.
GAACTACCGTATAAAACGTCAATGATACGCGTCAGTCATAGGTGCGATTCGTTGAGTTTTGAACTGCTTCTTTGCATATGTTAAATGGCAATTGGACTTTTCGAGGACGAAATACTGATGTGTATTTTGTAAAATTGGAGTGTATTTATTCAGTATTATACCCGCTGTATTGTCTCTCATCCCACCAAAGCAGTCATGAGAGCAACATTTACCAGTCGGCGTCATTGACTTTCTGCCTTATTCAACAGTTTACATAAAACGACCAAGTTATTCCTCCACCGTGCACGGAAGTTATTCCTCCAGAAGGGGCACCGGATAAACACCTCCATCTATAAACACCGCAGCTTACACTGCTATACGCCTCGAGCTTCGCTATCTCCGCGCCTATAGCCACCGCTCCTTCGCGGAAGTTACGGGAGAAGCGCTGCGGGAATGATGGGGTATCATGCAGTGTTTTGATTCTCCTTCGCTTCTTTCAGCCTTTCTGGGCCCTGAAAAACGTGTTATAGAGATGTCTGTAAGCAAATAGTATGTTCAAACACTTTAACAAACAGCTAAACAGCTACGTCTTGGTAGAGTGCTTGAACACCAACAAGATATATTAGGGGAAGCCGTCCTGCGCGAATCTAGGCCGCTCTTATGGGAATCGGCGGCAGCAGCAGCACACCACCACTGCCACCTCGGAATACGTCAGGCACAAGTGTATTCCGAGGTGGCAGTGTCGCCATTGTCACCACGTGCTGTCGCCACGTGTAGACCTGATTCTGGCAGGGTCAAAGGCTGGATTCGTTTTGCAGCGCGGAACACGAATGCTGCTTTGTTTCGAATATATGCGTCGTAGAATAATATGCTTGGGGGATGTAATTACCCGAAACCTGACTATAACTTGTGCTTCTAATGGGAATATAAGCCACGTGAAGATGTTAAGTATAGTTCATGTTCGTTAAATAGTTGCCCATTCACGCTTTGTAGTAAGAACCAAGAAATTTAATAAAACCATTGAAAAATCAATGGTTTGCATAGACCGCAGGAAGCAACAGCTCGTACAGGAATGAAGAAACCGAGTACAGCTTCGGAAATTGTAAAGACGTTTGTCGAAACTTAAGCAAGTTAGTACTCACCTGTCCAACTAGTTGCGAAATGCAATATTTCTTAAGACACGGGGAAAGCTTAACTATAGTTATTTACAAATTCGGAGCGAAATCAAGGAATGAAAGGCTTTGTAATCACACGCAGGAACGGAGCATTCACTTTCTTTTTTTTACTACAACGAGTAGATGACCACTCGGAGAACGGAATTTTAATGTATACAGTAAGTAGGTAGGTATACAGTAAGTTCTCAAGTGATAAACGGTGTCGTTCAAAGAGTGGTATCCCGTAAGGCCCTCTGATTTCAGTTTGTGCTAGGTTTTGCAGGCTCTCTGTGTTATGTGAGATGTTTCGAAGAAGCGTTTATTTGCAAACGTGAAGCAGTCCATCAGCCCGTCTCCGGGCTACTCGCAGAATATTTCTGTACAGGTGATCGATAGCGAGCGCTGACCTCGCCACTAGACGGCCCAGAATTAAATTTTTGTAATGTGCTGCTACCCGGATACAATCTGGCGTTATCCATCTTACTTAATTTGTAGAACGTGAGTGAAATTTATGGCACATTAGCTTGTCCAAGGTATTGATCAATATCTGAGGTGTAAAGCATAACGAACATGACCAAGTAAGAGTGCTCCGCTAAATTATGTAAGCAAACAAAATTTATTTTTATTGATTTACTACATATACCTACAGCGCCGACACGGCATTATTGTAGGGGGGTTCAAATCTTGATGCAAAAAGCAATCATGAAAAAGGGCAAACACAAAAGTGCGTCATCACTTTGAAATACAATGGCAGATCATAATACACAACTGTTACTTGTTACATCACAAAATCATGGATGGCAGTGGGAAAATCAGATGCGACAACTATTTCACTAGGAAGAGCTTTCCACTCTTCAATCCTTTTTGGAAAGCATGAGTATTTAAAAAAAAAACATCAATGAGACACTGATACAGTATAATTTTTGGGTGGTTTTCTCGTCTGGCAATGATATAATGAGGTTGTTTTGTATAAATGTTTTTGATAATTCGTAACTTATCACTTTGTATGTAAAATAAAAATTTCAATTTAAATATTTTCCTACGTGCTGCCAAAGTTTTCCATAGAAGTCCGTCAACAATACTCGAGCTTCTGACAATTAACTCGTAATTGGCTGTGACAAAGCGTGCAGCTGGTATTGGACGCACTTTAATTTATCAATATTCTTATTAGTAAATAGCTCCCATGTTTGGCAAGCATATTCTAGCACGGGCCTAATGTTACTGACGTAAAACGTTTCCTTCAAACCTGTAGGGGCGTGCAAAAAGTTCCTCTGAAAAAATGCAACATCCGGACGCTTTCACCGCAACTGTGTCCACGTGCGCAGACCAATTCATAGTCGAAGAAAATCTGACACCCGGATATCTAACTTCAGCGCACATTTGCAAGGCGGTTTAATTTATACGATATGAAGTTACCAACCTACTTATCTTATTTGTAAATTCTACGTGGTACCACTTCTTTATACTCATTGACATTTTTCATTTATCACACCAACTAGTTACCGCGTCCAGGTCAGTCTGCAAAATTTTCCTGTTTTTATGCACGTAACTTGAAGATATAACGCAGTCATCTGCGTACAGTCTAAAGGAGATTTAAGATGAGCTGGCATGTCGTTTATAAAGATTAGAAATACAAATATAAATTAGAAATACAAAAAAAAATTCGAGAAAAAAACTCACACCTTCATGTACAGACGTAGCAAGACCACTTTAAGAAACACTGCTGGCGGAGATACTGTTAGTAAATTCCAGGACAGTGGAATTACAATCAGCTCCAAGCATATGCCGGTTTCGCTACGCGGGCCTGTGACACCTTGACGCCTGGCGCTTACACAGACCGAATGTACCGCACTTAGATCCCGCCAGAAACGGTGGCACTCTCGTAAATACCCCACATTTGTGAACACAGTGACTTCTCCACGTAAATATATACTTCTAACGCACGCAAACAGTAAACCTCATTCGTAAAAAATCGCAAAAGCAGCGGCGACAGTGGTGAGCAGTCCGGACCCTCCCGCTGGTTCTTTCGAAGTTGGCCGCTCGGGAGATTTGAGTGGATACCTTATCAGCAGTACCAAAAATTAGCGCCTATTACAGTCATGACACACTGCTTCGCTTCACCTATCCTAGACGGCAGCACTATCTGAATGGAGAATGTTACAGGGAAGGATATAAGCTGTGGTTGTACAGATATAGGGGCTTGAGTTTTGGCAGAGCGTCTCACACCTCCCGTTGCGGCGAGAGCGGTTGTGGGCTCGAAGTCAATCACTGCAGGGTCAATAGAACCTTTCCTGCCGATGCAATTTGCGTAACAGATATCATGTGGGTGATATTTTCCTATCCACCGGCATAAATAACTTTCGTGCTACAATTGCCTGTGACGTACGCGCAACCCTTCCGCTGCTACTTGTTACGGTTATAAATTTTTACAACTGAACGGAGTAGCGGAATAAAATTCTGCAACTGCCTGTGCACGCGCGTGCATGGCGTCACAACAACAAAACCGAACTCTACATTGGAGCTAACGAGCGGCCAATTAGGCAATATATAAACCTATGTTGGTTCGGAAATCATGTACGTGCTCTCTCTAACATAATTTGAGGCGATTCTTTTTTCACCCACCAATATATTTTAAGCTCCCGTATGTTCCGTCGTATTCCTTCAAAGAACTTTTCTAGGAGTGATTGGAGTGAAGGATTCATAAACAAAATGACAAAAAATGGCCCAAACCGAACGCTGGAAGTGAGACAGCCCCATCCCAGAACGAGGCTGCTGCGCAGAATATCGCAGTAGTAGATGATTATCGCCGTAGTAGTAGATGAGTAGTATTAGTAGTATAAGTAGTAGTAGTAGTATGAGTAGTAGTTGTAGATGAGTAGAATATCGCAGTAGTAGATGAGTAGTAGATGAGTAGTGCAGTAGCATTCGGATGTTCATGCAGACGTCACTGAGAAGCGAGGCATCATCGGCCGTCATGCTCTCGCGATGCGAGGAGGTGGAACAAACGACGGTGAATCACGGCGTGGGCGAAAATGCTTTGTTTTGATTTTCAATAACTAAAATACTCAATATTTAAAAATCGTTAAAGGAGCTTATTACTAGGTAATTGATTGACTTAAAAATGCCAACACCCTTGTACCGGCAGAACCTCTTTCAGAGCCCCCTTAACATATATACCATGGAAACTGGAGGGCAGCAAATCCCCACCGGTACCCTAGTGGTCATCATACTAGACGCGTATTTTGGAGGTTATGGTAGTCTTCTCAACCCGCGGGTATGTTTTCTCCACTTTCCTTCGTTCTTTCAAAAAAATGTATCCGCTTCAATAAAAATTACTGAATCACCACATTCTTCACTTTGCCTTCCATGACTTTCTTCGCTGCCTACCCTTATTTCTGCCTTAATTCAAAGAGCCAGTCATTTCTTATTCTGATTCGCTAAATCCATAGCGAGGGTTTCGATTCTGGCAAACATGGTGCCATAGGGCACTTAGGAGGGTTCAACGCCGGTCGACCGCTTTCGATATATCGTGGACGCTCAAGTCAAGGCCCGGAGGTTAAAAAGAAGGCGCGTATCCCCAAGTAGTCGAAGTGGCGCTGGCTACTTTTCCGAAGAGCAGGGAACGAATACATTAACAGAGATACCCAAGTATATGGAGGGGAGCACAGCCCTGCCGGAACCGTAGTGGTCATCACGGCAAAAGCGTATTCTGGAATCGTGGGTTGGGATTCCGCCCCGCGGGTATGTTTCTCTCTACTTGCCTTCTTTAAAAATACTGTATCTGTTTGAAGATTAATAAATGGTCTGCCACATTTTCACCTTTGTTTTCATTGGCTTTCTTGAATGGCTACGGTTATATATATACATACCCTTTATTGTACCGCAACCTTGCAAAGCTGAGAGCCTCCTACCCCCCGCGTTCCTTCGCCGTATCAATATGCAATATCAACTGGCACAGAAGTCGCAAAGCTGGTTTTGTGGCCGGTATTTTCTGCCTACAAATAAACGAGTAGTTAAACAGGAGTGACGTTCAGTTTTTCTACAGTTGCGAAACAGTGGTGCCTTGACGCAACCACTGAGGTTGTGTGACATAGCAGCAGACAGGCTCTTTTTTTCCGACATGTCACATACATTGCTACGAACAACCGCAAGATGGCGTACGCAAAGATGAAGCATGCTGTAGGGTTGAATCGAATACTCCATCGGTAGAACCGTATGAATTAACAAGTTGTCTTTACATGGTAATGTTTCAAGTGAAAAAAAAACCCCGCTACACCCCTAAAAAAACCTTGCAAGGCTCGTTGGCAACGTCGTTTGTAAACGAAATTTGCATTAATTCCCTGCCTCTTTCTGTGAGGTTCGGTATTGGGATATTGTTGTGAAGGTCAAAGATTCAAAGCAATAGTGGCAGATTACAATACTTGCACAAAACCCCTCGGTGCAAAATCCTTACAAAACACATACAAATCCCTTCGGTTACGTCAATAGAGTACGCCTGCGCAGAGTTTGAAAATAAAGTATAGCAGATATAGCTAAAATAAATGCAACTGCGATAGACATGTTCGAAGTAAAAAAAGGACGTACCAGCAACAGGTGAACAACGTCAGCAAAGTATGTCTAAATGCCGTCCCCAAATGAAGCAGCAGCAACATCGAGAGTACGTCTTTAGAAAAATTGAAAGATTATTCGACATTAAGGTACCAGCAACGTTATCTCAACATCCAAAATTTTTTATTGAAATATGGCACGTTGTACGGATGTCTAATAGAGATACAGCTGGGACATAGACGTTCGGATTTTTTTGGGACGTCGCAGAAATGTTAATGGTTTGCTGGGGTATTATCTCGGGGTAGCTCATGGGTAAACTCTAATCCCAGACCACAATCTGTGAACATCTGAACGATATCCCCAACAGTTTTATGAATATCACAAGGTTGAACGAAATCAAGGAAATCATCTACATATCTGAGCACGTTTGTGACTAGACTGCTGACGTTTCCTTGGATTCATTTGTCTAGTCCTCGTGGGAACATTTTGCTCAGTACAGGTGAAAAATTCGAGCCGATACACACGCCAGAGCGTTGAAAGAACAACCTTACTTCCCAGTCGCAAACGTAGAGTGTAGGTAAAATGACAAAATGTCCAAAAACCTACTGACAGAAATATCAGCACTAATACAAAATTTGAGCTTATCCATGTCTTCTGTGATCAAAAGTTTGACGCTTTTCATCAATTCATCATGAGGAATATTAGAGTAAAAGTCGCGTACATCAACCGTGAAAACTTTGCACGAACCAGGGTTACAACTGGCATGCCACTCGACGAGGTCATCAGAGTTACGTAGAAGCAATGAGCACAGGCGAAACCATGCGTTGGACCAAAGTTTGCTCCAGAGCCACTTGTAAGGTCACTTTCAAGGTCACTCTTGCACACCTGCAAGGCCACTCACACGACGCGCTTCCGATGAAGTTTGTCTTAGTTTCACCACAGTGTGCGTCGGTACAATTATCAGTACAGTAGGCTCTTGCTTAAAGCCTAGCAAGGTTAAGTCTATTGGGGACTATGCTGTATTAATCGCCTTCATATCCTGACCTCGGATAAGGAAGGGTTCTTTGTTGTTGCCGCAGAGGCGACCTTTAGGAAAAGGCATGCGCGGCTATAGACAAAAATTTCAGTGTAACGAAGCTAAAAGCGCCAAAGGTGAAGGAAACCGCCATTGCCTTGTTTCAGAAACATAATCTTTATAAGTTAGTGTCGAGTGTTAAGAAGGCGAAGGCCTTACATCTTAATGTGTTCTTTGTGGCGAAAACATAAACCCGACATCCCGTTCCGTTCGGTAGCAACAGAAAGAGCCACGTGGCATAATGCAGTTTCCAGTTACCTGCAAAAGCACTTGCAAAAGTTACGCGTGAGTGATCCTTTTGTTCTATGCAACTGTGATGAGCTCATCGAGTAGCTTTCCCATTGTAACACTGGTTCGGGTAATGTTTTTATTGTTGATGTACGCGACTTCTACTATAATATTCCAAATGATGAAATTATGACAAGTGTTAAAATTTTGATCACATAAGACAATGATGAGCTGAAATTTCGTAATACTGCTGGTCTTTCTTTCAGTAGTTTTCAGGAGATTTTGTCGTTTTACCTGAACTCTATGTTTGTGGACTGGAAAGAAAGTCTGGTCCTTATGCCCAAGTGCATTTCTTCTGAGTTTCGACTAATTCTTTAACACGCGTTTGTTCCAGGACCCAGTCGGCTCTCTTCTTGTATCTTAATCTTATACCTATCATTTTTCGTTCCATTGCTCGCTGAGTCGTCCTCAGTTTAGGTTGAGCCCTCTTAGTGAGCCTCCAAGTTTCTGCCCCATCGGTGAGCACTCGTAAGATGCACCTGTCATACAATTTCATCTACAGGGACAATGGTAGGCTGCCATTCATTATCTGAGAATGCATAATTTAGTGATTTGGTAATAATGGTAAATGGAATAAATGAATTGTAGTATATAATATTATAACAATCTTCAATCAATAAATCTATCATGTTTATTTACGTGCCCCAGAACAGCCAAAGGTCTGAGTGCTCGCGCACGGATAGTTACATAAGAACAAATAACAAGAAACAAGCAAGCGACAAATACACAAATAGAAGTAGTGAAAATACATAAATAAAACACGGGCGGAGCCTGGGTACAAATAAAAAAGAAAAAATAACACCATCTTACCGTAGTGCAACCTGAGTAGTATGAAAAGCAGCCGCGGGGTCGATTCAAGTGACCATTAGTTTTCAGATGGTCGTTTCCATTAGGTTGAGGTACGTAGCTACCGTTATATCTACAGTTTCGTTTCCACGGTAACTACCACACTTTTCCCTTACTAGACCTACGAAATGGGAAATTGCGTTGAGCCCATGGCTGTTTCGCATACTACTCACGGTTCCCCTACGGGAAGATGGTGTTATTTTTTAGATACGACGGCGTTGTGTCCCTCCCTTGTGGTTGTTGCGCCGTCCACACCCCAACTGCGCTTACTCGGCTTGCTGAACGCCTGGTTGTGTCTTACCCTTTAATGGCTCCTGATGCGACAGTGTTACCGGTGTCTTCCTGGGCCGGCCAGAGATGAGCCGAGCATCTGCAGTGGGGGTGTGGACGGCGCCAGAATAAGGGAGGGTCATAGCCCCAGCCATGACATGCTGAAGCGACAGTGTTGCCGGTGTCGTCTTTGGCCAGCACGAGACCCCGACCATGAGATGCTGAAGCGACATTGTAACCAGTGTCTTCCTGGGCCGGCACGAGACGAGCACGCTTCCCCTAAATGGCTTCTGGAGCGGCAGTGTTGCCAGTATCTTCCTGGGCCGGTGGATGGACGGACGACGGACGGCGGAGCCTAGAGCAAGAGATGATTTGCATCTAAAAAAAGAAGATTGGTTTGTGGCTCTGCTGGTTGTAAAGACCACACAACAAGCACAGCAACATAGTTTGAGCGAAAATCGACAAAAACAATGACAAGGGTATAGAAACAAATGATTACACGAACAAATCACAGTAAACACTTTCAGAAATAGGCAACCAGCAGTTGGTTAAACAGAACTGCGGAGAAATCAAATTCCAGCAATGGAGAAAAAGAAAAGAAAACAAAGAAAAACATAGAACGACAGAGACGTCATAGATGTTTAACATTACTGTATGCAACAGCGCAGTATGGTAAATTTCAAAGAAACTTTGAAAGATGTCAAGGCATACAAAGAAGCGGTTGTAAGAATTATGTATTTTGCGCACCAGAGAAGGATTCAAAATGCGCGCAGCGGTCAAGAACGGGCGATGCGACCTGGTGGGCCTTTGCGGGACACTAAACTTTAAACAGTTAAGCAGGTCGGTTCAAGAAATGTCTCCACGAACAATTTTGTGAAGGAATGTAAGATCTGCACGCATGCGTCAGCAGTTCAAGGAAGGGATAGAAAGAACTGCGGGTAAGTCAGAATCAGGACTCGGGCTGTGAATGTGATGGCGGTGCTTAAGTATGGATAAAAACTTCTTCTGCACACGTTTTATTAAATCGCTACTAGATTGTAGATGACGTTCCAGGCAAAAGAAGCATATTCTAACTGAGGAATACATGTTGTGTTATATAGGACTAGAAATGGATCGGGAGAAGAGAATTCCTTGGAAATCCGACAAACACTCCCAAGACTGCGTTGCGCTCGCCGGGTGATTAGCCTAATATGGGATGAAAAAGGGAGGTACTGGGGAAAAGCACAGCGAGGTCCCCAATCTCCTCAACCCTTTGCAGAGGAACTCCCTCAATACTTAGGAACACAACAGACGATATGTTTTCCGGCTGTACTGGATAACTTTTGTTTTAGCAGGGTTCAAAATCACATAGTTTTTGCTACACCAGCCCCAACATTCCGTCAAATCACTCTACTGGGCACGGCCGTCTTGAACACTGTAATGTGCCTAAATAGTTTGACATCATCAGCATAAAGAAGAAATGAAGATTTTGTTAAGAGTGTTGACACATCGTTAATAAATATCGAAAACAACCATGGACTCAACATGAAACCTTGAGGTACACCACTTGTTGCAGTTTACACATCACGTTTTGTTTTTCAATATACGTAAAATGACCGGTTAAGATGATAGTTGTCCAACAATGCAATAAGGGCTGCGTCTACACCTGACGCAGTAGGCTTGTTAATTAATAGTTGATGGTTAACCACATCAAACGCCTTACTTAGTTCATTATAAATGGTGTCCAACTGGCCCTTTTCACAAACTGCCGGCGAAGCCGGTGTCATAAAGCTGGCAAGATTTGTACCCGTCAATTGAACCGAGAAAAAACCGCGCTGATTAGGTATCAGAACGTTCTTGACGCAGGGCACAACAACATTGTGCAGAGATGACTCAAAGAGTTTTGAGGAAACACAAAAGAGTGAGATGGGGCGATAGTTTCTGACGGCTGACTGATCACCAGATTGAATATAGCAAAAATTCGAGCTATCTTCCATGCATGAGGAAATTGGGCGTAAAGTAAATAGTTAATATAAGAGGAAGTAAAACAGGCACAAAAATGTTACAGTAAGCCTTCATGAGGGCTGCAGGAATTCCACCAGCACCACAGGAAAATGATGGTTTCATCCGTTTAAGGCTATCATTGGCAAGTTGTTCATCGAACATGGGTGTATTGAAATTAGACAATCTGTTGAATGATAGGCGTTCGTCGTTTGCATCAAGCAATTGAAAGACAAAGTGAAAGTACTGAGGAAAGCTGATGGCAACATCCTCAACGTGTTTACCATCGTTATTAGGAAGGGTTAAGTGTTCTTTAAATGCCTTAAAACGGCCGCGTACATACCTCCAGAAGTCAGCAGGTATCTGAGACGCAGCAGCCTCCAAGGACTCCATGTATCGCTGATGGTTACGCTGGTAGAGGCTTTTACAAAGTGAGCGATACCGACTAAACTCAGCTTTCCACTTGTGGAGACCAGAACGCTTTGCCTTTTTGTGGCCGCCGTCCCTACGTTTAAGTGAAACTTCTAAGTTCTTTAGAGAACCAGTGGGAAAATTTGGAATGAACAGTCTTATAAAGAGGGGTGCCTTTTCTTGCCACTCCTGACAATTTCGGTAAAACGTCGAACCTGTTCATCAACAGCACTGACATAAAAAAAAACTTGAACACTCAGAGGATGAATAAAAGTGATACAACGCAGCATAATCTCTCTGTTTGAATGCATATCGCAGGAGTTCACAATCGTAAACCCCGCCATCGCGATGCTGGGCAGCAACCGAGACAGAGACAATAAGAGGGGGGTTAAAGTTGTCAGGGTATACAAGAGAAATATCCGAGGCACACACTTATACCTTATTTACGTTGGAGAAGCACAGAACCAGAACATTACCACAAGAGATTTATATGCGGTACAACGGCTGCATGGAAGTGAATGAACGACTAAAAATCTAATAACATGCAGCATTTCTGCGCTGCATCATGGTTTTTGTGCTCAAAGGAAAGCCTGTTCCAGCGAATACCTGGGGATTTTAAGACCGCAAATATAATGAGATTATGGTTGGAGTGGGCATTTGAGACATTTTCTTACATGTGAGTGTTCGAATAAACTCAGAAGGTAATAAATCTGGGAATATATAGAATGCACGGATGAATAGCTTCTCGCCCCTCGTAAGGCCTACCTCAAGCCAGACTAATTCATCTAGGGTTATTTCATCTAGGTGTACGCGCTGTGACTAGGACGTTTAGCTGTTCCCTGGGTGTGCTAAAGGGCTAGGATAGCCGGTCGGTGGGTCTGAGTAAGTTTGTGTTGATATAAAAAAATGTCGTTTAATAAAGTAATGACGGATTTCCGCTTCCGAATTTCGAGGTGCCGTGAGGTTATCCAGTTTGTTGGCCAAGGCTAGTTTGTATGAGTTATTGCACTCGTCGCACTTTCATTACAAATGTCTCGTTCGATTCCGCCGAAGGGCGAGTGTATGTCTTGTGTTTGGGGGGACCTCCGCCTGAGACTGAAGTGGAGCGTCGTCAGTTGGTGTACAGTTCACTCAGACGATGTTCGTACTCCGCAAATACTGTGGTTATAAAGTCTCTAGGTTCTTGTATTATGCTCTTCAATTCGGAGACGTCAGTCCTAATTTGGCCATGAAGCTTTGTTTCTAGTGGCTCAAGCGTGGAATCTACTGATTCATCCAGTTTAGTTTGAACTATCTGTGCTCTTTTGTCAATGAGACCATGGGTGCGGCTCCGCCGTAGGCGTTTCGTGGAAGCGGTATGTGGATCGCTGTTCATTTACTGTGTATCTCTTGCTTGGGAGGTGTTTGTGGTTATGTAGCCTTGCGCACATTGTTTAGGCGATTGCTGTGAAGCTGCGCCCATTATTTCAGGCGCTGCCGTTTGGTTGGTTCGAGAGAAATACTTTGAGTGCACGTTTTGATAACAGTGTGCACAGATCAGTAGGCAAAGAAATATGTTGGGAACACAATACTGTCTAGCGAAATTCTCAAACCGAGCATAACAGTTTGGAGAAGTAAATGTGTCGTGGTCTCTCAATTCTGTAACAGGGACCAACGGAGAAAGAAAACAACTTTCACAAAAATGTTTTGTAAACACAGTGTAAAAAATGGTGCTTCATATGGAGGAAACTGCAAAGAGGAAAATAAATGATTATTATTCAGAACGGTCTCATAATAGGCAACATTTCAAAGGATAATTATTATGTAGAATTCACTTTTGCACACAATGTAACTGTGCAGTGATAAAACGTCCTAATTCCGTATCTAAGAAATTCGTATACAAGTGCATAAACCTAACTGTTGTGCAGAGAATGGGAGCAGGTGCCTCGAGTTATCTACAACGCAAGATACTGAATGACACCTTTTGCTAATACCTGTGAAATGCCAGTTTCCGATAATATCAGAATGAAACATCATGCCTAAATATTTTACACTATTTGACAACTGTAGGGGCGGGCCTGAGCAGTAAACTCAATACTGGTCATGAGCAAAAATTGGCAAATGTTGATGAAAATTTGATACGTGTTATGAGAACACACACAATAGTCTTTTGCTGACATATTTCAATCCCCTTATCGTAAAAGAGTTCATAATAGATATTGCATCTGTTGCAATGTTATAAAACTGAACTACAAAAAGAGACTTTACTGGTCCGAAGGATTGTATCGCCGGCATATTGGTATAGGCTATATTTTGATACAAACTCATGTCATTTATTAAGGTACAGGTTACGTAACAGAGGGCGTAGAACGGAGCGCTGGGTTGCTCCTGATTGCTTTCTTTTTTAACTCGTATATCCAGCTAAACGCACCACCAGAGAGCGGCTAGAAAATGACCTGCATCACACGTTCTTAAAAAGGCAGCGGACAGAAATTATTTCTAACTAATCAAGAGGCAATGTGTGAATAACCGAATAGAATCCCTTGCCCAGGCAGCACAGGACTGTTTGGCCTTCCTCAAGCCGGTGTACTTTGGCCGATGATTTTCTGCGCGGCCTTTCTCCGGCCACCATGCACGGCCCGTGTTCAAATCTGGGCCTTCTGTCCGTATACGGCCGTACTCCCATCACTGTCCAACGGCCAGTGTCCGTCGGCCAGTCGACCGTCTTACGTTCATACGGCCAGATTCCAGCCGTACGGCTCCGGCCATCCAAAAGCCACCCGTGTGCGGCCGAAGTATGGCCACCGGAGGACAGCCGAGATGCGGTCGTCGGACTCCAGCTGGACTAAAGCTGCCGGAAATTCGGCCGTGCTACGGGCATTGTAGTTCAGCCGCAGTACATTACGTGTACTGAGGCCGGTGGACGACCACTGCATGCAGCTCAAGCAGATGACTCAATAGCACTGTACAGCAGCACAAACTCACCATTTTCGGTACACTGCACCCACATCAAAGTAAGCCCGCGCATACCCACCAGCCGTCCAGCCTTCAGCGCAGCCTGGCTTAATTATCAGCGTCAGTTTACATGAAAACTAATTTATTCAACAGTTCTCACAAATGGTCGTTCCTTTAATTGCTGTGCCTGTTTTACTGTCCAATACATCAAACATTCATTTCTTTGCAGAGCTGGAATATATGTATTGTCCGGGTCCTGATATATTCTGTGGTGCCGCTTACCTGTTCTAAACAAGGAAGGATGAGGGGGGGCGGCAGGCGCATACTTTAGTGGGTTGAATTTCGCAAATATGAAAGTGCCGCTTTTAGGCAATTTCTTTAAGGCAACACTTTCATGCTTTGACTAAATCAACTATTTTTATAACAGCTGCTTGACAAGTTTATTTGTATATAAAAATGGTGCGAATGCCTTTACAAAGCGGTTCCCAACTCCACAAAAGATTCAACAGCATTCAATATAATTTACTTCACACAAAAAGTATGTCCAGTATTTGCCTATTTTTCTTGCAAAAAAATTTTCTACTCGATCAACTTTTCTGATGATCTTTCACAGGGATGATACTAGAAGAGATCAAAGACGTACTTTCAGTTTCAATATATTTTTATGTTGTTTTCATGAGTTACGTGCACTTTTCTTACTTGTCCAAAAGAACTTAATTTTCCTCTAAAGTCGTACTACGTTAAGAAAATTGTAGACGTGTTGCGAATGACGTCCTTCTTCAGATGGCTGCAGTTGTATCCCTCTGTGTTCACGCAAGGAAATGCATCAGACAAGAGTTTCATACTTTCTTTCAAACAAATACCTCAGCAATTGTAGTATTCATACAGCAAACCTTGCATAATGCAACGAATGGAGCAATAAATATTTCATTGGTCAAGTTTGAATGCGTAGGGTTATCAACCCGTCGGAAGCGAACTTGCGGCTCCGCAAGTATATTTATTTATTAATTATTTATTTATATATATTTATTTATTTATTTATGTGTTTATTTATAATTTGATACCTGCTTGCCTATGCATTCATTATAGCGGGAAGATACATAACAATAAGCATCAAATATGAGACCAAATAACAAAATAATTCTACAAAGCGCCGTGAAAATCGTCATTATAAACAGTGGATAAAATCATACATGTAAGATAATTACACTCTCATCTTGATCTAAAATAAAATGAATCACGCAAGGCGTCACCTTAAAGGAAAGTTAATAATTTGCTTCTAGCTAGCGATCACACTTTAGGATATGTGGAATGGCGCTTGGATAAACTTGTCGCCTTCTATTCAAGTTTTCGAATGATAGATTTTACGAAAAAATTTCAACCTCAGGTTTCGCCTATGATCTTTCCCGTCTTACCTTTCAAGTTTACTTTTACTTCCCTCATCCTAAGTTGACAGTGCCAATACCTAATACAAATCGCACCACCCTATTCTGTATGTTTTCGAGCGTATGAACCAGCTGTGTGCTGTAGGGATCCAAGAAAACACATGCGCACTCCTACATTGACCGCACATAAGTGAAATACGGTTGTTCTTTTAAGTTACGTGGAGGTTCGCTGAAATTTTATCTCGGAAAGCCACAAACACGTGCTGCCGTAACTTTTATGTTGTGAACGTGCCTATTTCTCTAACAACTCGTTAAATAAACTCCCCGTTATTTATACCCCAGGCCGTTCTTCAGGCTGTCTAATTTACTGTATAGGCATTCAATTGGACTGAAGGTTTTCTTGTAAAGTAGACGTTAACACACTTTTTAAGATTCATCGACTATTATTGATCAGCACACCAGGATGTTATTAATTTGAATCATGCTGCGAGTATTTTGAAACACGTTCATTCGCTGTAGTCCTGTAAATTACACAGTCATTCGCGAACATTTTTAATAGAGATTTGAGGTCGCGGCAACATATCCTGACGGAGAACCATTGAGAGCGACCACCTGCTGTCTTATAGAGATAAACTCGGCAATCCATGCAATAGCCGATTCATTATGTGTATTGCCCGCAATATACTAACAAGAAGGTGATATGAAACACCGTCAAATGCTTTTTTCCGCACAAGAATATAGGCAGCGACTGTAAGCTTATCTATGTCTAGAGCCAAATCGCGCGTGAACTCAACAAGTTGCGTTGAGCAAGAAAAACCCGACGAAATACGTGTTTGCTAGGATGTTGGCGATTAAGTTTAACCAAATGAGTCATATACAAAGTGTAGCTAATATCAATTCTAAACACCGTAACTAAATTAAAATCCAGGCTTACTCATTCACAAGGCTCTGTTGTTATGGCTAATTCAAAATAAGACTTGTTTCTATATAGGCAGTCATAAAATCTCATGAAGTAACATAGTGCATGTCGCGAAGTTGAGCCTACCAATTCACGAGCTTAGCCTCTTCTACGTTTATCACAAACAATATAGTGCACATTGTTTCGCGCAGTTAGATTGTGAAAAGAATAGCCGGAAACTTGCGCTTTTGCGCGCACTTGCCTTTCTTTGGTGGGGTGTCCATGACATGGCGTCCGTTGATCTCCTGCGTGGTGGCCGCTTGCTCGACACCATTTAAGGCCACTTATTTTGGTGAACCACCGCCATCTTGTGTCGGACATGGCTGCCGGCTTGATGTCTGCAATGGTCTCCATTTCTTTAGGGGGCGAATAGCCTGGAGCCGATGCGTCGGCGAAGCCGACGGGCGAGGCGTTGTAGCGGCTATGATTGGCGAGGCTTAGCTCACCCGTCGGTGTGGCAATAAATGGCATTTCGATGGCCTAAACGTTTCCCTCGTAATGTCCAGTGAGTCCTTGCACCTGGCCCGTCCTCCTAGAACACTCATTACTGTTTGACAAACGTAGTTTGTTCATTTAAAACGTAGAAACACCGAGTGGATGAAAAACGTGTCTCCGCCATTCGATGGCCCAACGGCTCTTTCTTCACCCAGCGAAAAACCGGTCCTACATCGGCGGGTCTCCTTCCAAGCACGTCTGCGCATGAATTATCGGCGCCCAGACGCGAGCCGTTCTACGCATAATGACGTATAACCTGACAACTTACGAAGGCCGGTCTCCTCTTGAACACCGGTTGCCGAAAATTCGGCGGCCGTTCGCTTGCCGTAAATCGGCCGAGGACCGCTAACCAAATGATAAACGTACATTCTGAGGCCGTAAGTCGGCCGGTATCCATTATAACACCGGCTGCCAGAAGAAAACGGATATTCTGCCGCCGGACGCGCGGTGTACCGTTGAAAGAGTGGATGCGCGGCAGCCGCGCTACGGCCGGTCTCATTTCGAACCCAACTGCCACAAGAATACCGATATCCTGTGGCCAGCCGCTTGCCGTGCTTCGGCTGAACAACGCATCCTGAAGGAAAAACGGATGCCCTAAAGCCGTACTCCGGCCGATTTCTTTCTCAACATCGGCCGCCGGAAGGCAACTGAATATCTGGCAGCCGGGCAGCTGCCCTGTTGTGCGTCTGTACACGGGGCGGCGGGAGAAATACAGAAGATCTGGTTGCCGAATGTTGGCCGTTCATCGTATGACCAGCGGCTGCCAGAAACTAGATGCTGGAAGGACATGCCAGAAAGTGGCCATAGACGGGCCGGTCTTGGGACATATTTTCTGTGCCGCCTGGGTGGTTACTTTTCAAAAAGACCGCACGATGATTTGTTGCTATCTAAAGCAGATCGTTCTTCTTTTATGGATAAACCAGAGTGTGCTTCCTACAGGACGATATTGTTATTCAGAAAAATTGGCGTTTTTATGAGCTGATGTTTTTCAAATATTTTATTGACTGCAAGTACCACCAGTCTGCAGTCCCTTATTTTGCAATAGGAGCCACAGTTATTTGCTGTTTACTACAGCTACTTTCAAATCATAAGGAAAAACACAATGCTGAAGGCACGCATTGACAATAAAGGGAAATACAGATTCCAGAACCGCAAGATCCATTAAAGATCATTCATGTACAGGTCATCTATGTTGATGCTACCAAATGATATAACACTCTACGCGACCTAAATAATTTTATTTTCAGTTTATGAATAGCAAAATGATCGCCGTGTCGCGAACTGACGTTGATTACATCTACGGAAGTATGTAGCAAGGAGCACAAAATTTTGTAACGCACTTTTTATGTATTTGCAGGTTTATTCATTCTATTCACCCCAGGCGTGAGCTCAAAATTTGAGGGAGGAATCGTAGCCTTGCAAGAGCCAAATTGCGTACGCCAGTGTGTCCTGTGGACCGTCGTTCGCTGTAAACGCTTGTTTGGGTCTGTTTCACCGAGCCACTGCGCTGTTAAAACTCAGAGAGCCTGCCACATAGCCGGGACGTTGTAACAACATCTGTACGTTCTGAAAAAAAAGGTTCCTAGGTGTGTCAATCTGGCTTGTATTTCTGCGTCACCCATAGATGGGCATACCGGAATAATTTTGGTGACTGTTGGTCAGCACGACGAGCAAGTGAAGAACTCTCAGCAATAGACTGGAGAGAGTGCGTAGAGGGAGCTGCCATTCAGTGTTGAGAGAGTTCCTCGTAACCCTGCTGACGTCGCCGGGGAGACGCTTTGACGAAGCGCCTCTCACTCCGTGCCTCGCCTGACATGCCGGACGCATGTCGCCTCTACATGTTCTAGAACTTCTGTACCCGCTTGTATGCGTTGTAAAATAGGGTGTCCAGCTAGTGCTGGTGGGCAAAGTGAAATATTTGTATTAAGGGGACGAATTGACGACAATGATGGATATTTAAAGAAGGGAGGCACACATGAAATGCCGCTGTTGAAGCGAGCAAACGTCACTACTAAGACTGGTATGGAGCGGTAAGAACGGTGGTGTACGAGGGATGTGAGATCAACGCCGTGTTGCGGACTTCTGCAGCCCGAGGAAGGCGTGGGAACCAGTCTGAGCCTGAAGTTCATGAAAAACGGGCACGAGATTCCGACGCATCCCTTTATTTCCACCACAATATTGCTTGTGTTTTCTGTTTTTGTTTTTATTTGTCGCCAGTTAAGCGTGCCAGTGTTCTTTTCCCAGTGCCGAGCATCTGGCCTGTAGTAAAAAGAGATATCTGGCCGCTAGAGAAACGCTGACTTTTCAGCACTGCTTGCTGCGAATGAATCTCTGTTTTCCAAATTGGTGGATACCAATTCGGTTGTGCTCTGATTTATCGGCTGGGTATTGGGATGGCTCGATTTGGCGCGAATTCCTGGTAACGCTTGCAGCATCTCTTTCCCTCTTTGTAGAACCACGTGTGTAAATTCAAATGACGTGGCAACGCCAATTGTTAGGATTCCTTTACAGCTTAGCTTTCCAAAAACGTTGGCAGCATAGATTGGAGAATTTTTTTCCCAAAAATATTTTCCTCGTAATAAATTTTGGGGAAGTTTTTTGCAAATGCACAAACAACTTTATACAATTTTTAAATATAGACATTAAGTAATTTGCAGATGTAAATTTTTCTTCGAAGTTTTGAAGAACTAAAAGAAATGAACAAACAATTAGGATACCTATAGCAAAATACCTTCTGTTGGTACAGGTGAGTGGTCACACAACCTAGTCTGAAAATGTTTTAAGTAGCGCGGTTACCCTATATTCAATTTGTAGCTGCAGACTAGACAATATTTTGTGCATGTGACTTGGATTGCTTTGGGTGCCTTAAGCCGTGTGGCAAATATGCTACGTTGCAGTAATGCTGAAGCGCCGTCCAGATGTAATCCAAAGGAGGACGTGCACGCACCTTCCATCCAGGGTCAACTGCAGCTGCCCCTAAGGCAGCGTCTATACGAAACGCACAAAACGCAGCGAGCGCAGGATGTACTGATGTTTACCCAAGCGGCGAAAACGTGACGCTTTGCTTGGGAACTGCGTTAGCTAAGGGTTCTGTCTTGCAACCTGACGCGGTTTGCTGCACGATCCCCTTACGTGAGGATCTCACATTTCTTTGACCCGTCCCCTAACGTTGCGCCATTCCCCCTTCCTGGCGCCATGTATTGGAAAGAGTACGGCAAAGAAGACTTCGCTGGCTCTCTCTTTTGAATGAGGTCTTCAACTGTGTTGCATCTTCTGCGGCTGCTCAGTAAAATCGCATACTATACATGGGAGACCTGGCGCTATAGCGTAATGAAGCACCATTGTGTTTCCTTTCTCCCTTTTTCAGATTACTACTTCCACCATTAAGGCCCAGTTCTGCTTAGAAATGCATGTGGCTTGTGTGTTTGTGCGCCTACCAACTGGAAGCCGGGGTTGTTGCGGTGACCGTGCGGGCGAAGTGTCGCAGAGGCTATGATTTCTGCGTTGAAGAAGATTTCCCGCTCCTTGGAGCAGCCGCTTCGGCCTCCGAGCCCTTTTTGTCCCTAAACGAGTGGTTATATATTTTCCCCTCTTTACTTTAGTGTTTTTTCTGAGCTATCTTGTTTGCCTCCAGAATTCTGGAAAGTGCCCGTTTTAGTTCCTGGTTCAAACTTTGTGTCTGTTTGTTATTGTTCCTTTTCTCCATGGCAGAAACATGGCTGATTGGAGTTAAAAGGGCTCTCCCGGATTGGCTGCAGAAAGTGTGTCAAGAGTGGGCTTTTCTCCCGCGGGTCCGGTTGAACCACACATAAGCCCTCCGAGCCGGATATGTGTGGCCGGCCTTGCCGGGAGTTCATTAGAGAAAAGCTGCAGCCAGTCTACGGTCCCCTACGCCGGGAGACCGCGATCTTGTCAGCTATGTTCCGTTCAGTACTTTTATTCTCTCCAGTATTTTAATATTTCCTGTTTTCTGGGTATTGTTTGAAATTCGTTTGTGTTAAAGGTACTTCACTGTTATCAGAAAATAAAACTAGTTACGCTAAAAACTCGTAAAACCTAAATGGCCATAGAATGCCTCTCGCTCAAAAAAAGAGACAGTTAGACAGAGGGAAAGAGGCCGATAGATGGAGAGAAAGAAGCCTTTATTGGGAAGGAGGGCTGCAGGCTTGTTGGGAAAACTGTGTTGAAGAATGAGGTAAGTTCACGTGGACTGAGATGTCATGGGTGGTAGTTTTGTTGGTGTCATTGTCGGAAGAAATGAGAAGACCCGTCGTTCTATATACTGCTCCACCCATATTGTTTGAGAGTCTGAACATCGTGATTAGGCGACGAGTGGATCGTGTCCTCTAGCCTCTCGAGGATTATTTGCGAAATATGTTGATATCACCAGAAACGTGTATAGAGAATTTAGCCGCAAACGTCTCTCACCGTATTAACAGCGGTGAACACAGAATGAGGAAAACTACGGTCAAGCGAAATACACGTGCGCTCAGTTGAACTATCCGACAGTTCCTTTTATTTAAAAGTATAAAATGCCAAGTGTGTTGAATGGCCTGTGTAGGCGTCTGCAGGAGCGAAATTACTCCTACATCTTTAGTGGCTCGGGTGCGAGCAAGGCCCAGCTCTATGCTCCGTTTTGATGTTACGGGTCCCGTGGTTATACACGTCGGCTGGGTATAGCCTTCGATGCATAGGAGCCATCTAAATTGCGTAAGTCGCAGACGTAGAGAGGAAGTCGCACGTAGCGCCTGCCTCACTTAGCGGGGCCGCAGTCAACACGATGTTCTGACACTCGGTGAGCCCCACGACCACCCCACCTTCCTGCCCCGTAGCCGTTGCTTCGTAGCCGTAGCCGTTGCTAAAGCAAGCTTCTGCTTTGCATATCCATGATTAGTTGACCTACCCAGGCAGCACAGGACTGTTCGGCCTTACTCAAGCCGGTGTACTTTGGCAGGTGATTTTCTGCCCGGCCTTTCTCCAGCAACCATGTTCGGCTCGTGTCCAAATGTGGGCCTTTTGGCCGTATACGGCCGTACTCCCATCACTGTCCAACGGCCAGTGTCCGTCGGCCAGTCGACCGGCTTACGTTCATACGGCCAGATTCCAGCCGTAGGGCTCCGGCCATCCCAAAGCCACCCGTGTGCGGCCGAAGTACGGCCACTGGAGGACAGCCGAGATGCGGCTGTCGGACTCCAGCCGGACTAGAGCTGCCGGAAATTCGGCTGTGCTACGGGCGTTGTAGTTCAGCCACAGTACGTTAACTGTACTGATGCCGGTGGACGACCACTGAATGCAGCGCAAGCAGATGACTCAATCGCGCTGTACAGCAGCACAAACCCACCATTTTGGGTCCACTGCACCCACTTCAAAGTCAGCCCGCGCGCAACCAGCAGCCGTCCAGCCTTCAGCGCAGCCTGGCTTAATTATCAGCGTCAGTTTACACCAAAACTAATTTATTCAACAGTGCTCACAAATGGTCGTTCCTTTAATTGCTGTGCCTCTTTTACTGTCGAAGACGGCAAATATTCATTTCTTTGCAGAGCTGGAATAGATGTATTGTCCAAGTCCTGATATCTTCTGTGGGGCAGCTTACTTGTAATAAACAAGGAAGGATGGCGGGGGGGGGGGGGCGGCAGAAGGCGCATACTTTAGTGGGTTGAATTTCACAAAGATGGAAGTGCCGCTTTCAGGCAGTTTCTTTTGAGACAACACTTTCATGCTCTGACAAAATCAACTATTTTTCCAACAGCTGCTTGACCAGTTTTTTTGTATATAAAACCGGTGTGAATACCTTTACGAAGCGGTTCGGTACTCCACAAAACACACAGCAGCATTCAATATAAGTTACTTCACACAAAAAGTATGTCCAGTATTTGCCCATTTTTTTTGCAAAGAAATTTTCTACTCGATCAACTTTTCCGATTATCTTTCACAAGGCTGATCCTAGAAGATATCAAAAAAGTACTTTCAGTTTAAATATATTTTTTATGTTATTTTCATGAGTTACGTGCGCACTCCTTAATAGTCCAAAAGAACTTAATTTTCCTCTAAAGTCGTACTATGTTAAGAAAATTCTGGATGTGTTGCGAATGACACCCTTCTTCAGATGGCTGCAGTTGTATCCCTCTGTGTTCACCAAGAAAAGGCGTAAGACAAGAGTTTCATATTTTCTTTCATACAAATAACTGAGCAATTGTAGTATTCATACAGCAAACCTTGCATACTGCAATGAATGAAGCAATAAATATTTCATTGGTCAAGTTTGAATGCGTAGGGTTCTCAACTCGTCGGAGGCGAAGTTGCGGCTCCGCAAGTTTATTTATTTATTTATTTATTTATTTATTTTTCAGTTATTTTTTATTTTTATTTATTTATTTATTTATTTATTTGGTACCTGCTTGCTCTTGCATGCATTACAGCAGGGAGATACATAACACTAAGCATCAAATATGAGACCAAATAACAAAATAATTCTACAAAGCGCGGTGAAAATCGTCATTATAACTGGATAAAATCATACGTGGAAGATAATTACACTCTCATCTTGATCTAAAATAAAATGAATCGCGCAAGGCGTAACCTTAAAGGAAAGTTAATAATTTGCTTCAGGCTAGCGATCCCACTTTGGGATATGTAGAATGGCGCTTGGATATACTTCTACCCTTCTATTCCAGTTTTCGAATGATAGATATTACGAAAAAATTTCAACCTCAGGTTTCGTTTATGATCTCTCCCGTCTTACCATTTAAGTTTACTTTCACCTTCCCTCCTCCTAAGTTGACAGTGCCAATACCTAATACGAATCGCACGGCCCTATTCTGTATGTTTTCGAGCGTTCCAACCAGCTCTTTGCTGTAGGGATCCCAGAAAACACATGCGTACTCCTACATTGAGGGCACACAGGGTGTCGGAACGAAATGTTTTTCGTTCCGTTTTTTGTTTCGTTCCCCAGAAAAAAGTTCCGTTCCGTTTCTGTTCCGGAACGAAAAAAAAAACGTTCCGTAACGCTTCGTAAGGTATTTTTTTATAAAATAAAGAGTAATAGAATACTTAATAAAATTTATATATTAATAATTGATAAATTAATTAATTAGGAACGTTATAAGTGGTTGTTTACGTCCCAAAACTACCATATGATTAAGAGGGACTCTGCAAGAAACTTCGAAGAAAAGTAACAACAAAAACGTAGTATTTATTTTTCCTCCTATTTGAATCCCGCATTATCTTTAAGGAAGTGAGCACGATTTCAGAAGCAGCAGAGTATCGAGTGTACTCTCCGACAAGCGAGACCGTTGATCCGACAAAACAAACTTCAGTGCAGAAAGTGCCCTCTCCACACTGACTTGTGTGGCTGGCACACCAAGGGCCACTTGTGTTAACATGTATAGCTCCGGTTGCCGCTCTTTGCGCTCTTCCCAAAATTTCAACATATTTGTGCTTGTTGGAAGGCACGGCTCTTTGTCCAGCATTTCTAGCAAAGTACCATGTCCGATCATCCTGGCTTACTTGTCAAACGCGATTCAGTTCCAGCCTCAGCTTCCTTCGTTTTCAGAAACGCTTCGAGGGCGTCCTCCGGTTCTTCAGAAGTATACATTGCTTCTGCTGAAGGCCTGTGAAGGCTGTGATTCGCTTCCAGGTTTTGCACACATGCATCCTCGCTTGATATTTTTAATCAGGTGTCAGCAGAAGGCGATAGCGGTGGTCCATGTACAATGCAGCACAAAAGATATTCGTACTGCAGCGATTTCGTTCTCGTTTCTTCATGGACTGAACCAGGGCCTGTGCCAGTGGCGACGGTATCGCTGATGTCTTCATGGAACACGTCAGCCAAGCACCATAGAAATCTCCGATTGTCAGTTGTTCTGTCTGAAGCACCTTCGTGGCTTCTTGCGCTGGCTGAAGGGATTGGATCAGCCCTTCTGCTTTTGCCCACATGCTGTCAGTCCAACTTGCGGTCTGTTCGCGTGAAAGGAAGTCTTTAGCGAAGTCCTTCAGTTCAACGAACCTGGTCAACATGTTCAATGTCGACATCCAGCGTGTCGGGCAATCAATAATGTTAGTGCACTTCAGCTTGACTCATCAACACTAACTAAATGGTGCCAAAATGGCAAATGCAAATAAACGTAGAACAAACTAAACACGTCCGATTTTCTTCCGTAACTAGATCAGATAGTTATATTTATCTAATAAATGACTCCGTAATTCAGATGGTTTCATCCTTTAAATACCTGGGCGCAACATTGACCTTCGACTTAAACTGGGGTCCCCAGTTTAAGTCGAAGCTTGGATTGCTTAAACGTCGCCTTCATCTGGCTAATTCTGACACGAAGCTTCAGGCGTATAATACCCTGATTCGCCCTTCTCTGGAATACGCGCCAATATAATGGCATCCTCACCAAATTGGACTTAATAACACAATTGAATCAGTGCAAAACAAAGCCGCTCGATTTATTATGTCTTCATACTCGTGATACCAAAGCGTTTCTGCCTTGAAAGAGCAACTAAATCTTCCTCCTCTCACCCTGCGCAGGCAATTTTCAAGGTTATCTTTTTTCCATGCACTGTACCCTAACCCATCGGCCTTCGCTGGCAAATTTATCGTTCCGGCACTATATACTTCGGCACGCGTAGATCATGTTTACAAATTTAATCCAATTTTTGCCCGCACAAAAAGATATCACAATTCTCCTCTTGTATTGGCCATAAACGAATGGAATTGTTTACCTGCAAACCTAGCCACACCAACAGACGCTTCTTCTTTTCAAACAGCACTTCTCTCCTTTTTAACGACTGAAAGCAATATCTAACTTTAATATCATTGTGTTTGTTATGTTCTAAACATATTGGTTCTTCCCTGTACGACATTATATCGCTTGTTATTGTTTGTTTTATAGTTTTGTTTACCGTTGTACTGCGCGATTTCGGAGTGCAATTCTCGTATTACTGTTTTTCTTGCTTTTCTGTTCACACGATGTCATTTTTTATATAACTGTATTATTAGTGTGTTATAACTCAATCCTCCCCTACGTAATGCCCGCCCGGGCCCTTAGAGTACCTAAATAAATAAATAAATAAATAACGATAACAGGCTTCCTTAGCCCTAGCCTTCTTATCAAGCCCATTGCACTTTGTACGCGCAGTTTCTTCACATGTGCGCGACACTGTGCAGCGAGGGTGTTTGAATCGGAGTCCTTAAGAGCATCGCTGACTGCCAGTTGCAGTCTTGATGGAGCCGAATTTAAGTTAGGCGTCAGGTGCGCAGCACACCTGACGCCTAACTTAAAATCGGCTCCATCAAGACCAAGGCACTGGGCGTCTTCTGAATCGCCCAGCAGAGAGCCGCAATATCCAAATTCAGGGTAGCCGCTATCGTCATCCTCGTCTGAACTGGAAGCGTCGGGTTCATCGTCTGTTTCACTGAGAAGGCGAGCAGCCTTTAGCATGTTTGCACCGTTGTCAGTTGTGACACAGTACAAATGGGTGACACTGAGGTCGTAGCTGGACAGAGTGTTTTTCACCGGTGATGTCAAATGCTCTGCAGTGTGCCTATCGTGAAGCTTCTTTATGGCCAGAGGTTGAAGAATTAGTTTTCCATTTTCGGCATACTGTGCATTGATGCCAAGCAGAGTTCTGTCAAGTCGCGACGCACTGTCCATTTTTAAAGAAAACATCCGATTTTTCAGCGACTGCGAAATTTCTTCTCGCTTGCTTTTTGCTTCTTCCTGGACCCTGTCTTTTAGAGTCTCTGCTGAGATGGCTCGCTTAGCATTGAGCGCTTTTAGGACCGGATCGATTATTTTCCGAAAGCATGAGTCATCAATTAGCCGAAATGGCCGACCGTTTCTTGTGAGTAGTTCAACGCAGCTATTCATGATGCTGTCCTCTGTTATTTCGAGCAAAACACACTTCGATGAAATGGGTTTAAACATGTTCTGTATATCCACTTGCCGGTGCTTTGCTGCAGGAGAGCCTTCCGCCTCGTCCGACGCAACACGCTTTGTAGAGTGGGCTTTGTCGGCCTGAATGTTGTCGTACACTTCCTTGTGGTGTCGCTGCAAATGACGCTCGAGGTTCCCATCATGGTCGCCCGACACAACGTGCTGGCAGTCCTCAATCTGGCAGTTCCCACCATGGTCGCCCGACACAACGTGCTGGCAGTCCTCAATCTGGCATGTCGATGTCTTTGAGACGCTGTCATACTTGAAATACCGTCGAGCGCGATTTGTTCTGTCGCGTCGCATCTGAACTAGCTGCAAACGTTGTTACGAGGCACTTGGCAGGTGGCCGAACATCAGTAATGTTCGCTTGGAGTCAGTCGTAAAAACGTAGTGGACGCGCACATCACGGCTCGCTGAAGGTGCCTTCCTCACGCTTGCTCGAGCGGTTCGCGTTACCTGACCTGCCGGATGTATGACGCGTGAGATATCGTGTTCCACGCCTGCGCCGCTGCGCCATCGGAGACCGGGGGGGGAGGGGGCGTTTCACCATTTCTCTTCGCTTAATAAAGGGACTTGAGTTCCAGCAACCGATCGTTGTGTACGCTTTTATCGTCGCTCGTCAGCCGACGAGACAGTAACAACGTCGGTAACGAAACACACTGCAGGAATGTCACGCCTCCTCTTTGCATGTTCTACCGAACAGGGAAAACGAAATAAAAAAAGGCAGGCAGTAGTGGTCAATGAAAAAAAAAAAGTAGTTTGCCTGCTAGTCTATGGTCGAAGCTATCTGGTGGAAAATAAACTTGCTCGCGCATGCGCAGTAACTATTTTGCAAGCTGCCAATGGTGCAGACACCAATCCACCGCACTGTTGACAAGGCAAATGATACTGCCGGAATTCAACACGATGGTACTAGCGACGCGATGTGGACATACAAAGGGCGACAACGTTGCCTTGACCGTTTATTTCTTGGGACCGTGCAGACATTTCCCGTGAACGGAAAACCATTAAAAATATTTCGGTTTCACTCCGGAACGAAATAATATATAACGTTCCGGTTACGTTTTCGTTACGGTCGAAAATATCGTTTTTTTTTTCGTTTTTCGTTCCGTTCCGACACACTGAGCGCACATGAGTGAACTACGGCTGTTCTTTTAAGTTAGGTGGAGGTTCGCTGAAAGTTTATCTCGGAAAGCCGAAAACACGTGCAGCCGTAACTTTTATGTTGTGAACGTGCCTATTTCTCTAAGAACTCGTTAAATCAACTCTTTGTTATTTATATTCCCCAGCCGTTCTTAAAGTAGTGTAATGTACTGTATACGCATTCAGTTGGAATGAAGGTTTTCTTGTAAAGTTGACGTTAACACATTTTTTTAAGATTAAACGACTTTTCTGAATCAGCATACCAAGATGGTATTAATTTGAATCATGCTGCAAGTATTTTGAATCACGTTCATTGGCTATAGTCCTGTAAATTACACAGTCATTCGCGAACATTTTTAACAAAGATTTGAGGCCACACAAACAAAAGACGGCCCGCAACCGAGCCTTGGGGAATTCCTGAGGTCGCGGGAACATATCCGGATGAACAACCATTGAGAGCGACCAGCTGCTGTCTTAGAGTGATATACTCGGCTATCCATGTAATACCCAATTCATTCAGTTTATTGCCCGCAATGTACTAACAAGAGCGTGATATGAAACACCGTCAAATGCTTTTTTGCCGCACAAGAAAATAGTCAGCTACTTTAAGCTTATCTATTGCTAGAGCCAAATCGTGTGTTAACTCAACAAGCTGCGTTGCGCAAGAAAAACCCCGACGAAATCCGTGTTTGCTATAGGATGCTGGCGATTATGTTTAACCAAATGAGTCATATCCCAAGTGTAGCTAATTTCAATTTCAAACACCGCAACTAAATTAACATCCAGGCTTCTTCATTCACAAGTTTCTGTTGTTATGGCAAATTCAAAATAACAATTGTTTTAAAATAGGCAGTCATAAAAACCCATGAAGTAGCATAGTGCAGGGCACGAAGTTGAGCCTACCAATGCACGAGCTTAGCCTCTTCTACGTTTATCACAAACAATATAGTGCACATTGTTTTTCGCAGTAATATTGTGAGAAGAATCGCCGGAAACTTGCGCTTTTGCGCGCCCTTGCCTTTCTTTGGTGGGGAGTCCTTGACATGGCGCCGGTTGAGCTCCTGCGTGGTGGCCGCCTGCTCGACAACCTTTAAGGCCACTTATTTTGGTGAACCACCGCCATCTCGGGTACGACATCGCTGCCGGGTCGATATCTCCAATGGTCTCCATTTCGTGAGGGGGCAACAGCCTCGAGCTGATGCGTCGGCGAAGCCGACGGGCGATGCGTTGTAGCGGCTATGACTGGCGAGGCTTAGCTCACCCGTCGGTGTGATACAGTCTTCTTGTGGCAATAAATGGCATTTTGATGGCCTAAACGTTTCCCTTGTAAAGTTCACTGAGTCCTTGCACCTTGCCCGTTCACCTAGAACACTCAATACTGTTTGACAAACGTAGTTCGTTCATTTAAAATTTAGAAACACCGAGCGGACGAAAAACGTGTCTGCAGCATTCGACTCCCTAACGGCTCTTTCTTCACCCTGGGAAAAACCGGTCCTACATCGGCGGGTCTTCTTCCAAGCACGTGTGTGCATGAATTCTCGGCGCCCAAACGCGCGCCGTTGTTCGCATAATGACGTATAACCTGATACCTTACGAAGGCTGGTCTCCTCTTGAACACCGGTTGCCGAAAATTCTGCGGCCGTTTGCTTGCCGTAATTCGGCCGAGGACGCTAACCGGCCGTAATTCGGCCGGCCTCCTTTATAACACCGGCTGCCCGAAGAAAACGAATATTCTGCCGCCGGACGCGCGGTTCACCGTTGAAAGAGCGGATGCGCGGCAGCCGCGCTACGCCGGTCTCCTTTCGAACACCAACTGCCACAAGAATACGGATATCCTGTGGCCGGTTGCTTGCCGTGCCTCTGCTGAACACCGCTTCCCGAAGGAAAAACGGATGCCCTAATGCCGTACTCCGGCCGATTTCTTTCTCAACATCGGCAGCCGAAAGGCAACTGAATATCTGGCAGCCGGGCAGCTGCCGTTGTGCGTCTGAACACGGGCGGCCGTAGAAATACCGAAGCACTGGTTGCGGTATGTTGGCCGCTCGTCGTATGATCAGCGGCTGCCAGAACCTGGATGCTGGCCGGACATGCCAGAAAGCGGCCATAGACGGGCCCGTCTTCGGACACACTTTCTGGGCCGCCTGGGTAAGCTGCTTCCATTTTTTGTTTATCTTTCGTATCCGTGGAAGATAACACTGCCGCTCGTGTGTTGGGGGTTGCCGTGCAACAGTGCAGATGACAGAATGCGACATCTCGCCGTGTATTTTATTCCAGAAAACACAAAGCACTTGCTTGCTCCTGAACATTTCATCTTTTCAACTTATCCGCTCGATCTCAATACTAGGTAATCAACCGTTAATTCCTAAGCATATTCTGGCATTGGTTTTCGAAGATTTGCATATTACATGGACTGAGCAGTCCTCGGAGAACCAGCCCGCGTACAACCTGCATCCTTTGTACGGGCGAGGGAGATCCGTCCTTTCTGCGCCCTCCCCACAAATTGGTAGTTCGGCACCTTTCATTTTTCAATAATCAGAAGGAGACAAAAACGTGCCACAAAAGTCATCATGAATATGTGGCGCATACGACGTGCCACCGCAGCAAAGTATCGAAAAGGCAAACGGATTGAAGTGAGCACACAAGCAAAACCGCACATTATCTTTCGGACCCGCTTCCAGCTGATAGGACGCTCGTTACACCTATATGGCGCAATGACTCCGAGCAGGAGCCCTATTCCCGACTGCTCAAATTTCCAGGTTACTGGGGAATTTGCCGGAAGTCTTTCCTGACTGGCTTTCAATTTTGGTCACGTTTATGGTTGACAAAGCGGTTGTGTGTGCCTTTGTCATTTTGACGTTTTATGACGTTTACAGGCATGCGTTCTGAAGTTTGCTTATTTCTTTTTACTGAAAGCGCATAATGCTTGGCCGTCAACAAAAAACTGCACTAAATGCACCGGACATGACAACGCAGGCCTGTCTGCTATTTCATCGCAACACTCCTTGTAATTCACGGCCTCTCTGTGATTGGCTGAGAAGGCGTGGCGTAGTTTAAACAGTTGGCGCGGGAACGATCACGTCAGACATTGGCAACTTCAGCCTGCGTAAAAGTAGTATAATGTTACATAACACCTTGAAAATGGCGGCGGCCCTTGCTGCGGAACACAGCAAAAATTTGCAACGGCCTTCGGCGCGCGACATGGCGGTGAAATTGCAGCTGGCGCAGTTTCTCGTGTGCGCGGTTTAAAGCCTGTTTTTTTCCTAAAGAAACGATAGTTTCATCTGTCTCCAAGTTAGCCATAACGGAGCATACAATTAACGTGAAGTATCTTCCTTCTGATTGGGAATAAAATGAATTTTTTTGTTTGGCGTAACCGCAACGTAAGAGGGCAGTACAAGCCTCTCCACGACAAAAACAAACCAAAAGCATGGTATTTGTCTGCACTCGTCCTAGTAAGTTACTGGCTCACATGATCGAACTCAACAGAAAAACAACAAAAAAGTGACTTTTATTCATTACAGCGATAATTAATCTTGAGCTTGACGAATGAGTGATTCGGCGAAATCGGTAAGCTCAATCATCATCAGGCGGACTCCTTCGCTCCTCCTATGTGGCATACATGCGATGGTCGCACCGTATTTTGATGTGATGACGCCACAAACTTGTAACAACGCAGCAGACGATAGCGTGCCGGCGGTGGTTGACGGGAAGGTGATAACGGAACGAAGCTGGCATTGAAGCAGATAGCTCAGCTGAACTCTGTTATTAAAAGCGCTTGAAATAAATAGATAGATACGGTAAAAAAACATTGTGTGATGTTCTTTAGCTCAACATCTTCCTCTTGGTCGCTCTTAGATCAACTTTACTCGATCACCCTGTGGTGTTGACGCCAATTTGGACCCGCGGAAATGTGTTTCCCTTGCCAACGTCAGGTACCGTCTAAATTTTTAAAATACATGCCAAGGTTTTTATATCTTTTCTGCGCAATATTTTATACCTTGGTAGTGATCGTTATGAGTTAGGCATCCAATTACACTATATGTCGTCATAGGTGCATCACGTCACTGATTCTGTACGCCGTGTTCCCGCAAAAAACTCGGCGAATTGCGAGGGCATTTGTGCAGTCTAGAAAAGGGTCCAGGGGCCCTCTTCTCTATTGCGCAAATTCCCGAGGAATTGGCAATTTGCCCGAAGTCTTTCCTGACTAGGTTTCACTTTTGTTCACGTGCTTCTGGTTGGCAAAGCGGTTGTGTGTGGTTTCGTCATTTTGACGTTTCATGACGTATTCTGTCAACAGTTGTAAGTTTGCCTTATTCCGCTTTACTGAAAGCGCATAATTCTTGGCCTGCAATGATAAACTAGACCAAATGCACCGGACATGAAAACGTAGGCCTGTCTTTGCTATTCAACAACAATACTGCTAGTAATACACACCCTCTCTGTGATTGGCTAAGAAGACATGACGTAATTGAAACAGTTGGCGGAAACTATCATGTCACACATTGACAACTTCAGCCTGTGGAAAAGTGACGTAATGTTACATAACAGCTTGAAAAAAAATCGCGCCAATCCACCCCGTGAATGTGGATGGAAAGCAAACCTGTAAACGACACCCATAACGATTACCCATGCGACGTCCCTTAAATTCACTCACATCGCTCCACAAATAGCAAAACCAGAGAGAAGTGAAATGAACTTAACCACACCATTTGTTACTTCAAAGAGATATTATTGTTTAGGTTAAATCAATGCATGAAGCATGAACGGTGTTTGGTCTAGTTTTATTGGTGTAACACAAAGGTGGAAACTTTTTTTATAAAATATAGTAAGCTCCAACCCGGTGTTATACGATCTGTCTTATCCGTCTCTGCGCCGCGGAGGGGGGCGACGAGATTTGCGGCAGAGAAGGAGGAGGAGGGAGAAATACTTCTGTTCAGATTTGTGAACGGCCCAGAGTGCAGCCCTGGGGAGTGATTCCTTCTTCTGTGGGGCCCATATGCAGTCCGCGCGGCCTGTGTTCTGTCCACCCGCTGAAGCTGGGTAGGTAGAGAGGGCCTGGACAGCCGCATCTCCCATTGCTCTTGTTGGGTAGTTGACGGAAAGAGAGGAGGGTGCTCAGGGCTAAAGTCGCACACCCCGATTACGGGGCGCAGTGTTCCTACTTCTAAGCGAAATTTACATTATGGGTCGTAGTGATTCGGATACTTTAACTGAAGAGGCGTAGGCTGTAGGAAGGAGCCCGGATTGTATGAGACGTCGGGTAGTTTTTTGTTCTCTGGAAAGGTCAGGGTAAGGCGAAAGTACGGTCTGTCTCGGAAGGCGATAATGCTGGGTTATCTCCCTGAACATGACAATCGGGTGACTGTCCTCCTGCAGCTCCATAGCTCGGGAGGTAAAAGCGCAGGCTTGTTGAGTGGGCGTATTTGTTGCCCTCCATTGAAGCGTGAGGGGGTGTCAACATGAGCTGAATGGAACTGTTTCGGGAGTGGTTTTTGAGCACTCGCAGTGCAGGTCAGGACACCGAACCCTACTGGCAATTCCAGTAGGCTTGCTCGGAATCGATGACTACCATCCGAACCCCTTGTTGAGCGAGAGCCAAGGTGATGGCTGCCTCTTCTGCTGCCGTCATTTCTTGGGTCCTAAGCGAGGTACACGCAAGGAGGTTAGTTGTGGAGGTAGCCCCGATGATGGCGTATTGCTGCCCTCGATGTTTGGAGACGTCTGTGTAGATAACTGCATAATCCCCACCCAGGGTGGTGTTTAGCGCTTGAGACCGTGCTTTTCGGTGACCGTCGTCATGCGAGCGGTTCAGATTTCTAAGCGAAGGGAGCAACTTTAGTTTTAGTCGCCAAGAGACGGGGAGTACGTCAAGCGGAGTGACATTCTGGGCTGCCCAGCCAATCTGGTGAAGCATGCAGTTACCCATCGCAGTTTTGAGTCGGACCTTCTGATTAGAAAGATGGCCGTATATCAGCTCTCCCACCATGTTGTGGAGCCCCGCGCTCAGCAGCCTCTGTGTGGAGGTACTCATGAGAAGAACAATGGCCTGCTCGACCGCCTTTCTAATCATTATATAAACCATCTCTATGCCTTCCTTGTCGAGAAGAAGAACCGTGGTTTGACGTAACTCTCGAGAGGACAAAAGCTTCAATTAATCGAAAGGTACCGGATTCCTTTAGGCCTCGCGTTTTGGTTGCAACTCGCCTGATGATGTGTATGATTTGATTAATGCTGTTTTTGAGGCGCTGCAAGGAGACGTCACTCTTGGTGTTAGCCTCGAGATTAAGGCCCGGGATCTTGATGCTGGGGTTTGGAGTGATGGCCTGGCCATCAAGGAGTATTTGAATGTATTCCTTGGTTTGGCGTGATGGCGGACGAGAAGGAGCTGTGATTGTTTACGTGAACACTGGAAGCCACAGGGTTTAGCACGTTGGCGTACTAGAAGTGAGATTCCATGCATCAGTGTGAGCTTACTTTAATTTTTTTAACTCTTAGCACATGAGCAAGGTGCGAACGGGGCCGCTAGACGGGCGTGAGCGGTCGCGTGACGCTTTCACGTGGCATTCAGCCACAACGCAGGGCGTAAACCCGTAGATGTGCTTGGTGAGTACATCACATGTCTTCCCAGTCTTCGCGTGGGCTCGTAGCTAAATGGGTAAGACAACGGGCTCTCTCTTTGTTAGGCTATTAGTTCCAGGTTCGATTCCCTGGGGTGCCTGTTAATTCTTTTATTTGTTCGCTGGAGTTTTCTGGTGACACCAACGGTCGCGAATGAACTCTTGGGGGTTAGAGGAAAAACGCTTTGCTTTAATAGCTGCTGCTTTTGCCGCGAAATCGGGCAAGAAATAACCCGGAACTTCGGCGCCGCGAAAAGTCCGGGAACTTGCAGCTGGCGCAATTTCGCATGACGCGCGGTTTAAAGCTTGTTTTCTGCAGAAAGAAGTTATACTTTCGGCATTCTTCCAGTCAGCGATCACGGAGCATACAGATGACATGGAGTATTTTGCTTTTATGTTTCGCAGAAAAATAAAAATTATTTGTTTTTGCGTAACCGCAAGATAAGAGGGCAGTACAAGCCCCTCTATGATAAAGATAATCCAACGCATGGCATTTGTCCACACTCGTCCTAGTAAGCTGCTGGATCACACGATCGAACTCAAGAGACAAATGACAAAGAAAAGTGACTCACTTGTTATCACAGCGCTGGCTGATGTGGGGCTTGACGCATGACTAAATCGACGACATCTGTGCGCTGCGCGGTTACCAGCCGTTGCGCTTACCTGCTCTTATGTGTCATACACGAAATGATGGCGGCCGCCTTTTTATGTGATCACGCCGTAAACTCGTAACATAGCAGCAGACGATAGTGTGGCGGCGGTGGCAGACAGGAACGTGATAACGCAACAAAGCTTGCATTGAAGCAGAGAGCTGAACTATGTTACTAAAACCGATTGAAAGAAATAAACAGATACTGTTAAAAAGGTTGTGTGATGTTCTTTAGCTCAACATTTCACTTTCGATCGCTTTTTGATCAACGTTATTCGATCGCCTTGTACTGTAGCCGCCACTTTTGACTTGCAGAAATGTGCCTCACTTGCCAAGCTCAGTTTCTGGCTAAATTTTAAATAATGCATGTTAAGGTTTTTTTTTATGCGCAATATTCGTTACGTTGTTTGTGATCTTTATGAGTAGAGGGTCAAATTGCACTGCATGTCGTCATAGCTATACGTGTATCACGTGACTGAGTGCTTACGTCGTGTTTGAGCCAAAAAGACTGCGAATTGCGTTTGTGCAGTCGACAATAAGGTCCCAGAATGCCAAACGCCATCTTCGCAGCAAAGTTGGGAAACAAGATGCTGCCGTAGGCTGCTCCATGCTAGTGTATGGTTACAGCCGCGCTTTGCAGCGAAGGTGGTTGTAGTTCGAGCGATCCAGTGTCAGAAGTCAGATTCGGCTCGCAGCTCGCGAGGTTGCTTCGCGAGCATGCGATCTACGCCTCACCTTCTTTTGAACAGCCACAGCGGCAGTACTTCCACGATACGCGGCTGGGAGCGCTACCCCAGGCAGCACAGGACTGTTCGGCCTTACTCAAGCCAGTGTACTTTGGCTGGTGATTTTCTGCCCGGCATTTCTCCGGCAACCATGTTCGGCCCGTGTCCAAATGTCGGCCTTTTGGCCCTATACGGCCGTACTCCCCTCACTGTCCAACGGCCAGTGTCCCTCGGCCAGTCGACAGGCTTACGCTCATACGGCCAGATTCCAGCCGTAGGGCTCTGGCCATCCAAAAGACACCCGTATGCGGCGGAAGTACTACCACCGGAGGACAGCCGAGATGCGGTCGTCAGACTCCAGCCGTACTAAAGCTGCCGGAAATTCGGCCGTGCTACGGGCATTGTAGTTCAGCGACAGTAGATTACCTGTACTAAAGCCGGTGGACGACCACTGCATGCAGCTCAAGCAGATGACTCAATAGTACTGTACAGCAGCACAAACTCACCATTTTCGGTACACTGCACCCACATCAAAGTAAGCCCGCGCATACCCACCAGCCGTCCAGCCTTCAGCGCAGCCTGGCTTAGTTATCAGCGTCAGTTATCAGCGTCAATACTTAGTTATCAGCGTCAATACTGGTCATGAGCAAAAATTGGCAAAGGCTGATGGAAATTTTATAAGTGTTATGAGAGCACACACAATAGTCTTTTGCTGACATATTTCAATCCCGTTATCGTAAAAGAGTTCATAATAGATATTGCATCTGTTGGAATGTTATAAAACTAAACTGTTATAAAACCATGCACGACCCGTGTTCAAATCTGGGCCTTTTGTCCGTATACGGCCGTACTCCCATCACTGTCCAACGGCCAGTGTCCGTCGGCCAGACGGCCGGCTTACGTTCATACGGCCAGATTCCAGGCGTAGGGCTCCGGCCATCCCAAAGCCACCCGTGTGCGGCCCAAGTACGGCCACCGGAGGACAGCCGATATGCGGTCGTCGGACTCTAGCCGGAATAAAGCTGCCGGAAATTCGGCAGTGCTACGGGCATTGTAGTTTAGCCACAGTACGTTAACTGTACTGAGGCCGGTGGACGACCACTGCAAGCAGCGCAACCAGATGACTCAATCGCGCTGTACAGCAGCACAAACCCACCATTTTGGGTCCACTGCACCCACATCAAACTGAGCCCGTGTGCAACCACCAGCCGTCCAGCCTTCAGCGTAGCCTGGCTTAATTATAAGCGTCAGATTAGACCAAAATTAATTTATTCAACAGTGCACACAAATGGTCGTTCCTTTAATTTGTGTGCCTCTTTTACTGTCGAATACAGCAAACATTCATTTCTTTTGAGAACTAGAATAGGTGTATTGTCCAGGTCCTGATATCTTCGGTGGGGCGGATTACCTGTAATAAACAAGGAAGGATGGGGGTAGGAGGCGGAAGGCGCATACTTTAGTGGGTTGAATTTCACAAAGATGAAAGTGCCGCTTTTAGCCAATTTCCTTTAAGACAACACTTTCATACTCTGACTAAATCAACTATTTTTACAATAGCTGCTTGACCAGTTTTTTGTATATAAAACCGTTGCGAATGCCTTTACGAAGCGGTTCGGTACTCCACAAAACACTCAGCAGCATTTAATATAATTCACTTCACGCAAAAAGTATGTCCAGTATTTGCCCATTTTTCTTGCAAAGAAATTTTCTACTCGATCAACTTTTCTGATCTTTCACAGGGATGATAGTCGAAGAGATCAAAGAAGCACTTTCAGTTTCAATTTATTTTTTTGTTGTTTTCATGAGGTACGTGCACACTCCTTAATAGTCCAAAATTACTTATTTTTTTTAAGTCGTATTACGTTAAGAAAATTCTAGACTTGTTGCGAATGACGCCCTTCTTCAGATGGCTGCACTTGTATCCCTGTGTATTTACCCAAGGACAAGAGTTTCATATTTTCTTTCAAACAAATAATTTAGCAATTGTAATATCCATACAGCAAACCTTGCATACTGCAACGAATAAAGCAATAAATATTTCATTGGTCAAGTTTGAATGCCCAGGGCTCTCAACCCGTCGGAGGCGAACTTGCCGCTCCGCAAGTTTATTTATTTATTTATTTATTTTTTATTTATTTATAGATTTGTTCAGGTATTTATTTATATATTTGATACAAGCTTGCCCTTACATGCATTACAGCAGGCAGATACGTAACACTAAGCGTAAGATGTGAGACCAAATAACAAAATAATTCTACAAAGCGCGGTGAAAATCGTCATTATAAACAGTTGATAAAATCATACGTGGCCGACAATTACACTCTAATCTTGATCTAAAACAAAATGAATCGCCCAAGGCGTCACCCTAAAGGAAAGTTAATAATTTGCTTCAAGCTAGCGATCCTACTTTGGGATATATATAATGGCGCTTGGATATACATCTCCTCTTCTATTCCTGTTTTCGAATGATAGATATTACAAAAAAAAATTTCAACCTCAAGTTTCGTCTATGATCTTTCCCGTCTTACCATTTAAATTGAAATGTCAGCGTGAACAAAAAAACGAAGGGACTTAGGAAGGAAGCACGGACACAGTGCTGTCCGTTTGTTCAAGCTGAAATTTAAAGTCGATATGGAAAACGAACTCGCCCAAACCCAATCAATTACCATTTAAGTTTACTTTTACTTTCCCTCATACTAAGTTGACAGTGCCAATACCTAATACGAATGGCACTGCCATATTCTGTATGTTTTCGAGCGTATCAACCAGCTCTTTGCTGGAGGGATCCCAGAAAACCAATGCGTACTCCTACATTGAGGGCACACAGGGTGTCGGAACGAAATGTTTTTCGTTCCGTTTTATGTTTCGTTCCCCAGAAAAAAGTTCCGTTCCGTTTCTGTTCCGGAACGAAAAAAAAAACGTTCCGTAACGCTTCGTAAGGTATTTTTTTTTAAAATAAAGAGTAATAGAATACTTAATAAAATTTATATATTAATAATTGATAAATTAATTAATTAGGAACGTTATAAGTGGTTGTTTACGTCCCAAAACTACCATATGATTAAGAGGGACTCTGCAAGAAACTTCGAAGAAAAGTAACAACAAAAACGTAGTATTTATTTTTCCTCCTATTTGAATCCCGCATTATCTTTAAGGAAGTGAGCACGATTTCAGAAGCAGCAGAGTATCGAGTGTACTCTCCGACAAGCGAGACCGTTGATCCGACAAAACAAACTTCAGTGCAGAAAGTGCCCTCTCCACACTGACTTGTGTGGCTGGCACACCAAGGGCCACTTGTGTTAACATGTATAGCTCCGGTTGCCGCTCTTTGCGCTCTTCCCAAAATTTCAACATATTTGTGCTTGTTGGAAGGCACGGTTCTTTGTCCAGCATTTCTAGCAAAGTACCATGTCCGATCATCCTGGCTTACTTGTCAAACGCGATTCAGTTCCAGCCTCAGCTTCCTTCGTTTTCAGAAACGCTTCGAGGGCGTCCTCCGGTTCTTCAGAAGTATACATTGCTTCTGCTGAAGGCCTGTGAAGGCTGTGATTCGCTTCCAGGTTTTGCACACATGCATCCTCGCTTGATATTTTTAATCAGGTGTCAGCAGAAGGCGATAGCGGTGGTCCATGTAAAATGCAGCACAAAAGATATTCGTACTGCAGCGATTTCGTTCTCGTATGAACCAGCTGTGTGCTGTAGGGATCCAAGAAAACACATGCGCACTCCTACATTGACCGCACATAAGTGAAATACGGTTGTTCTTTAAGGTTAGGTAGAGGTGCCCTGAGCTTTTATCTCGGAGAGCCAAAAACACGTGCAGCCGTAACTTTTATGTTGTGAACGTGCCTATTTCTCTAATATCTCGTTAAATAAACTCCTCGTTATTTATAGTCTGCTGCCGTTATTAAAGCAGTGTAATTTACTGTATACGCATGCAATTTGAATGAAGGTTTTCTTGTAAAGTTGACGTTAACACACTTTTTAAGATTGAACGACTTTTCTGAATCAGCACAGCAGGCTGTTATTAATTTGAATCATGCTGCAGGTATTTTGAATCCCGTTCATTCGCTGTAGTCCTGTAAATTACACCGTCATTCGCGAACATTTTTAACAAAGATTTGAGGCCACACAAACAAAAGAGGGCCCGCAACTGAGCTTTGGGGAATTCCTGAGGTAGCGGGAGCATATCTGGACGAACAACCATTGAGAGCGACCAGCTGCTGTCTTAGCGAGATATACTCGGCTATCCATGCAATAAGCGATTCATTCAGTTTATTGCCCTCAATGTACTGGCAAGAAGGTGATATAAACACCGTCAAATGCTTTTTTGTCGCACAAGAAAATGTTCAGCTAATTTGCGCTGATCTATTGCTACAGCCAAATCGTGCGTCAACTCAACAAGCTGCGTTGAGCGGGAAAAACCCAAAAAAATGCGTGTTTGCTAGGATGCTGGCGATTATGTTTACCCAAATGAGTCTTATCCGAAGTGTAGCTAATCTCCATTTCAAACGCCGCATCTAAATTAACATCCAGGCTTCGCCATTTACAAGGCTCTGTTGTTATGGCAAATTCAAAATTACACTTGTTTCTAAATAGGCAGTCATAAAATCCCATAAAGTAACATAGTGCAGGACACGAAGTTGAGCCTACCAATGCGGGAGCTTAGCCTCTTCTACTTTTATAACAAACAATATAGTGCACATTGTTTTTCGCTTAATTATTGTGTGAAGAATACCCGGAAACTTGCGCTTTTGCGTGCCCTTGCCTTTCTTTGGTGGGGAGTCTTTGACATGGCGCCGGTTGAGCTTCGGCGTGGTGGTCGCTTGCTCGACACCCTTTAAGGCCTCTTATTTTTCGTGAACCACCACCATCTCGGGTAGGATTTCGCTGCCGGGTCGGTGTCTGCAATGGTCTCCATTTCTTGAGGGGGAGACTAGCCTCGAGCTGATGCGTCGGCGAAACCGACGGGTGAGGCGTTGTAGCGGCTATGAGTGGCGAGGCTTAGCTCAATCGTCGGTGTGGCACAGTCTTCTTGTGGCAATTAATGGAATTTCGACGGCCTAAACGTTTCCCTGGTAATGTCCAGTAAGTCCTTGCACCTTGCCCGTTCACCTAGAACACTCATTACTGTTTGACAAACGTAGTTTGTTCCTTTAAA
The DNA here is from genome assembly GCF_048455015.1 of Haemaphysalis longicornis. Lineage (NCBI taxonomy): Eukaryota > Metazoa > Arthropoda > Arachnida > Ixodida > Ixodidae > Haemaphysalis > Haemaphysalis longicornis. Next base: position 10,556,174 of record NW_027526445.1, read on the forward strand.
ACGTAGAAACACCAAGCGGATAAAAAACGTGTCTGCACCATTCGACTCCTAAGGGATCTTTCTCCACCTAGGGAAAAACCGGTCCTACATCGGCGGGTCTTCTTTCAAGCACGTCTGTGTATGAATTCTCTGCGCCCAGACGGGCGCTGTTCGCATAATGACATATAACCTGATACCTTACGAAGGCCGGTTCCTCTTGAACACCGGTTGCCGAAAATTCTGAGGCCGTTCGATTGCCGTAATTGGACCGAGGACCGCTAACGAAATGATAAACGTACATTCTGTGGCCGTAAGTCGGCCGGTCTCCATTATAACACCGGCTGCCCGAAGAAAACGAATGTTCTGCCGCCGGACGCGCGGTTCTCCGTTGAAAGAGCGGATGCGCGGCAGCCGCGCTACGGCCGGTCTCCCTTCGAACACCAACTGCCACAAGAATACGGATATCCTGTGTCCGGTCGCTTGCCGTGCTTCGGCTGAACACCGCTTCCCGAAGGAAAAACGGATGCCCTAAAGCCGTACTCCGGCCGATTTCTTTCTCAACATCGGCAGCCGAAAGGCAAATGGATATCTGGCAGCCGGGCAGGTGCCGCTGTGCGTCTGAACACGGGCGGCCGGAGAAATACCTAAGCACTGGTTGCGAAATGTTGGCCGCTCGTCGTATGATCAGCGGGTGCCAGAACCTGGATGCTGGCCGCACATGCCAGAAAGCGGCCACAGACGAGCCGTCTTCGCACACAGTTTCTGTGACGCCTGGGACACTGGGGAGAAATATCGTACAGAGCCTTCGGCGATACCTCTCAGCTCCAGCTGCACAGCCCTACAGCCGGTGCCCCTAAATGCTACCGCGATACTGAAAAGGTGAATTTCCCAGTATACAGAGTCGGAAAAAATTGGAGAAGAGGAGAATGCGGCATTAGAGAAGGTTGGCGTTCCTAACTTGGGTGGACTGACGCCATGCCTTCTCCTCAGCTTTTTCTTCCTACATGCTGAGGAGCATTCCGCAGCGGCAAATGCGGTGTTCACGCGTCAACCTCGTGCAAACGAAAGGCTCGGAAGTCAAAGCGAAGTCGCTGCACCAGCGTTGGGTAGATTGAGGGGAAGCTGTGCCTTTATGTAGCGTATTGAAACCCATGTGCAGCGCTGCAGGGGAGAGAGAAAAAGAGAATAAAATTTTTACTAGTGGTGAGATTTAGTCCTGCTAAAGAAATAACGCATCTCTTCATAGAACCGTAGGTCGACAGAAAAGCTCCGAAAAGTTTCTGGACACACTGCGCGTGCGTGAATCCGGGCTTCCACTGGGTCGAAAGGGTTACTTAAAAGTCGCGCAAAAAGGAGCGGTTCTGGATCAGACAGTATACCCATCGATCATGAATAACGATTGGTGTAGCGTATCTTTGTCATGAACAACGTATCGACATTCATTTCGATCGTTCTTATTTGCGTAACTTAGTGCTGAGAAAATCGTCGTAAATCTTGCGATTTGGGCCTTGGAAATTTCAACCATCGATTGGAAGTAATTTGAGTGAAGGTGTTGACGCAACTTTGATGCAGTTATGATTTGAGAAAGCTCGGAGAAAGTACCGTTTTTCGTTAGCAGGTAATTATCGGAGGGGAATCCTACTTTCAGTAAGAGAGTGAATCTGGTATTCGAGTTTTGTGTGCAACAGCTCTCGGCAAGCGAGCGACGACACGGAGCGCGTTCCCCAAGTAGTCGCTCGCTTGATCACTCGGTGCTAATGACAGAAGCAGAAAGCATACCCCCACTGGTACTGAAGCGAGAAAAGAAAATGGTAAAACGTAGTCCAAGGAAGCATTACGCACAAGAAACTGTGATCTACACAGGCGGCATATTAGCTTACTGTGTGTAGGGTATTCGAAATATACGAAATATAATAATAAAAATAGAAACTTTGAGTCAGTTATCAATTCAAGTGATCATAGCTGAGTGTAACAAGAGGCTTCAAAAAAAGAGAACACATCATTTCAAGGAGCAGACTGGCTCCTAATTCTTTCCGTAAATGCAAAACCCTTATCCACGTAGATGTTCGAACAAGCACTTGGACGTTGCTGAAAGCGAAATGTGAAATAACAAGATATGCTCGGAGGGTTATCGTTCTCATCGGCTGAGTGATTTCAGTGCAGTGATATTGTGATGACACGTGTTCGAAATGCAACTTGTTTTTCACAGTCTGGTTATTTTCTGAAAATAACCTTTTGAAAAATCAATTTATACGATTGAAACGGGTGTTACGGTAAGCAAAAAGAAACACGCAAAGTAAGAGTCGTATTCATAGTCTAAAATAAAAAAAGCGGAGGCATAGGCAATTTAGTTTCTCTCAAAAAACAAACGTTTGTGCTGAAACCCGCTGAACAGTTCATTGTGAAATGCGTTCAAGTAAAATTTCTGCGCTGAGTAGTATACGAACCAGCTGCTGCTAATTTGCTGTGGTTGATGAGTTGCGCTTTTTAAACGATCTGCCAAAGAAAGGTTGGTGACAAACCACGGGGAAAACTCAGTGCAGGCTTCTAGTCCTTTCATAACAGTTGTACATGATAGGGTTCGTGGTAACTTGTGCGGAGAACAAGCGAATTGGCTGCAATGTGTCGGAACCGCAGGATTTGCTTTAGGTAAAGTCGTATAATAGTGTGATTAAATACAGTTGTACATGATAGGGTTCGTGGTAACTTGTGCGGAGAACAAGCTAATTTGGATACCATGAGTCGGAACCGTGGAATTTGCTTTAGGTAAAGTCGTAGAATAGTGTGATTCAAAACAGTTGTACATGATAGGGTTCCTGGTAACTTGTGCGGAGAACAAGCGAATTGGCTACCATGAGTCGGAAACGCGGGATTTGCTTTAGGTGAAGTCGTGTAACAGTGTGATTCAATTAAGTCTTGTCGGGGCCGACAACCGCACCTTACTTTCATTGCTATGTATAACCAAACTAAAATGACCTTCACCCTATCTTTAATCTCCAAACATGCCCAAATACATGCACAAATGGTGAAGTTATTTTTGTTTTGGCTCTAATTAGGATAAAAAATCCTTTAGAATGCCCAGTAAGCACCACTACAGACAAATTCGGAAGCTACGCCAGTTGCTTGTAGCGAAGGTAAATAGGAGAGGGTTAATCAGAATTGAGGATTTAAATTTAGATTTATTATTCAAAGGCACTCCTTAAAATATTCTGTACAACTTTCTCCCCTGTGGGTATAAAAATGTCATTAATATTCCGACACGAGTGACGGCGGTTCTCCAACATTGATTGACTTATGCTTCAAGAATTATTAAACAAGTTGTTTGCGAGCCGGGTAATAATTCAGATGTTATAGATCTATAATTTTAGTGATCTATACCCGTGCCCCCGTCCCGTGCCCCCACAGCATGTGGCGAATTAGGGGCTTCATAGGTCAGTGACATGAGAAGCAGGTCATGGTGTCGTTTCTAGTGGATTCCCTCAAATGTCAGGAACGGTAGAGGACGTATGCGCGCCACTTAATGAGCACGTCTTCCCTCAGGATGGCCTTTCCGTAGTATCTTGCGTTGCATCTTGCGCAGCAAACGGGCCACGGAGCATGCTTGATATTTCATCAGCGCAGGTCTTTGGTCTCTTGGCGTGCATGCCCGAAGCTTCTCCCTTTGCTCTTGCTTCAAGGCGGCTTTACCGCCGGGAGCGCTCCGTTCGGTAAAGGAACGGGGTGCGACTGGCCCGAGCTTACGCTTGCTTCGTAACTCGCCTGCATGGCTCGCCCCAAGTGTGCCGACATCCAGACCATCTTCACTGTAACGCCCTTCCTTCTGTGGCACATCTTCTGAAATATTGGCATGGTGGCAGTTGGAGCCGACTTGGAGCCTATGTGCAGTCGGTATCGGCGGTGAAGGTGCGGTTGCAAGTCTCCTCAGATTGTTTCTACGGTTCAGTTTGTTTCACTGTGAGAACGCGTATTTGATGCACACCAGCCCCTTTTAAAATCCTCGGCTACGTTAGCACAATGGTGGGCGTCCTAATAAAAGTAGACTGGAACAGGGTGCGTTAATACATGGCTGAAAGATTCTGCGTCCCTGAAGTATGCGTTAAATAGCCGCTGTTTTATGCTAGACCGTGATGACCGTGTGTGGCAGCTTTGACGTGAACATTCGTCTAGAAACACATCGTGGTCGTACTGAGTTGTCTATAATTTTAAAGGGACACTGGAGTGATTTTTTAAACTTCGAATATTGCTTGCTTAGCGTACATTCGCTCGAATAAACACACTTTTCATCGTTTGTCCGATGGACAAGGCAATATTATTTTTATGAAGCGTCAAAGAATAAAAAGGACCGTGCGCGGTTTTCGGAAAACGCCCTATGGAAGTAACGTCCATACGAGATCCGATATGATTGGACGACGTGCAAGAAACGAAATCAAACCAGTTTTGTTTGCGTTTCTGTGAAACAACATGCTTAGCATCCGACGTTATACTTCGGCGGACATGCTCGATAGCTCAGAAATCTACATACTGGGCTTCTACTATGTTGTCGCCTGCAATAGGCGTCACATATGCCTGCCAGTCCGGCTTGGAATCGTAACGAGCCCTTGCCGAAGAGTCCGCAGTGGATGAGCGCTCTCCGCGTCACCGCAGACGCTCAAATACGATGCGCCTCTTTTCTCCTTTGGAGCGTACATTCCTGGTGCCTGCATCGAAATATTCGAGTGCCGCCAGAGCAAGTGTTGACAGATTCGAGATTTCCGCGCAAGCAATCCACCCTTATGACACCCCAACGCCAACGAGAACTCGCCTCCGCCTTAATGTCAGTCAGAACGCGCACTGCATACACCCTTGTTGAATAATGAACGTTACAGTGCAAAAATATTCAGAATGCAAAATATTGACCCAAATACAACAAATTGAAGTAAACAAACATACCCCATCGGGGACTTGAACTTGAGAATCAGGAAGACGAGCATTAGGCAGGAAAGCGTTCCCATACGTGTGGTCCTGCTGCTAACGACTGTGGTACTTCACACAGCGCAAAACTTGCTACCCGAACCACCGTTTTATGCGCTACGATAAAATTTCTGGCTGATGTGAATTCCTTATTAAGACATAAAAAATAAATAATGAAATTATTATTATTCTTATTTGTAGTGCAACCCTATTCTTCTCATCATGGATTCTTTGGTTGTCGTCAGTTTTCCAAACCGCTTGGACTCCATCGAAATAGAGCAATCGGAGATACTCTGGCTTCATAAACCATTCGACTAAGGTTCAATTCCGGGCGGGTTGAGCGTTCTATTCTTTCACTGCATCCATGACACATGACCGTCAGTTAACTTGGGTTTCCTCTAAGGCGTATTCACCAGAAATGCCACAAACGCTTCGTTAAGAAATGTGAATCACATTTAAATAAACCATGTATACCTCCTTACACAGTGCCGATATACACAGGAATTCTATGTTTGTAATTTGCTGGCTACCTTTGGTAATGATGATGATGATTGGTGACCCTCACTTTTAATAGGAATGTCGGTGGTCAGCAGCCGACTTCTCTGTTTTATTCCTGTGATTGCTAAAGCTATACCTCTTACTACAAGCTAATCACATGTCATCTTGCCAAAGAAACTGATACATCTGTTTTACATGCTTCGTTAAATTTTACCGCTTCTCTTTGGACAGGCCCTAAATACTTTTTTGGGTCAGTGGTGCAAGCTGTCCTAGGCCATTTTTTCCTCTCTGCTTTTCGTGCACCAGCATTTTATTCCTCCTTAGTCGTCTCAACAGCGCAGTGAAATCATATTTTTAGAAGTTAACCCTATACATAGCATCCTTAGATTTTGAGAAAGCATTTGATTGGGTCGAAACCTCAGCCGTCATTCAGGCGTTACAGAACCAGGGTGTAGGTGAACATTATGTAAGAATACCAGAGGGTATTTACAATGGGTCCACAGCTACCATCATTCTTCATAAGGCGAACAGTAAAATACCTTTAAGGAAAGGTGTCAGACAAGGAGACACAACCTCTCCAATGTTCTTCACAGCATGTTTACAAGAAGTATTCAGAACATTGGATTGGCGGTCCCTGGTACAGTTGCGGTCCCTGGTACAGCGGTGACGGTTAAACAGCGTGAGATAAACAAAGGGAAAAACGCAACTGTAGCGCACTGCTTCACTACCTGCACGTCGTACGTATTGTAAGATTCCTAATGTTTTACTTCATAGCGACGCTATTAAACAAATCGTAATTTTTTATCGGCAGTTTGAAATACAAAGAAATCGTCGATCATGCACACGTGAACCCAGGCCTCGCGGCGACAGGATGGCCGTTACAAAAGGAAAAAAAATGCCTAGCTCACGTGGGTTCCTGCTTCACGACGAGTGCCCAGCCTCCCCTGTGCACATTTGTTAAGCCGAGCATACCCATGTGGGGAGACTGCCGGAGATTTCGATTACCACTCTGCGTTAAAAAAATTTAGTAAATGCCTAGCGCTAGTGCCTGCGCGCGTGGAGACGACCGTCCGGGTTCTCTTGGGCTCGATTGTCAAGCCTAGAATCCCCACTTAGCGATAGCTGCGAAGATTGCGATGACTACCGGGCGATTAAAAAAAAAGGAAAGGCCGAGTGCTCGTGTGTGCGCGGCTCACAGCCACAGCCCAGTGTCTTGTCGCAGGTTCGTAAAGCCAACCATACCCACTTGCATATCTACTTAGCCATATCTACTTAGGAGAAGTTGTGAGAACGATCACAACCATGAGGCAGGGATAATTCAAAGGATAAGAATGGGGTGGAGTGCATTCGGCAGGCATTCTCTTATAATGAATGGCAGCCTACCATTGTCTCTTAAGAAGAAAATGTGTGACAGCTGCATCGTACCGGTACTCACCTACGGGGCAGAATCTTGGAGGCTTAATAAAAGGGTACAGTGTAAATTGAGGACGACTCAGCGCGCAATGGAACGGAAGATGTAACATTAAGAGACAAGAAGACAGCGGAGTGGCTAAGGGAACAAACGCAGAGATTAAGAAGAAGAAATGGACGTGGGAAGGGCATGTTGTGCTAAGGCAAGATAACCGTTGATCAATAAGGGTAACACAGTGGATCCCTCGAGAAGGCAAGCGTTGCAGGGGGCGGCAGAAAGTTAGATGGGCAGATGAGATCAAGAAGTTGGCGGGGATACATTGGCCACAGTTATCACAGGACCGGGGTAATTGGAGAGTAATGTGAGAGTAATGGGAGAGTTGGGGTAGATAGGCTGCTGCTGCTGCTGCTGATGATGATGATGATCACCCATTTAGGGAGATCCACCTTTCGTTGTAATTGTGGGAACACTTGCTCGGAACTAGAGAGACTGCAGAGGTCGCCGTAATCGAAGCAACAGTTGGCAGGAACAAGAAGGACAGGTCATAGAGTAGGCCCTCAATTTGATGTCCAATGACTGGCACTTACAAAAAAAAAGCGAGCTCACACTTATTGCAACCGTGACGCAGTATGAGTCGTTGCTGCAGATAAAAAGCACATCGACCACAGTCGATGTCAAATACCCTCGTGATGGTTGTGAAGGTTACCTACAGCTTCGCTACCTTCAAGTCTTGTGCGTTGGTGTGAACACCCTTTATTTTCATCAACATAACGTTGCTCAAATTTATTTCCCTTTCCTCAGTCTTGTGTAGCGCAGTACCTAACGGTGTATGCTTCATTTCTTCTATTTCGTTATTTCCCTAAACTTCCTCTAATCAGTCGATGAATATGCGCAAACGCCTGCTCTCCTTCGAAAGGTTTCCCCTCTTTATAAATCAATAATTCATCAGTAACGACCGAAGAAGTAAGGAAGGCTCTGAAAGAAATTAAAGGGGGCAAAGCACCTCGTGAGGATCAGATAACAACAGACCTCTTGAAGGATGGCGGAGAAATTGTACTTGAAAAACTGGCAAACGTGTATACGCAATGCCTAATGACCGCAATGGTACCGGAAAATTGGAAGAACGCGAACATCATACTAATCCATAAGAAAGGCGACATGAAGGACTTGAAAAATTACAGTCCGATCAGCTTACTGTCAGTCGTCTACAAGGTATTTACCAAGGTAATCGCCAACCGAATCTCTGCAACCTTAAATTTCAGTCAACATAAAGAACAAGCAGGGTTCCGTAAAGGTTATTCAACAATGGACCATATTCACATAATCAATCAGGTGATAGAGAAGTGCGCTGAGTATACTGAACCCCTATATATAGCCTTCATACATTATGAGAAAGCATTTGACTCGGTCGAAACCCTAGCAGTCATTCAGGCATTACGGAACCAGGGGGTAGATGACCATTATGTAAGAATACTAGAGGATATCTATAATGGGTCTAAAGCTACCATCATCCTCCATAGGGAGAGCAGTAAAATACCTATAAGGAAGGGTATCAGACAAGGAGACACAATCTCTCCAATGTTATTCACAGCATGCTTGCAAGAAGTATTCAGAACGTTGGATTTGGAACAGGTGGGAGTAAGGGTCACAGTTGGCACAGGACCGAGGTAATTGGATTATAACGGGAGACGCCTTTGCCCTGCAGTGGGCGTAGATAGGCTGGTGATGAGGATGATGATGATGAATTCATGATGGATATCGTTTTTTCAGCTTCGTAATTTTCTAAAACTTCTTGGATGGGCTTTCGTACTTCTTTCGTATTTCTACCATCCATTCTTCGCTTTTTCACACGATCTTTGCTTGCACCAGTTTATCTGTTTCCGGACCAGCCCACACAAACGTGTGGGTCAACAAATTCGTTTACTGTGTGGTGCCTGTTTCGGTTTCGGTTTTACAGCCCTGGGTAGCCGCTGCGAACGCTTCCGAGACTTCGTCGGTTTCGGAAGTTCAATCATTTTGCCAGCAGCGGGCGAGAAATCACACAATAAAAACGGCGCTCCAGCAGGCACGATCACGCTAGCTGACTTGACGAAAAAACTGATATTTCTTGTTCCTGTTCTCATATTTTCGGAATAACAAGCGTAAGACACTACTTCCAGGACTTGTAAAAACATGATCGGCTAAAAAATATACCCGTTCCCTTCGTGTGCGTTCCGTCATCACGCTTGGAAAATGCACTGACACATACGTGTGGGCTGGGCTTTCGTGGTTACGAAAATTTCGCTGGGCGGTATACACCAATTTCTATAAGTAGCCGGGAAAGGAAGAAAATACTCGCCACCCAGTTGTCTCGGCGGCCTGCCCGCCTTCCGCTTCCGGCGGACCAGCGTTGCTCGTCAGCGCTGGGCTGCTAACATCACTCGGCGCGGTGTGCTCCGCTGCATAGTTCATGAGTAATTCGCACTGTGCGCTTATATTTGTCTACCTTTCGTCTGTTTCAGACAATGCTGCGATGCCGTTCAAGGCGCAAACGTCGCTTGGTCAGCACTGTGAGGTGGTGGGTTATCGAACAACCAGAGAATGCAAAAAAAAAATTCGCCAAAATCCTGCATCTGCACAACGCTGCCTGGAGAAAATGCAGCGTGGTTGCGGCGTGTTTTTGCTGCATCACTTTCCAACGGACACCGAGTTGAGATATCGGTGGACGCCGTTGATAAATCGCAACGACTTTGTACCAACGACCAACTCCAGGGTGCAAGCTTGGACGGCCAGCAGACATAGCAAAATCCATTTAATACACGCAAATATGCACCAGGGAACGAAACCCCCTGAAATTTTAGAATTTACTTTATCCTTTACAATACAGCATTGTTTGATGGTTGGTTGATTGAATCATTGGTTCATTGGGTTTAACGCGCCGACGCTTCATAGGTGATGAGCCGCACCATAGTAGAGGTCTCCGGATAAATTTCGACCACCTGGGGATCTTCCACTAGCGTCTATACACTACAACATTACAATATTTTCTGGTTCCTTGTAGTTAATTTAAAATACCATATATTGTTTGGTCATTAGAGCAAATTGGCATTAACAATCCCCTTTTCATCTCATATAACCTTAAAACCACGGCCTTCTGTTGACTTTTTTCAGGTGAACACATTACACTGCCAAACGATATGAAAGGATAACTTTCCCCTTCCCACACAGGTGGTTGATAGTTGGATAAGCAGGCAGCCCAATGTGAAAACGCCGCTCGAGATACGTGAACGCTTCATTTTGAAAATAGCTCAGCCTGTTCACAATGCAGTCAAAGGAAAAGCTTCTAATCCTTTTGCGTTGTCATGGGATCAAAAGTACAACAATTATAAAACAGTTACTGCTGATCGCGTAAAGAATTCGTGGTGCAAGAAGCGGTTCCACGAAGGGGGGCTCCGAGCGACAGGCCAGATTCGCTGCACATAGTTAGGCCAATCATGATCACGATCATGATAAACCGGTATTAACTCGCCTAAATGTCGATCCTTGTGCTCAAGCTTAGAATAGTAATTTGAGTGATTGTGCGGTCGTGTTATTTCTCCGCCCAGATAATTTCGTTTCGTCCGTAACCGCCATAAGTCCAGTTAAGAAAGATTTAATTGCATTGCAACGACAACAGCGTAACAATCTTCTCGTCGAAAGTCCATCGCGAGCGCTGATCAGCGTCACCCTCATATACTGTGGGCGCTCCGCATTCGACGTCCGCGCTGTCGTAAATATGGCTAATCGGTGAACATAACAAGCATGGTGGCCTTGAAAACACGTATTTACTCCAGGATATTGATTTCTATGTCAGTCGCTGCCATTAGGATACGTTTGCAGCGCCATACTGCGGAGCCCCACCGCCATTTCCACCCCCAGTGCTACTGCTACTCACAACAACGGGGTCAGCATCTTCCGCTCTGGCAGGAAATTAGGCTTTAAATCCGTCCACAGATGGTGACAACAAAACAGAACCCACACACACAAGCAATGCAACCGCTAACCTAACGCCAAACCACTACGGTTCCGTCGGTAATGCACGGGTACCGAGCAGACGGACGGAAAGAACGGAGAACTTAACAGGCAAGCGCCTGTTAAGCAAATGGCGGCGCCCACCTCCAGCAAGGAAGATAGTGTATAGTCTGGCGGGATCGTGCACTGCAGCGCTACCGCTAGAAGATTTTTTCTTTCTTTCTTAGTGACTCAATTATTCGCGGTTTGTGCTGTCTCGTTGGTAATGGTTTCTTGCGCCTTAACCTGGAACTGGTTCCGTATTACTTTTGATAAGAATAATAATTATAATTAATAAATTTTAATATTTAAAGGAGTACTGACACGAAATTTCTCGCTTTCAGTTTTTATGCTGTAAAGAATACCTATTGGCCCAGTAATAACGAAAATCGAAGCGAAAGCCGTCAGCCGCCAACACAGAATTAATTATAGCACGTTTATTGCAACCTATTTCAAATTTGGTCGCCGCGCGGGAAAATGGCCGTTCAAAGGCCAGCCTGCAAGCGGGCCAATCTTACTTCACGGTCTCATCCGTGACGTCAGGGACGTTTTTCTTTCCTCCATGCGTTCGCCGCATCGTCTGCTACGATTGCACATGGTCCGCACTCGTCAGACTCGGATCGTCAGACTGGGATGAGTCGCTGCCACCCGACAGACAGAACAACTTTATTTGGCCAGGCAATTACGCTGGCAATGTCTTCGCCGTCGTTCGTTTTTTAATATCACTGCGGCTCGAACCGGCGCAGACCGTGATAGCAACAGCTTGTCGCCACACTTCTAATCAATATGATCACGAAAAAGAAGTTCCACTTGCGAGAAAGCAAGTGTTAATGTGTTGAAATATTGTGCTAGGGGTTGTTATCAGCGCTGTATTTAAAAGTGGGGTTCAGATATTTACCACGATGGTAAGCCTACGCTGACCGGCAGCGGAGGTTCGGCGCTCCGACTCAGCACTTCGGCACCGCGGTGCGGCGAGCGGCCGAAAGATGGCGCCACCTGCGCCCTAGAATGAAAACAGGCCGTGGCAGATGTCTTGCTCACCGATCGCTGAAACGAAAATTATTGCCAAAATAAAGCTCCATGGGCGAAAAAGGGAATGATAGTGTGGTGAAAAGTTGTGTAAGAGATGGTTATTCGCAGTTGTGCAGATACCAGCGATCAAATAGTCGCCACGAAACTAAGCCTAAAGTTTCCAACACCCAAGGTGACTCGTGCAATCCCGAGCCCGCTGGCTTGGGCGACAGTTCTTCCGGCCGCCGCCCCGCGCGAACTCAGTCCACGTTTAGCGATGCATGTCGTCGCGTGAAAAATAATGCATCTTGGCGTAGTCGTCGATTTGCTCGGAAAGGCTTCCACGAGCAGTTCTTCGCATACCGCGAGCTTGCCATAGCACTACTTGGGCGAGCTCAGCGACGCGCACCGCCACGTCGCCGCAGTGCCCGTCGACATTGCGCACAGCGCGGTGCCGTTCGGCACCAGCGCAAGGGAACACCATGCGCCGGACACGAACTGAAGAGTGAAGACGTCGAACACGCAAAGTTTACAAGCATTGCTTAAACAGATACGCCCACGTCATCTGCCCAAACGAATACCACCGAAAACAGCAGCGCAGGATGTCGTTTCCGGTTCTGAAAACAACTATATGACGTCACCCTTAACCGACCACACACGCAGGCCGATGTTTCGTCACGCCGAAAGCGATTTCGCTAGTTCTGCTGATTTGTGGAAGCTCTCGGTTTGGACAATCAAATCGATTTTAGATGTGATTCCGGCCTCGTATCGCTGCAAACATTTCTGTGAGGCATCTGTACAAACTACTGAAGCTATTTATATCATTTTTAGGCGTCAACATTTGGTGTCAGTACTCTTTTGAAACTTCAGTACGATTTCTTTTCACGAAATCCTATTTTTATTATAAGAACTCCTCGAAACAACATAAAACATATAATATGTAAAAATGGAGTTTTTCTGTGCCTGATGCCGTTTGTAAGGTATTCTCACTATGCGCAGGTCATGCGATTACAAGCCCAGCCCACACGTATGAGTGGGTTTGTTTTCTATGTGAAATACTGTCATCTTTCCATTTTCACTTGTCGAAGCATCATTACCAAGGGGTAAATACACAGAATGTAGTTACTTTTGCCCAGTTTTACGATCATTTTTTGTTGGGCAGGAAGGGGTTATGCAGTTCTAGTGTTTTCTACCGGTTACCATCCCATTTGTTGTTGACTAGCTCTGGTTCCATGCAAGTTGGTTTTGCCATGTTCCCTTGGGGCCGTTTTCCGCTGTCCAGAAGCCTTTCTTACTTCCTGATTACTCCAGCTTGTAAGCGTTCTCTTCCCATTTCATTGGTTTCTATGCTTGGCTTCATCCATCTTATGCTTTATTAACCCGACCATTCGTCGTAATCGCAATTTTGTCTGGGTACATCTTCATTTCGTCTCCCATCATATCAGCGCTTATCTCTCACTGTTCATTGTTCATCCTGTTAGAAACAACCCTATAATTACGGGGCCGGCTAGGCAACTCAAGCCATATTTTTTCCGAAGCAGCTAGTTAGCTGTAATCCAGAGCGACGGCACAATTGCTGTTTTCTCAAAGAAAACACATGATCATAGTTTAATTTTATACATTATACAGCTGCAAGAAATATTTGTATTTACCAATGACTTGATCATCTATGTTCATAAATGCATTTTTTCTTGCAACGCGATGTAATCTGGGGCAGTGTAATATTAGGAACTAGTCTTTCTTTCGGAGAAACACGAAAGCCGCTGCACGGCAAAGCTGGAAATTGGATGCTTACAATCTGTACCTAGCGCGTTCTACAGTCCGGTACCGGCGCAGGCGGATTCGCGCCTTCAATTTTCGTTTTTGATGCGGAGCATCTTATGGTAGGGGCTATGTCCCTACCTGGTCGTTGCCGTTGCCGTTGTTGTTGCGCCGTCCACACCACCATTGCGCATGCTCGGCTTGCTGAACGCCCGGTCCCTTTTAAGGCTACTGGAGCTTCAGTGTTGCCGATGTCGTAAACTAGTACGGTGCGGGCCTTGCTTGGACATGCCCTGAGGCACCGGTTCTCTCAGGGTACACTACCATACTTGGCAAAGAACTTTCAAGCCTCGATGCGGAGCTGCACGCTATTAACAACGCAGTGTCAGCTATCGCCTTTGACTGTGACCCACCTCTACCGCCCTCCATACGCATACTCACAGATTCATACGAGGCCCTCACAGCTTTGAGATCGCATGATTCGACCCACCCTGTAGTCCACGAAATTCTGTTTCAAATTTAACTCCTCAAACAAAACAACACAAACATCCGCGTCGACTGGGTACCTGGCCACTAACCATTTTCATCAGGCAACCAGGCGGCTCATGTAGCCGCTCAGGAGTGTTCCCCCCCTTACGCTCCACTGGTGCCTGGAGTAAGGCCGTCGCGGTCCCCCTCTCTTTCCCAAGCGATGCGTATTCACCAGCCCAAGAAGGGCCGACGCACACGTCTAAAAGCCCTAACTCCAGCTTGCTACCTCAGCCGCCTACCTCCTATTCCCAGCTCAGGCGAAATTTTTATTAACAAATATATTGCAAATTCAGCGTACGCACCCGAAACACTTCGCAAGTGGTATAACCCTCACCTGCCCCCTCGTTGTCCTTACTGCCGTACCACCACTACATCATACCTCACACACCTATTTTTGTGGTGGCCAGCTTTTGCCACGCACCGTACATTCAAATCTCCGCAACCCCATCCCGATCCACAACAAACTGATGCCCAACTATTATATGAAATTGCAGTTTATTCAATTAAAAGCGGTCTGGCACGGGTTGTTTGAGCGGGTCCTCCCCCGAACGAACTGGTGAATGTGCACAAACCCAATTGCGATACCATGAACTGGCCCATGAATTCCAGGTTCCCAGAACTGACCCCTTTATTGAGTCTACTGACAACGAACAGCATTAATTTGTTTATTTTCTCTTAACCTCCCTCCCCATTCCTTTCCCCCATCGTGACCAGTAGTCATCCTTTTCTATTAAAGGTTGTCTCTCACGCTCTCTTCCTGGGCCGGCACGAGACGAGCACGCTTCACCCGCCTACAGGTTTCATCGTCGTCGACAGGGGCGGGCATCGGCTAGTTTCGGCGGGCTGTGATTACAAGCATCCCACAACCATCCGGAGAACGTGCATTGACCTCCTCTTCAGCAACTTCTTGGTTCATCCACTGCAACAACCCTTGACTTTAAATTTCACATACCATGTGGCCGTCGTAATCAAAGCGGAACGCCAACCACAGCTCGGCTTCACCTACGTTGTGCATGATGAGGATAATGCTTAAACAAAAGCAAAGTCATACCACGTACCAGTCTCTCTCTTTAATGCCTCTCCACTCTAACACCCCCCCCCCCCCCTCTTCAAAAAAATTACACCACCTTCCCATAAGGGAACCCTGAGTAGTATGCGAAACAACCATGCGGTCAACGCAATTTCCCCTTTCGTAGTTCCGGTAAGTGAAAGTGTGGTAGTTACCATGGAAACCAAAGGGTAAATATAACGGTAGCCACGTACCTCAACCTCACGGAAACGATGAACTGAAAACTAATGGGCACTTGAATCGACCCCATGCCTGCTTCGCATGCGACTCAGGGTTCCACTACGGGAAGATGGTGTAATTTTTTTCAGTCAATGGACTACTATGGATTTATCTACCCAACGAAGAAGTACTGCCGAGAAGTCAAGGTACGTGAGAAGTCAACTTCGTCTTCTTGTATTAAGTGTGTGACCAAGCAGAGTTGCTCTCTAACCTCGGTCCGGTAAACGATCATTCCTAACGCTTTCAGTGACACCGTTTGAGCATGGCGCATATTTGAGTGGGACATTAGTACTCAGTGTTACGTGTGTAAACAAAACCAAGTCTTGCGCATTTTTAGCAGCTTCTTTGGTGACGTCTTTGCGTCATGTTTTGCTACCCGAACACTTCGATTTCAAACAGAAAGAAGTAAGCTCGGCTTGCGAATAGTGCGCCATTACACGCACTTCGTGTACTACTAGCGAATAATATAGCACGCTTGCTTTTTGTTTCGCTTATGCGCTTTTTTTTGTTATAATATACGGCCCAAAAATGTGTACGCTCAATTGAATGGTTTCCGTAGATGTAGCACTAATTTTAAATAATAAATTGAATGTCTGCCGCGGCTACAGCAACTTGTTAAAATGCCATCTTCACGGTTTTTTGGCGTTTTCATTGACGTGTACGCACGACAAAAACAAGTCTGCCCGCGGGATTCTGCGCCCTTTGAGTGTTCCGTCATTCGGAATGTTCAATTTGGTCATCAGATGTTTGTACCAACAACGTGCAAGCAACAAACCGGCAGTGGAATCCACTATTGCCGTCCACTATCGCAATGCACAGAGACAAGAACGCGCAACACAGAATCGCGTAGAAGACTGATCGAAGAAGTTTGAAAGCCTCAAGTGAAGCGGATCGTGAAGCAAACCGTGTCAGGCATGAAGAAGGCAAACCCATCGAGAAGCCAGGTCCTAAGCAGAACGAAACGATTAGGATGAATGGGAAAAATCAAGACATACTGCTCTAGCGGCGCGTCTCCTCTAGAAGCAGCTTTAGCGGCAGCTGCTGTTCAGCCTAAGCAGAAGTGGCGGAAACTTCGTGATTTGGATTATGTCTGGACGGCACTTTAGTAATATTTTGTCGTCGTGTCAGTGCTGAAAGCGACACCCATCCGAAAACAAACTACCCAAGCCACCCAAGAACTTACTGTGTAAAATGCGTTTATTGCAAACGACATGTAAGGGCGCAGTGACTTGTGGTAACAGCGCGTGCACTAAAAACCGAAAAAATCCAATCAGTTTTTAAGTTAAGTACCCCGGGTGTTCACCACACTGAAAAACACATTTCTGTTGAGGTTTTGCCTTCTTGGAGCCTTACACGGTTTGTTTCACGATCAGCTTCACCTGAGGGTCATCGTTTGTCCAAGGCGCTTCGTTTGTCTTGGTTCTTTTTTTCAATTCTAGTGTCCGCGTTTTTTCTTGCGCTTTTAAACCCTGTGATCATGAGGTTTTAAACCTTCTTTGATCAGTCTTCTACACACTTCTCCGCTGCGCGTTCCTACCACATTGGGAGAGTGGACAGAAAGGGTGGGTTCCAGTGCCACATTATTTTTTCGGATGGCGAATAACAGCCGCTGCCTCTGTTCATCTGATGCTGCCGAGTTTATTGTACGATGGAAGGGGAATTCTTAAAGAAAGAAAAACGAATTCTAAGTTGCGCCTCAGCACTCATCAATAAAATTGTGTAGTCATTCGTGTATTTGAAATCGGTTTTAAAAGAAATTTTTACCTTGCCCTTTTAAAAGAAGAAAATATTTTTTCTTGCACATTTTGTTTTTCTAATATGTTTGTTGTAGTTTTTGAGTTGTTTAAAAGGAATACTACTTTGATGGTGTTTTTAAATTGATTTTTAGATTTTCTAAAAAAAAATTGATAAATTTGTACAAAAACAAACAAGATCGATTAACTGAAAAAATTCATCGTTCAAGATCGAAGTTTAGTTAAAATGTACGTTGTGAAACTATCACTACCAAATGTATAACTGGTGTATACACGAGAGAGTCTCTTGAACGACTTGCTATTTTATATTTAGCTTTAATTCACACTTGGTGGAAAGTATTGTGTCTGCGCACATTTGAGTAGTGCCCGGCAGCCGATATGCTGCGAGAAGCACTGGCTAAATCAGCACCGGCTGAGCGACTGAATCGCGAAGAGGAAGAATAAACATGTCTCGAAACCTGTCACGCAAGGGGAAGAGTCATCATTACAGAACCCATTGAGTTCGCCCGGCTTCTAGGGCTCCCTGGACAAGCCAAAGCTGTTCGTCAGGCTCCGAGCTGGACAGTGCTCCCTCCCAGTGGTCAGGGGAGAGTAGGGACAGCGGGGTTAGGTGGGGGTTCTTATCACAGCCCCACATGATATGATAGAGAGTGACCAGACCATTGCCAAAGCTCCATTGCGAAGACTGCCGGGTGGGGGCCAGAATGTGGGCTTTAGTGGGGTGGGGAAATGTGCCTGTTTGGATGCCTTGGAGGTGGCGCACTTTTTTTTAGTGAGGCTCTTGTGCGCAGGGTATATGACTCGACGTCGCAAAGTAACCTGAGGAAGACTTGCCGTTGCTGGCCATGCCAGTACTCATCGAGCCCGATTCGCTATGTTTGCATCATTTCTCTCCTGTAGATCAATGTACACTTTTATAGTCGTAACTGGGGTCGTCGCCTCAAAACTAACAAAGCTTTTTTTATGATTTCTGGCGGGTACGTACATGTCCCCTTTGTTCATAGGCACCCCTAGGCCCCCTGTCGTGGTTTCGAAGGCGGCGGCGTTGTCCGGGGTGGCCTAGATTGAGTCATTGTCAGGGCTTGTTCTCGCTTAGAGGACGTTCCAAGTGGTGCTTGATAAAGGCGGTGAGGGCGGTTGTGTCTGATGGTTTGGTCTGAGGGCGGTTTGATGGTACCTTCTCCTGGTTGTTCATTGCACTTTCCGAAAAGGAGACACTGGTGCAGCACTCCCTGGCATTTCGAACATCGATAGAATGGTCTTCCATGGTAAAGGACTATTCATTTTGAGGTAAGGTGGGTGACCGTTTACTCCTGTTTCACTAACAGCTGTGCTTCTTTGATTAGGTGTCTGTGTCTTTTCATTAGGTGTCTTTGATTAGGTGTGGTGGATGTTTAGTGTAATGTATTTAGGTGCGATGGGATCTCTCTGGGGTTTGATGAGGCGGCAGGGCGTGCTGTTTCCGCTTTGACGGGGAAGTCAGTTTGCTATTTCCTTACCGTGGTCTTCGGAAAAAAGCAGGTACCCAGTAAAGCCACTCGTGAAATCGAGAGTGGGCCCTTTTCAAAAGCCTTCGCCCAGCTACAGATGTCTGCAACACAGCGTTTTTCGCATGTGCCTCCTATATTGCGTCAACCATTCTTTGGGCTCTATAACCGTCTCTGTTGTGACGCTTGTCCAATTTACGAGCAGTATTGGGAGGCTGCTCCTCTCGTTTCGGATGTCCACTACTGTCGGTATTTTGTCACCTTTATTCTCATTCCTTTCCCTTTGCACCCTCCAATGCTTGCACACAAGATCTTTCAGCGAGAACAGGCGTTGACTGAAGTATAGAGACTTCCCTAGACGGCTTACGTCTGCGTGTTGTCAGAGGCAAGTTGAGAGCAACATTACAACGTCACGTCTTCTGTCAACGTCGGTGGCGCTACAAGGACTACTCTCTCCACTCTGCAAGGCAGGTCTATCAACGCATTCTCTACCCTCTTTTGTTCCGTGATCTCGCGGCGCTCGTTCTGCTGACTTATAGACACAGAATTTCGCCAGAATTGTCATATATAGCTTCCGCAGCGACATAAGGCAGAGTGTAACACCTATATATTTTTTTCAGTATGCACCAATATATTTACAATGCCTTGAATAGCATCGTGGTCCGGAGACAAAGACCTCCAAAAGCGTTTGATGCAGAAAAACGGCCCACCGGGTGTACCGGCGTACGTAAGGGACCCACCGCTCTTCGCTGATTTTTTGTAACTTAGAGGAGGGAAAAATCGACTGAATCTTGTATGCTATTATAGTAAAAAGTGTTTTTACTAGATTGCTCTTGCAGGATACGCACTTCTTTGATGTACCATCCACGTAGGCTCAAGCCACGTTGACCAATTTGTTAAAACATAAGGTCGCGTACAGTGGCATCATATCACCTAAAGTGTTGGTCTTTTAACGACAATTGATACCTTTGAGGCTTGTTTTTCTTCCATTTTTTGCCTATAATATTTCTTCCTCCCTTTTTTTGTCATTTTTGAAGCGCCCTTCCTGGCGCCAAAAAAGGCTGCTACGCTTTAGCCAGTTATCCGCTGCTCGCACCAACCAGACCTCTACAGAAAGATGCCATTTCACAAGGCCTTTCAGCATCGTGACGTCTTGCTCCATCTCTTCGCTTTCTCTAATGCCTCGATTGCGGCGAGGGAAGACCTGAGTAGAGGGAAATAAACGAAAGCACGTAAAATTTGAGATCAAAGGGCGAGAAAAAGAGACGGAGATCTCCAATCTATCCCTCAGGTATTGCGTGACCGTGAATACTGATGGCCTTGAAATAACTACTTCTAATGTCACGAGTGAGACACGTACAACACGTGGGGAGGACAAGAAAAAGCATGCGTAGTACCCTGACGACTAACTTACTTCGGCGTGCTTTGCGCTTTAAAGGAAATATAATTTTAAATGCACACAAAACCGAATATTGCCCCGTAAACTAGAAGGACAATTGTATTAACGGTGTTTATTCAGAGCCAATGTGGGCGAACACAGGAAGACACTGCAGCGTGGCCTCACGTTGCGAAGACCTGCGCAACTCCGCTGTAGAGGGATATGAGTTCTCCATTTACGCTGTGTAATCCTCGTTTCCAGTGCGTGTGATGACGTGGCCCGTTGCGTCTAAGAGCTGCTGCGTAGCGCGTTGTGAGGCTGCAGGCGGCCTGTCAGGAGGGAGGTGGACAATGCTTCACGCGATTCGCAATTGGCCTTGTGCATGTGTCAATGTGACCCACTTGAGGCAATTCTTTTCGAATGTGACAATTTGGCAACTGTGTGTACATGGCTGTAGCCACCAGATGGGTTGCCACAAGCAATATTTCTACTATTCGTCTGGGCATTCATTGCCGGTTCGGATTGGTTTATGCTTACTATTGACTATAACAACACCAACCTTTGAAAGCGGTCCACAGCGTACCGGTTATCATGGTTTAAAAAGAAAAGCACTCAAGAATTTTGCAGATATATAAAATGCACACAGTTAGGGTAGCAGAACACGCGTACCCAAAAGTAGTTTCTGCAACTCCGAAGAAGGAAGTGATTGTCCAGGATCGACACCACCAAAGCACGCTCGTCAGAGGAACTGGGAGAAATCACCCACCTATCTGCTCCTTTATTACATATATCGATGAAAGACGACTGTCATCTTGCGCAGCCGCCAAGTAAATGCCTCCCTTCTCCTTGTCGATCACATCTCATACTATTGCCCTCCTGTCTCGCTCCTCCCAAAAACACATGCGAGAGGTTGGCTAAAATAAATTTAAATTTACCGCGCTCTGCTCCTTCAGTGTTGGTGCCGTACGGCGGAGACGCTCGTGAACCGGGCACCCTACTCTAACCTTTATAAAACCACGTTTCCCCACTCGATGTGCGTTGCCGTTTAATTTCTGAAAATACCGCCGGGAGCTACAACTGTGCGGCAGACAGCAGGCAATGAAGCGAATATTTTTTTGGTCTGCAGAGCATGTTGTATGTCATTTACTATCGCAAACATTAGGCATTCGGTATGTGTTTTAATTAAACGAATACTACCAATATCACCCATGTATTCATTTGTTGCCTCAAATTATCGTAATGTTTTTTTCATGCTGAACTATGTTGACAAGCATGAACAATGCCGCCAGACTTCGACAGTTAGGTTTGGCTGTTTAGATTTGGTATTTCGACTTTGCTGTTAGAACTATTGTGGAGCTTCTGCTGCAATTTGTCCTTGTGGCTGAATGCAGGTATCAACTGAGAAAATCGTTCCCAGGCTTTCCCCTGCACGAGCTCTTCTCCGTAATTGGCCAATACGTACTGCAGCGTTATCGCTCTAGTGCCGCTGCAGACAATTTCACTTTACGTATGCAATTGTCCTTGCTTTTCTTTTTCAGGCACCACCTCGGGCCCTCTCTTGAACGCGACTTTGGCACCGTTGGGTGAGGAGGAGTTTTCGCAACATTGGTCTACACTTTTTCACAGAGTTGTCGAGCAAATGGGTTATTAGTCCAGCCAGTGTTTCAGACATGTGTCGTTAGGGAGCTCTTTTCTTACAATTTACCATTTTTTGTTAGAATTAATTCCCAATCGGGAGTCGCCGATTGCCAATATTTTGAAACCCCATGGGTCCCCATTCTCTTCCGAGCTATTAACGGAGCTATTGAAAAAGTGATTGAGAGCCAACCAAACGGCAACCGGAAGCATCGTCACACAGAAAGCCCATCGGATACCATGCTTGAGCAACTGATAAAACCGGTCCCTGGCGAAGCTCATGCCGTGGCCTGACCGTGAAGCGCAGAACAATTATGTGTTAAATTGAAAAGCCGAACTGATTGATTTTGGCAATTGTAAAGGAGCACTTTGCTCGGAACTGATATGCTGGCAACATAAGGTATGAAGAGGCAGTGGCGATCTTCGCACGTAAGCATGCGATAAAGAAAACGTGGGCAGCATGACGATGTGGCGTTTAAACACTCTCAACAGATGGTGCTTGCAAAGCTTTCGCGGTCTGTGCGATCGGCCGTTCATGCGGTTCACCGACGGGGTCGTGTTTATTGTGCTCCGAAAACGGCGTGAACTGCTGCGAAGGACAGCGGTACCACGGATACTGCGTTGAACACCCGAAGTAGAGTATTTACCTGTACACACCTTCCTGGTTAACTCGGATGTACAGCCGAGAAGACGAGCCGAGTAACGATGTACAGCGTGGTAGCTGTCTGCGGAAAGTAGATGAAGAGTTTCCGAGGAATGGAGGCAAGGTAAACAAAGAAGCAGAAACGTGTCGTCTATGCTTACTGGTGTCGCGGCTAGGACGCGTAAAATTGGATAACTCGGCGTTAGCTATGCAGGTTTCACAACTTGAGGCATCTCGAAGTAACGAACGCGATAAACGCACAGACGGCAAGCGAAAGTGACGAGCAGCTGAGAGGTAGCTAGAAAATACCGTCATTTCCTAGATTAAGGATGAATGCCTCAGCCCGTTCAGGTAGCGCAGGTAGGCAGCGAGGTGACACAAGGGGAAGAAGGTACGAAAGGCAACCGCTACTCCCATTAGCAGAAAAATATGCACTCCAATAAAGTGAGAAACCAGGGTGCCAGTAAAAAGCAGCATGTGGAAGATCGCGTTGGAATATTAGCGTATAATAACAGGGTTAATAATAATAACACAGACGGACAAAGTGAGATAGAAAAGCCATTATTCCTAATGGCGTTGTAGGCCTGCTGGGAGAAAGGGTGATAAAGAATGGGGTGAGTTGAAGTGGTATAAGTGTCCGGGGGGGGAATCAGTACATGTCGTTATAAAAAGAGGGCAGTAAACCCGTCGTTCCTTGGTGCTCGAGAAATAATTATTTCAGCGTCGGAACATTGCTATTAGGGAAAAAGTGGTAGTGTCCACTATCCAAGGGAGTACCATTTGCGAATTTTTTTCATATAGCCGCGAACCATGGATCGAATTTGTTCGTTTAAGTTGTTTTTATTTTTACCGCCAGGACGCGCCGGGGTGTGTCATGTGTGTCACAAGTGAAGCGCATGTTCCTTTCATTTTCCTTATGCCGAAAAGGTTATCTCATTTGATAGGGAGAATGTTTCGCCCTAAATTGACCAGCCTAGAATACTCTTCTTTTATCTACGTAAATCGGCGGTTCGAGAAACAAGCGCGCCGAAGGATAAGGGCCCACGGAGCAGACGCCACGGAATTAAATTCGCCGACACTCGGCTGCGCGCGTCACTTTGTTTACTGCTGCTTCAACGCCTGAGTGTGGGCATGGGCCGCGTCGGAGTCCGCACTCACACTGCGCATGCGCAACTCTCCTTCTTCCCTCTCTCCCACAGTTGATTGATACTCCCGCCACTTCTTCTCTCATACCAGATGCGTGCACTTCGCCTCCGCTTCTCCCGCCTTCTCCCTTCTGCTTTCGCGGCGCATACTCGGTGCTTGCGCATGTGTCCTCCTTTTGTCTCCTCTACTTCAACCTTGTATGTTAATCAGGTAGCGCGCTGCGCGCGTTCAGTTCAGCGCTTGCGGCGGTTGACTCCACTTCACTCCGTCCTTCCGATGAAGTGTGATGGAAGGAACAGCCCCGTCAGTTAATGGGTTGGCGGAAGCAAGCGTCAGCACCACCCCACAAACAACACAACGGAAACACGACGGAACCACGAGATTCTCCACATCTACTCAGCGTTCCCTTCGGGAAGATGGGGTTCGTTTTTCATTGAGTTGTTAGGGAGCGAAATTGTTTTAAAGACGATACCCTTTCTTGGGCCACTTACACCCAAGTATTTTGGTCTGCCTGTATGTCTGTCTGTCTGTCTGCCTGCCTGTGTCTCTGTCGGTGACTCGATTCAGCCATCCGTAAACTAAAATAGATATTGCACAATAGTTTTTTATACTCACAGCCAAATGTAAACATCTAAGCCCGGTTTTTATGTTCATACTTGTCAACTTTGTTGAACAAGAACAAGACATCACGCACGCAAACATAACACAGGAAATTATTACTGAGGGGATATTTACAGTGTTCCTTTATTAAAAATCTATGGATGCTTGGTTTTTTGATAGCATATTATTTTCTACATCAACTGCAGAAACCACCGCCTGCTGTTGCCCGCGCCATCTGCTGGCAGCATAAGAAAAAGCACGCGGCAACAGCCACAAATTTTCCACTAGCTAGGTTCCACGTTCCGCTTACAACGCACGTAGAGCGCGGCTATGCGGTTCTATAAACCTTGAAGTCGGCCGCCTAGATTCACGCGCGTCTCCGCCCTACAGCAGCGCTGGCATCGAGGAACCGTGCCTTTAGTAGTGGAACGCGGTGAAATAAAATCGCCCTGAGAAAACATTTAGTGCGTTTACCTTCGGATGAGAGCTACGGTACAGGAACTGAATGAGAGGTGAGCGGGACAACACATTTGGCCTTTCCTTGGCAAATGTTTTGTTTAGGCTATATTTGCAACGGAAGGAGCAGATACTCGGCCACTTTTTGTTCAACAAACTACGTCGTCTTTGGTCAGGTGAAAATATGATCTCGGAAATGTATATCAAATCTAGCTACAAAGCCCTCGGCTGTAATATTGAGATAAGTGATCAAGGGAGAATAAAACTACGCTAACGGAAAACCCCGCTGCGCTTTGTACAACAAACGACATTTTTTTTTAAAATACAAAAGCATTAAAAGCCAATGGAGTGAAACTGCCCGCCTGGGCGGCAGCGGATGCGAAAAGACACCTACACCCATAGCGGATCCCAACGCGAGCATGGACCAGGCTTACGCCCCATTTGGATTCTACGGGTCACGCCGCTATGTGCAGGGTTATATACGCCAGCTGGGCATACCCGTCGTTTCATTGGACCATTATATGTGCTGAAGGCGCAGAGTAAGTGAGGGGATGCTGATTGTGCCTTTTTCACTTAGCGGCTCAGCAGTCACCAGTTATTCATGGAGCTCGGTTAGGCGCACCACCACACTAACTTGCAGCGCTGCAGCCTCACGTGCTCTTCACGCAATTGAGAAATGTGCCACTTCTCTCAATGGCCGCAAATCCGTTTCAGACGCTTCGACGTTGTGCAAACAAGACACCTTTTTCGGAACTCTCAGCAAATTGACGGCGCCAGTGGTGGGGGGCAGTCGAGATAAAGGTTGGCTTTTGTCTAAGGCATTTAAACGCAGGGGCAGAGCTGCAACGGTGAGAGAACGAAATTCAACTTTTACTAAGGCGAAAGCTTTCTTAGTGGAACGGGTGGCATCCTCTCACGGACCTAGTGCACCTCGCTATAGACTGGTTCGTCCAACAAAAAGCTCTGACAAGATCACTGCAAAGAGGGAGCGTGCGTAACACCGGGCTTCGACAGTGTCAGAAGATTACTTCAAAATCAGCCATAAAGAAATTGTTTTAGGTTAGACAATACGCACGTGGATCGCGAAGAAGGAATATACTAGTGTAGCTGTGCATATAAAATTATGTATCTGTAAAAATTTACATCGGTGTTACATGCATTTACTTAATTCAAGAAAAATTGCCGCATGCGCTCGATATTTGCTTGGATTTAGGTCCTTGAAATTTGGGAGAAGGTTGTCGCTCGCATTTGGCGCAGTTTTGATGGAATATAGCTTTCCCGCTGCTCTCACATTTCTTTATGAAGGGGAGGTAAGTTTTTTATGAGCACCTAATTAGCTGGGCGGCATGCTTATTTTAGTTCGTGAGCTACTCTGTAATGGATGTTTAATTACCAACGGCATAAAATCTCATACTGGTAACGCAAGCAGAAAATTTGGCGCCACGGTTTAGGCGATCCGCGGTTCAGAGGGCATTATGTCATGTACTGGGGAGCGCGTTCCACCTGTCCTTGGCAAGGGCAAGAATCAGTCAGAATAGTGGCCGGTGGCTGTAAAAGAGCAACAATTTTGTCGTAGAAGACTATTTAAATATGCTGAATTTATGTTAAAATAACGTTTGAAGAATATTTATTGGTCAAGGTTTTTTTAAAATCTTTATGCAGAGGGAACAACATCAACATTTTACTACAGTTGTTCCGTTTGGCTCCAGGAACGAGTATCCGCGCCATGTAAGCGCGGAACGTCGCTCGCCACAATGGGGGGGCCAAGGACCAAACGCGACTCCACCGACAAATTGCCCGGTTGTATGCGTTTCGATGAAATTCTATGACCATCGGGTCGCGATAATCACTGTCCGCGGAGCCCGTTCCACAAGTGGCCACTCGCTTTACCATTTGGTTCTAATGACGGAAGCGGCAAGCACGCCGCATATAAGGCATTTTGTGGCAGCTGAAAAATTACCCTGCCATCAGATTTCCAAGGACCGGAATCGATAAACGTATTAAGAATGCGTCCATTGGGCACAAAGCGAGAAAAGCGAAGTGCGGTATGTATGCCAAAGAAGCGATCCGGTACCGGTAATTGCGGTGTAAAGAACCACCACTTTCCATTGCCGTGGGGCGGGTATCGAAATTATAACAAACCAAATATATCGTTAGCTCCCGTTGAGACGAAACCTCGCTTATGCTGAACAACAGGGAACATTTGTTTAGTTTTTTTTACACTCAATGTCACAAACGTCCCCTAAGGATGAAGACCCTTGCACGTACTGTTCGGTTAAGACGAACAACTTTCGCGGTGACCAACACTGCTGAAGAAACTGTAGCGGGCATGGAGGTCTTGTCCGGGTGCAGCGGGGTATTCATGCGACCATACGGAAAGAAAAGCAAAATGAAACCAGAGCGCGAAGCGAATTCGCGCAGCGAAGAAGGGTTGGAGAGAGAACAAAAATGCGCGTGCTTAAAGCTCCCACTTTTCCTGCCCTTCAACCCGCCAAGACCGCGGACAAGCAAAGAAATACGGGCGAGAACAGGTTTTGTGGCCGCTCTGCTCTGGAAGAGAGAGGCGCAAAAATAGTAGAATAAAAACGACGACGGAAACTTCCTGCTCGCGAACGTGGCAAGTCTCCTGACCAATGCCGCTCCTCAGAGAGAGCATGTGAGTTCCGTCGGTTTGCATGACGAGGCCCTCCGTGTCAGAGCCTAGAAAGCTAAGAGTTCCCCCTCTGGCTCTGTAGCGTTGCCGCTTGCGGTATCGGATGTACGCTGTCCGTCGCTGCATCGACTAGATAAAACCAGGCAAGAGCCCGCAATGACAAAAGTCTATGAAGTGGCTCACTCAAACATTTTTATTCTTGTTCCTATATTGAAAGTCTAATAATTTTATCGCCTTGAAGCTAGATATTTGCATGCACCTGGGAGAGTACTGCTTCTGTTTTTCGAAAGCCTTCTCACAAGAAAACTCCTGATACGAAGAACAAACCATGGTGCTTCCAGTTCAACTTAGATGCAGTTCTCTGTAGTTAAAATCAAAACTATATCGGTTAGAAATTGCACTTTTTATATTTGAGGACAACGAGAAGTTTCAAAGAACACAGAACATGAATTACCTCAGTGGAATGCCTACTAATGTTTTCGCCGTGTATGCAAAATCCTAATGCGCGCAGATGTGCTAACAAGTTCCGAGATGTTGCTGAAAGGAAAATGAAAAATGTTGAGATATGCTCAGAGGTTTGTCTTTCCTTAATGTTCAGTTATTTCAGTGCTGGGATTTCGGGAAAGAGCTTTTGAAATGCAGTTTGCGTCTTGAACCTCTTCTTATTTTACTGACATCACCTTCTTACAAGCAATAGCTTAAGAATAAAACAGGCGTGGAAGGTAAATGAAAAGTAACACGCAATGTAAGAATCGTTGTAAAGGCTTGAAGCGAAAAAGCAGAGCTATACAATAATTATATAGCCTACGAAAAAAAATTGATTGTGCAGACACCCGCTGAAACATTCATTCTCAAAACACGTTCAAGTACACCTTCTGAAGCTGCATATCTGAACCTGCTGCAATTGATGGGCTGTGGTTGATGAGTTGATTTTTAAAATGATCAGGCCAATAGGCGTCAGGGAGAAACCAAGGGGTAATCTTACTGCAAGATTCTGATTTTTGTTGTCCCGATTGTACATGACAGGAGACACGGTAAGCGGCGCGGACAGAAAGCCACCTTGCGAACTTGGGTCGGAATTGATGGGTCCCTTTGTGGTAAAGTGAATGAAGGTAGGATTCAAAACCTTCTTACCATGGTCTAAAACCGTACGTCATTTTCACTGTTATGCATATGCGCACGCCATCGTGCCACTACGGCGGACTGTCGGGTTACGGCGAAGAGTGCAGGACGGCTGAGCGTCGCAACACGGTGGAGAGTCTCTATGGAAAAAGCGCATTACGGCGGAACGTCAGAACATGCCGGAAGCGGGACAGTTTCAGCAGTTCAGCCGTTCAAATGACCTGCAGCTAGTTTCATTCAGCATTGTCGCAGCTGTTCGTTACGTGCAAGAGCCTGCATATATAGGGACGCGTCTTTCCTGTATTTTGATTGTTTTCGGGCACATGTGTTATTTTTTGCAGGTTACTTGATCGTTCTCAAGTATTATTACACTTTATGTATTTCAATATTACCCACTAGCCGTCAACCCTAACCCAGCGCACAATATCCTTTAGTTGTGTTCATTGTATTTAGATTGGCATTGTCAAATATACACCTTTGGGCAACCCGAACAACCTACAGCTAGTCCTGCAATCTTATCCAGTACACCTACAACCACGCCAGTTCCCTCTTCCGGCACTAAAAATGCCCTGAAATGGTAGAATAAGTGGAATCAAGATCAATTTGTAGGGAACGAATGCTAAAGAACGGGAGGGCACTACAGCTATCTTTAACATTGTATTTAAAACAGTCTCTGAAAGCGCTGTTCTGACTAGGCGTACGCTGGGGACAGCACTGTGAATACAGATATCACTTAAAAAAGAACAGGTGGCCTGATCCCCAAAAATAGGAGTTTGTGGGGTAAAAACCCACTATATGTTCTGATGAAAAGAGGGGGAGGGAGATGAAGATGAACCAAGCGGCAGTACAGCAACTAACTCTGTAACTCAATTCTTTCTCTTCAGTTCCCATAAGTAAGCCGTTGAGAACACGGGGCCATAATTGGTAACAAACACCGTGCCACAAAAAACACAGAAATTCTGAAATTAAGGAAAACTACTGACAGTCCAGTTAGATTTTTTTTTTCATTTTACGCACAAGCTCTGACTTGATTCAGTTTTTTGTATAAGACGCCGAACCTACAAACGGGCTATAAGGCACATCGTATCTAGGGCTCTGGATTAATTTTGAGCACCTGGGTATCTTGCCATGCACTGAAATCTCAAACACACGGGACCTTCACATTTTGCCTCAATCCGAAAAGAGGCTGCCACGTCAGACAATCGAAGTGAGGGAGACGATGCCTCCCTGTCTGGCTCTGCCCCCGCTGGTGCTCCTTGGTTGGGCTCGGGTTTCGGGTTTCTCTTAGAGGTTCTCATTGGTGTTTTTGGTTCCTCTACTTTTCCGGTGGGTTCTTGGTGAATTGTTGCAGCGACTTTCAGCCGTAACCCACATTTAGCCGTACCACCACCTACAGTCGGAAAAAATAAACAAGAAAATCACGCAAAAAATAAAAGTGCCCCTGAACCAACGAAAATGCGGGAAAGATGCGTCAACATAATATGCAGGCTTTTGTACGTAACGCACTGCTGCGACAATAACGAATGAAACTAGCTGCAGATCATTTGAACGGCTGCGCGGCTGAAGCTGTCCCCCTTCTGCAAGTGTTGCGACGTTCAGCCGTAACGCCCTCTTCACCGTATTAAGACTCTCCGCCGTAATGCGACGTTCAGCCGTAACGCACTCTTCTCCGTAGTGACTCACTCCGCCATGTTGCGACGCTCAGCCGTAATGCCCGCTTCCCAGTGATGCGACTGTGCGCCGAAGTGAGTTAGAACCTACCCGCTCTCAAAATGCATTCACACTATCTTGTTCCAACGGGCCCAGTAACATAGGACAATCGTGATTTATGTTTTCCTTGTTCCCCTTAAGATAACAAAACTAGTAGGATGCCTTTAAAGCCTTCATCAGCATCATCACCATGAGCTTGTTTATGTCCACTGCAGGGCCGAAGTCTCTCCCAAGGATTTCAAGCCACGCCTATCGAGTGCCAGCTGAGTTCATGTTTCCCCCCACCCCAAACTTTTGTAGGTCCTCTCGCCAACGAGTTCTCTGCTGACCCCCTGTGCGTTTGCAGTCTATTGCCAGCAAGTCTGTCAAACGGATGGTCCACCTGTTTACCCTAATTCACATTACATGACCAGCCCATCCCCGTTTCCTTCGCTTACTTTGAACTAGAATGTCCTCCACTTTGCTCTGTTCCCTAATCCATGCGGCTGTTTTCCTGTCCCTCAACGTGACCCCTAGCATTCGGTGTTTCAGGGCCTGTTGTTCCGATCGAAGTTTGGTTTCAAGTCGTTTGGTGAGACCCCAAGTTCATGCCCCATAAGCAATTACTGGAAGAAGGAATTGAATAATTATAAGCTTTTTAGAGAGAAGGGAAGCTTAGCAGTGAGGATGTGGTAGTTCTTACCAAACGCAGGGGACCCCATGTTTATTCTACGTGTAATGTTCCGTTCATGGCTTGGATCTGCAGCTATGACTTGCGCGAGATATACGTATTGGGTGAATGTTTCCAAGACCTCATTGCCAACCTGCAAGTGATGTACCTTGGTGTGCCGATTCGACATTACCTTGGAGGTTGTCGTGTTTATTTTTAAGCCTGAAATCATACTTGCTGATCGCAATGGGCAAATTATGTGCTGAAGATCGGTCCTGCTCTGCACAATAGACAATGTCACTGCAGATCATACGTGTCAGAGATATTCCCCCAAAATTCTCACCCCGGTTTTCATCCGCCTAAGCTTTCCGAACACACCCAACAGACACGGTATAAATAATTGTGGTGATATTGTATCTCCTTGCCAGACCCCCTTTTGCATAGACAATTTGCAAGTTAGGCGATGTAGCCGTATTGTTCCCGTACATTCGTCGTATATATCATCGAATATCGCATTGTGTGCCTGATCGACGCCGTGATCACGTAACGCGTTTATTACTGCTGAAGTGGGCGCTGAGTCAAATGCCTTCTCATTATCTATGAATGCCATATACAGCGGTGCATTATACTCTGAGCACTTTTCAATTACGTGGGTCATAGCGTTTATATGACATAAAGTTGAGAAACCCTTCCTGAAACCGGTCTGTTCTCGTGACTGTTGAGAGTCCAAACTGGCACTGATGCGGTTAAAATTACCTTAGCAGACAAGTTGTAGGTAACGGAGAGGAGGCTTATGGGCCTGTTTTTTAAGATCTTTTGTATCACCTTTTTTTAATAAAACCCTTTAATGCCGAAATTATGAAATAGGCCGCAAAAAAATTTCTTTTTTCGTGTTTCGGCTTTAGACCGACACCGTGATTGCATTCCACAGTTATATTATCTGAGATGCAACTTAATCGCCGACTTTTAAGTTCGTCGCGAATTCGCGAAAACAGGCAATTAGGCCAATATCTGGAATGCAACTTTGTCGCCTACTTCGTACTTATCGCCTACTTTGGCCATCCCTTTGTTTGGGTTTTTTTGCGTTGCAAAAAGAGTGGTCTGCTGTACGATGTGATGCAGTAAGCTGTCATCAAAAACTCTGAAATATTCGGTAGGTGCTCGCACAGTGTCCTTTCAGGAAGAGTGATATTCCAGGATGGTATTTCCCGCTGTTCTTGAGAGTCTTTTTTTTTTCACTTCACTGTCTGTTTGGCAGAGGCAGTCGGCAAAGGCACCATGTCACCGTTTTCATCTTCACTGCTTTGACGGAAGCTCTCCCAAGGACGCAGCTCGTGCTTGTGCATGAGGACCGTAGTCAAAATCTTCTTAATCACTGTCACTAAGTCAGCTATTGTCACTGTTATCCTCAGGTGGCAGGCCTGTGCGAAGCACTTTTCTTCCATACAGCGATCTGACATCCATACTCGGCCATAAAATTAAAAAAAAAACCAGCATACCTGCAGTCACCGCAAACTGCATAAATGGCCGAATGTCGCGAATTCGCGACATACCACGAAAGCAAGAAGCATGCAACAAAAAAAGTATTTTTCGACAATGTAACACCTCTTGGGCAGTCGCCTGAATTCGTGCAAATAGAAAAAAATTGGGGGACCTTGTACTCTTCATGGTTAGACAGAAAACGACGACGAAGTGAGAGCTGTCGCACGTGGCGCGCGCAGTCCGCCAACCGATGGACATACTGAGTTTAATTTTCAACACCTTATACGAGATGGCGCTACAAGTCTGGATCGCAACCACCACCTCTTTGCCGCAAACACATCACAGCCGCCGCTGAAGCCAGCAATGGTTTCGCGACTTGGTTGGCCAGATTCATTCAGTATGTAGCGAATTCGCGACAACCGGCATTAAAGGGTTATTAAGGAGAAATAAATTGGCGTTTTTTTTACTCCTTTGGCACTCTTTGGGAACTCAAGCACTGCGAGAATAAAGTTGCAATCTTCGTTAGGACAACGTTGCCTCCGAGCACAATATATCGGACGTAATTCCATTATTTCCTCCAGCTTTGCCTTTCTTAATTGCTTGGCGCGCCGTCGCTAACTCATGTGTTATAACCGGCGAAACGGGTTCCACACAGTTTACGGGAAAACGGGTGTCAGAGGTAGGCGTAGAAGCGAATAGGTATCTGTAGATTACCTCGGCTATATTTAGTATATCATCGATATTATTTGTTATTTGACCACGGGTGTCCCGAAATGCATAGAATTTTCTTTTGCCAATAGTGAGCATCCTTTTAGTCGCTTTCAATCTCCCTCTGTGTTTCAATGTTGCTTCACGTTTTGCAACATTCAAACCATGGATGTCGGCAGTCTTGCTTTTGTTGATCAATTTTGAGAATTCTGCCATTTTTATTTTGTCTCTCGGAATGCGGACTGACATTTTCCGTCGCTGATCAATAAGGTCCTTAGTTTAGCTGTGATAATTTGGTTTCGAATGCGGGCTGTCTTTCTGCTATGGGTAGTGATGACCCAATGACCACTTGTGTGAAATGATAATTGAGAGAGTCCACATCATTGCAGTCATCAGAAAACACACGTAATTTGTTTTTAAGTGACTATCAGAACTTGTCCGCTCTCCGCCCCTCGAAATGCAGGTTAGGTGTCTTCCATTTTACCATCTTTAATCTTTCCCTTCTCAAATACAGACTGATACAAATTCTGACCATTCTGTGATCACTTGTTTTAATCCGCCCAATTACCTGTACACCGCGAATCATGTGGGAGTGCAAGTTAGAATGAAGCAAATTTTGTTTTTATTTCGTCATTCAGACCTTTACAGTCCATTTTCTATTATGTCTTTTTTGGAAGAACGTATTAACTTTGCGCAGAATATTCTTCTGGGCAACTGAAACGAGTATGTCTCCTTGGTTGTTTCGGGAACATAGACCATATTTTCGTACCGCATGCTCCTCTATTTGTGGTGGCCCTATTTTCGACATGAAATCACCCACAATGACTCTACACTTTGTTTTTTACTTGTCTAATTTCTAATTTAATGTCTTCGTAAAATGCGTCCACGGCCTCATCATCGTAAGTGGATGTAGGCACGTACACGTGCACCACATGCAACGTTTGCTTTTCACTTTTTGTGGAGTCTAATAACGAGAGTCTAATAACAAACCCTTTTATATTGTGAAATTCAATTAAATTTCGTGCTAGAACTCTCTGAACCAGAAACCCTACACTTAAGTGATGTATTTCAAAAAGGCCACGATAATAGAAAACATCGCCAGAACGAAGCACCACAAATCCCTCTTCAACCCTATATACCTGGCTTAATCCTATTATATCCCATCAAATATTGATAACTCATGTAAAAAGACCGATACACTAGCTTCGCTCGATAGAATTCGAGCAATAAATGAACAAAAATATAGTTGCCAATGGTGGCCTACCCGGACACAGATTCTTACCACCTTCTGCTGTATTGCTTGCCTTCCCACCACCATGGATAAATGCGATGCAGCTGCTGTGGTCTGAAGGCCGATAGTGTAACTCGTAAATCATTAGGAGGTTTCTGGCAAATATACTCAGCCAGTGTTGCCAAATCCTTGTCTGGTAAAGGAAATGCCATTTGTATCCATGGAAGCCTCACCTAGTATAATTGAACGTATCTAGTACAGCCTCCCGTGGTATCCGGCAATTTTTATGACCAGACCAGGCACCATTTTGGACTTGGGGGATGTAATGATGGAGGTTGCTAAGCATCGGTATGCTCAGGAATTTTGACACGCTCCATTGATGAACATAAGCTGTGAAATCTACAAAACACCGCTTTTTGGGCCTAACGTATTTTTTTTTTCGCTTCCCCCGAACATTTTCCCACTTTCTGCACATACATTTGGAAATGTGCAATATTTACCTTTAGGTTATTCTGCGGAAGAGGTGCAGAGCTTGTCATGTGCAGGCGCAGGGCAGCAAGTGCTCACGCAACTCCGTGTAGGAGCAACATATCACGCCGGTGCCCTACGCCCTCACGAGATCGTTTTTTAAACTTATATTGTGAGACATTTTGTAGCATGTATTACTGCAGACTAGTCGATCTTATGAAAAATGGCGCGAGCCAAGAAAACTAACCATTAAAAGCGCCGCCGTCATCATTCGCAGACCGAAAAACGTCATCTTGTCACACAGGTGCGTGCAATTACCATCATCGGCTCGGCTGTCCTCACACCATGGTCGATCGTGCCTTGGCTCCTCCATAATGGTTCACCCTCTTCCTTGTCCGGGTATCTCTTCGACACACCATCCCTGGCATTACTGGCATCCCTAACATCAAAGCATCACTGCAGGGAATTTCCAAGGCACACTCAGTGCGTGGGCCTGAAGGTGCAAAGCAGAGGTAATCATAACTGGCGATCTTAATGTTGATTTATTTAGCTGAGACTCTTCTTCACAAAATCTTCTGGGCGTCTTTCTTCCTCGTGCGTACAAATATATCTGTAAAACCCCAGAAAGTGCGGCGGTATCTCAAACATTGAACGATTTATGTTTTACGAATCATGAAACCACCATGTTGCAAAAGTGTTAGTTTCAGATGTTAGTTCGGACTTCTTCGCATTTGTCATTTCCTTGGTGCGTCTGACGACCCCAGCTTTGCTATGCAGCAGCTGCGCGACCACTTCGTTGTTCTTAGATAAAGGAATGCGTATGTGTACAGCAGGCATTCAAGAGAAAAACGTGTGAAGAGCGGAACTGGGTCATCACACCTTATGTTGCCAGAATTTCCGTTCACTGCAAAGCACTTTTTTTTTATGGCGGACACCATTCAGGAACACACTTCAGTTTAACACCTCAGTATGTCAACAGGTCCCACAGCACAACAGCCCTTTACTGCACCAGCCACGCTCGCCGCTCAGTATGCTCAATATGCGTCGCGCCCTCTACAATTGCGCATTCCGCGCTGCTCCTAGGGCCAACATGTTCGTGGGCCAAATCCTCCCTGGTGCTCGATGGTCGCCGGAGGGTATACGGCGGCTTTACTTTACCGCATGGTCTCAAGCGATCAGCTCGGAGGGTAAACGTAACCCGGTCGGCGACACCCACATCAGATTTTGCATGATTCAGTGATTTCACGTAGCCGCCAGGTGACCGCCAAGGAGGGGCAACATCCCGCGTGTTTGGAAGCGTCCTAGAAAACAAACGGCTGACGTTATGCCCTTTTAGCTTACGATTGTAGCGTTGCCAACCGATGTTCATACACGTCTAGTAGTTTTCCCGAGAGACGGCGAGTTTGAGCCCTCCTTCATGAAGCCTGTTTTTCTGATGAAGGCGGAAAACGAATACGACCATGTGTTGGAGACATTGGGCAACGTAAAAAACTTTGTCAAAGTTTGTCAAAACAAATTCGGAGCTCTACACGAGGCGGTGCCTCATCACCTCTGTATCGTCTGCGCGGTAAACCCATACAACCAATCAGTAGCTATTTCGTGCAACAAATTGAAAGCCTTTGCGGTGCATCGAGGTGCAACGAAATGTAAGCGCATAGTAATTGATGTATGCACTGTGTTCCTCTTCGCAACTGACACTTTAGAAAGCGTTTAGCCTCACTATGAAACTCTCGCACCCCGCTACCAGTGGCATCGTTCCAACTGCGGTGTCAGCATTGACAGAGGTAAAACAAAAGAGGGTTTGAATACACTGGCCGCCGTTTAAGTAGTAAGTGTTCATACTTGATGACTACCTCGGTTTCCTCAAGCAAAGACAGTTTTTGTCTTTGAGTTGCATCGAATAGAAAAACTCCGGGAAGCTTCCACTGATGTGCAAAACATGAATGACGAGGCAGTTTTAGGTATTGCCGGAAACATAGTCAAGTTTCAGTATCATTGTTTATTTGCATAGTTGCGATGCTGTTAATCGTTATAATATGTGTCTAAAAGGTCGTCGTCTTCCGTGCGACCTGTACATGCAAATTTATCCTTAGCAATGCACACTTAACCAGCTCTTCGTCGTCGACTCGAACCAGCTGTGGTGGGTTCAGCAAGTTGTGTCAGGAAGGGTTGGGACACTCGTACCCATGTCACCAATCACCCATAATGGCTTCTCGGAAATGCGGCACCGCGGTGACCTCTCCCAAGTAGCGTGTCTTTGAACTTAAGCATTAGCGCGTTAGTTGTTCTTTGTATTTCGCAGTAACGCGTGACAACCACGATGGAGTTCCTACTGAGAAAGGGTATGCCTCACCAGCCACGAAACGTTTTGTGCTGGCGTCAAGAGAAAGCTACCAGGCTAAATGAAATAACTTGCTGGCACCACCAGAAATCAACTGTGGACCCAAATAGAGAAACTGAGAGACCGCCGGTCGTCTTACCGACTTAGCTACATTCACACGATGAGACGGGAAGACAGACGCTGTATTCTACCTACACAATGGTGTGTCTATCACCTGCGCTCATGCAAAGCCGTCGTCTGAAGGACGAACCACATTTTTTTATAGCGACGTTAACACGGTTTGAATTAGCGGCGAACAGAACAGCGTTTGGGATGGTGGAGGGTGCTCTTTGGCTAAGACGCATGAAACATAAATGAGGGGCAGGCAGCCAGAGAGATGACGCGTTAGGTGCACGGGCCTCCCTTCTCCTCACCCTTCGCCGTACGCTCATCTTTGTTTTCTTTCAAGCTTCGCTGTTGATTTCGGAGCGCCGCACCCACGAAGGCCAGGTAACGGCTGCCAGTGTCTCTGGTTTCACTCTTTTGTACACCCACGTGTGTGAATTCAAGTGACGCCACATGGGTAATCATTCTGGGTGTCGTTTACAGCTTCCTAGTCCAAACAACTTCCCATCGTAAATTAAAGCCATTTTTTCTTTGTATTCGAATGGCACTACCCGAGCCGAGGACTAGGCGGTCGCTGAGAGGCAGGCGCTCACGAGGTCTCGACATTTTCTTGCCTCTAGGATTTTTGGCGCTTGCTTCTTTTTTCTGAACCAACGCACATGCCGAGGACACTCGGTGGTCACCAAGACGTATGCACTAGCTAGCGCTCGGCCTTTTCTGGTATTTTTACTGCAACGTCGAACTTACGGGATGTACAACGCCTCTGGTGCTAAAAAAAGGGCGACGTCGTAAGAACAGTCTCGCGTAATTGCGTCGGTTTTGAGCAGTGTCTTGTTGTGACAGTATCCTTACGGAAAAGCGTGAGAATGATAAAATTTTGTATGTTATTTATCAGATCCTTGTGTGAAGAAGCGTTTAATATTACGCCCCTTGTTCACCTAAGTAAAATAATATCGAAAAGGTATGTCAGTCAATGCATTGAAAAAATAAAAACGTTCTTAAGTATCGCAAATAGACATTGTATCTGGCATGAAGAAAAGGTTATAAGGAACGATTAACAGGTGATAACAGTACGGCGTTGATCCTCTAACTGATCTCATTACAAGCCCTGCAGTCTATGCGCAGCGGATATGTCCTGCGATCACCCATGTTGCAACTGCTCCCGGGCCTTGTCCTTTGGGCTGGCTGACATATTCTTCCCTCATTGACCCAAAGCAACACACGCTTTTAATGGTCTCTCGTGAAATGTAGCCTAGGAGTTCTCAAGAGCTGTTTTGATCACCTGCGATGACAACAGCGTTTCTCTAGAGGCCTTTTCTGGCAGCCACCATCGTCGGAGTGTTTTGCGTGGGAGACATCTGCGTTCTGAAACAACTGACGACAACAGCTGCAGTAGCAGCATTGGGACAGAGTGGGCAGCGGCAGTGATACAGACGTTTGGCTGCGGAGGATCCTGACCACGGAACATGGATTCCTGCTCCTAATGGAAAGGACGGTGCAGGCAAGGCAGCAGACACGTCTTCGGGCAGCTTGACGGCACAGAACCTATCATGTTTTACTTTAATGTACGATTGAGTGCCATGTGTGGCGTTTCTTTCGTAGAGATGAAGCTTTTTTGTTGTTGTTTCAGCCATACTACACTATACTCGGATGCTGCATTGCTTGCTACAAAGAAACTCTCGGTTGTTTCGAGCTTTACATGTTGGCTGAGGACACCAATGAATGTTTGTGTGTTCGTTTGCTTTGGAGTAGTCACTATTGTACCATAATGCGTTGTTTTTTATGGTAGCCTTTGATTTCTATTTTCGTAGACTTTCACGCCTTGTTTGGCATATAGAGAGCGGTCATAATTATCTTCATAATACTCTGTTTATTACGCTTAAACGTTCATTTTGATCTGAAACAAATAATGTGCCTATCACAAAAAACTAAAACTAAGTATATTGTGGAATCCTCTGGACACATGTAGCCCGCAAGTGTCAAGAGTTGTATTTTTACATAGCACCACAATTGCATAGCCACTTTGTGTGACATCTCTAACAGTTTATTGTAGCTAGAAGAGTATTTTAGCAAGTATCTAGCAGTACTCTTAGAAAACAAGAAACATAACTGTGAGGTGAATAGAATTCACTTATTAACCCAGTATTCACTGTCATGGCTGGACAGTAAATTTACTCAGACAATAGCAAGAGCTTTGGGAAACTGCCCGGTAAAGTTATATTTTTTACAAAACTCCCTGAACTCAAGCACTAAGTGCGAAGGAAAGTTCACATCTACCTCAATGCAAGAGATGCCTTTCCAACTTTCTCATGACACTGCAAGGACAAACTTTTCTTCAACTGCAAAGTCCCCAAGACAGCTGTACAGCCTTCCTTTGTAGCCGTACGGCTGCATTTATGTGGATGTCAGCTTTTCCCTCACCAAAACGTACTACAGCTTGGGAAAGCCCCATAATCTTCTAGGTGTAACAAACAGTGCTCACATGACTGCTTCCTTAGACTTGTGAAGAGTGACGTGGCCGTCTTTTTGTACGAAATACACCTGCTCGTAAGAAATACTGATCATGTTACATGAGCACTACACTGAAAGGTGTTTCGTGTGTGCTACGGTTGGGAAGGGATTGACAAGTCATGTTTAACTGTATTTTCCCCTTGAGTGCGACAGCAGTGTTCAACAGCAATAAATACTGCGGGGAAAAATTATATTAGAAAATTAAAAAATGCATTTCCCAGGTGCTGGTAGAGAATCGTATTTACATTGTACAGAAAACAATCTTATCTGGTATGAATCAACTGTTTTTTTTTTGCTCCCGCTTCTTTAAGTGCACATAATCAGCACCAATACTTGTCAATGACCACGACACTACTCAGTCCGTATAGGTTCCACGCTCAGTGCCTTTTAAAGGGGAGGCAGGAGCACGAAGGTGCCCACGTCGCGTATGCTTCAAGACATCATAGCATCAGATTTCGCTATAAAGACGGGAAGAAATCACGTCAACGCACACAACTCCATCTACGGTACCGGCTGACACCCATTTAGCTCGGTGAGCTGTTTTTCAGAATACCGCTAGCAGCGAAAACTCAAAAAGGGGGTGGCCATGCTACCGCTAACAATGGCCCTGCTATGACCGGGAAACAAAGGCGAGAGGCACCAGATCCCGGAGACTGGAAAATGAACTAAAGATGACCTCCAGATGGAACCGCGACGCCTCATAAAACTCCAAAGAAGCCATTATAAGAATGACACGCCGTCATGAATGGGAAATACATCACGGTAGGCAAGCTCATCCCGTCCAACGCGGTGGCAGTTAGGAGGTTTGACCGGCAGCCACTCTTACCGCGAGATGAAAACAATAATCACACGACCACGCAACTGTCTACAACTAAATGCCATCGGAACTGTAGCACTAGCGAGTGCGCAGAGGGACAAAAGAAACTTAAAGTGCCTGAAGGGTTATTATTGAGTCAAACACAAACGTCGGCATTAAAAGCACATCACCGGATCAAGGGGCCTTGTAACTGAAAAACATCTGAGCAATGAATTGGAACGTGTGTGAACTTGTCACACATTTGGCGACTCCAGACAACTAAATTAGAGACCTATTAACAGAATTAAACAAGGAAACACAGAAAAGGAGCTAATAGACCAGATACGTGCCGAGGGATATAACGTCATTGAAGCGCTATTTCTCGGGCACTCCACTTCAGCAGTGATCACATTCGATGGCAAAACTCCGCCCCAGCACACCTGCTACTGCGGTGCATAACTCTGATGCTGCCCATACAGAAGATCCAGTGTCGTCTGCCACGTATCCAGGGGGATGGGACCCGGGAGGGCGTGTCTTTGCACACATAAACACTCCATCTGTCAGAGAGACCACTCGACGGGATCCAAGGCTTGCAACCAGGAGTACTGACCAGCTTTAGAACAGCAACAAACCACTGATGACATGGCTTAAACCTCTGACACCCGGTAAATAGACCTCAAAACAGAAGCCGGACGACGAGACCGGTCGCGGTGTAAAACAAGAAAACCAGCCAACTCATAAACCAACACAGCAGTCCATGGACGGCCCAGAATTGAGACAATGGAAGGCACGCCGGATCCAGACCAAATTCTGGTTAAGAAGCAGGCACAGTCCGAAGGCGGAACAAGGGCAGCAACTATCACCGGTAAGCTGAGCAGGCCGTCTGATCTCCACTGCTCCAAAAATCATACAAACGAACAACCCAACTTTAAGTCCATTTATAAGAGAAATTGGACAACCCAAAAGCGAGCTGCAGCAGACCAAATGTTTAACAAGCAACTACTAGAGGAAAAAGAAAAACATGTAGCATTGCTGATGGCTAAACTGAACCA
Source organism: Haemaphysalis longicornis (assembly GCF_048455015.1). Classification (NCBI taxonomy): domain Eukaryota; kingdom Metazoa; phylum Arthropoda; class Arachnida; order Ixodida; family Ixodidae; genus Haemaphysalis; species Haemaphysalis longicornis. Next base: position 10,597,559 of record NW_027526445.1, read on the forward strand.
TCACCAGCCGAAAAGCAGCACAGTAACCTTACCCGCCCAACCACATACACCAGGCGTGCCAACGTCATACGAACAAACACAAGGCATTAAAATCACGCTCAATCGCCAATCTCAAACTCCAGCTGCTCTTGACCTTGTGTCTGTGGCACAGTCACCACGACTTCAGATAACAAGTCCTACAGTTGTTCGTCCTGTATAAATGCGTTATCGGCCAATTAAATGAGAGCGATGACCAAAAAAACTCAAATCACAAACGAACACTCTGTGGAAACGGAAAAGATTTAACATGTCGTAAAAAGGTAAAAGAACAAAGGCGATAAACATCTTCCATATCTGCCACTGGATCTGCACGAGCATCAGACAAACAGCATGCCCCCCCTCACCTTATGCCCCCCCCCCCCCAAAAAACCACTTACGTTATCTTCTTACAGGAAAACAATGCCGGAGTGACGGTAACCGGATTCCAAACTTTTCTAGGGACAGATCCCCAAAGTCATCACTTTCGCATAGCAAAAACACGCAGAACATGAGCACAACATCGTGGCGGCAGGTATCGCCCACTCCTTAATGCAAATACTTCCACAAAACAAAGGCCAACTCAGGACTTGGATACGTAGTCTTAGTTCATCAGGGTAAAATCTACAAAATAGACCAATTAGTGATGGCTACAGCCAAAATATCAAAGAGAAACCCGATAATTATATTGGGGAGTTCAAAGCTGCACATCACCACATAGGATACATCTATGTATTGAGGGATAGAACACATGAAGCAGACAGTCAACAACACTGCATATCGATCCCAAATACCAAACCAGAACGGGAATGGGTGCAACAAGAAGTACGCGTCCTCATCTCATCTTCACTAAAAACGTAACACAAGTCAGCTGGGAAAACACGGATGAAACCATCGGTTTCGACCATCACATACGAAAAGTAGTATAGAGAAAGGAGCATCTGAACGGAACATCGGAACTAACAAAATCACATACTAGGATGCAGAGCGTAAAGATAGATACACCAAAAGTGATCCCATACGGGATATAGAGGAGTAACAAGGTAAAAAAAAACACGAGAGAGATCACGGGCACGGAAAACATCTCAGCAGTTGCTAAACGACTACTCCATGTTTGGGATGCATGCATTAGCATATAGCAAATATGCAAAAGGCAAGAACACCGCAAGGGGCTCAAGATTTAAATAGCGAAGATAACAACGGAAGCAAATGACTCTGCTAAGGAACTAAACAAGAAAAACTAGAAAAATATGTGCAAATATCTGAAATGCAAAATATTCGAAAAATATCAGTGAAAAAAACTTGCATACCAGATACACACTCCGACTAAATCGGGATACGCTTAATCTATCTGGCATCCTGCACAAGCATATCTCACCTACGAATCAGAATCCATCCACAATCACGCTGCTCGCTTCATCATGTGTAACTACTAGCGTAAATCTAGCATCACTCCAGTCAAACGCACACTTGACCCTCCATGCCTTCAATCACGTCGAATCATATCGAGTCTCTGCTTTCTTCACTCGTTCTACTATCACCCACTAGCCAGGCACCCTCAATACCAACCCGCACCCAGAATTTTGCCGCGCCTCAACCATAGCAATCGAATCGCACACATACAGTGCCGCACACCCTCGATAAAAATTTCTTTTTCCCTCATGCAATAAACCTGTCGTTTACCCTCCCCGACAGTATTGCTTCGTCCGCCGATCGCACGGGTTTTTGCGAGAAACTAACAACACATCTGACCTAAATGGTTGAAATAAATGGTTGGTTAAAATAACTACGTAGTTGAACCATGTTAGTAACAAACTTTTAGTGACCCATGCAATATGATGCTTACTACTTACGTATATTGCTCTTTTATTTCCAGCGTACGATTTTTTTATTTTTCTGCTAGCTTGTTTCCTTTCTGAGCAAAGTTTTTCTTCCCTTTCTTCTCATTTCCTTCCTTTTTTCGGCTTTTTGTGTGACTAAGAGTACCTAATATAATGCTGGCCCCCGCCGTACGCAATTCAATAAATGAAATGAAACAAGGATTCAATAAATGAAATGAAACTAAACAGCCTACAACGTACACTGCACACTTCAGCAACCTGGCCACTACTTAAACAACTGGCAGAACCATTACAGGGCAGTTCAGATTATACGCAATTTCATGAGAACAGAATAAGCATTAAAAACAGCAAAGGTAGACAAAGTTCTTCGAAACCCCCCAAGGGCTCGCTGCAAACAAGCACGTACAGCTGTGACGCCAACCCAACCCCTGCCAGGGCAGTCACGGAAGCGGATATCACAAGGACCATTACTAAGATAAGAAAAAACACGGCCTCCGGCAGGGATGGAATAACTTGCAAACGTTGCAAAAACCTGACGACAGATCTATAGGAGCTCTAGCAGAGAATGACAATGGCCACTGGGAGCAAGGCACCCTGCCAAGGGAATGGAAGAACGCGGTAGCGATACGTCTTTATCAACCGATTTAAACATTGTAGATAGGCAACATGAGCCACTATCGTTAATTTACTGTCTAGGACTGATATTGGAACTATAGTCATCAATGAACTTTAATAAAACACAGAGACTAACAATGTATACCTGCCCAACACACGGTTTTAGCAAAAAGTGGTCAACCCAGGACATTATACTCCAAATAAAGGAACAAGTTTTAGAGGCCCCTTCTTGTGACAATGAAGCGGTCATTGTGGCCATTCATTGAAATTGAAAATGGGTTGAAATCTCTTATATCGTTGATTCGGTCAAGTGTTTTCATGTATAACTATGTGTGATGTGAAAAATAAATCAGTTGTCAGTTCACGCTTCGTCTTGTCCTGTGTGCTATTTTCTTGTCCTGTATTAAAACAGCGTGGGTCAAGAAGATTAAGAGGGCGCATTCGACAATATTGTCCACCAAACAATTCTGCTTAACCGTAGCGGCATAAACTGCACAGTTAAAAAGTTTAACTATGTGCGTGCTTTCCTTGAAGACCAGATGACGAAGATAGGACTAGGGGAAATACGCACGGGCTCAAACAAAGCATCTGATGAAGCACAGCACAGCGATTCGCGATATCTCCAGTGTACATCGACGTAGCGATGTACAGGCTTCCGGAAACCGTAAACAAAATTCCCAGTATCCGACACGCAATATACGCGGATGATATAACCACGCGGACAACCACAGGGTCAGATGGAGGAAAGGAAGAAGCCATACAAAGAGCTGCAACAGTAACGCAAAAGCATGCCTCCAAGCGCGGACTACAGTGGTCTACGGAAAAATCACAGATACTCGAAATGCTAAAAAGAACCCAAGGAATACGAAACGTAGCACCTACTCTTACCACAATCAACCTAGACGGAAAACCTATACAAACAGTAAAGGCGCCTTAAGTGCTGGGGTTGAGTGGCCAGCAGGACATTGGCTCACGAACCGGCATAGAACATTTAATAAAATAATGTAGCGATCTACACATTCAAGAAGACGGTGGTATGATGAAAGAATAAGCAAATTTATTGAAAGACTAATGGGTGCCTAACAAAAAACGAACGGCCTAGCACCGTGTCCAGCGAGTGGTATTTCGCTCTTCACGTGTCTCGCTTCTTCAGCACGTGGCGTGGGTAGTTAAGCGCTATGCTCCACGAGGCGTCCTTTCAATCATTTGTTATTTGTAGCCGGGCACATGCAATAGGCCAGAGCGTGACATTAAGCCTCCTCCCGAAGGCGCTTCGTCCTGATGCTGAAAAGGGAGCCTTTGTGAGGTACCTTGAGCGTAATTACAGGGCGTCAACTTGTATGAGAGGGCTTCATGCGAACTACATGAACCCCTTCTGGTCAAAGCTGGCAATGGGTCTGAAAAACATGGCCGGATGGAGGAGGAGGAATAAACATTTGCATCAAGCAGTTACCCTTGGGGAAGAGCCCTTATTACAGTACCCCTTGAAACCACCCGGCTTCTTGGGCTCTGTTCTCTAGCCAAAGCTGGTCATCAGGGTCCGAGGTGGACGGTGGTCTCTCTTAGTGCTCAGGGGAAAGAAGATCAGGGGGCTAGGCTGGGGTTCTTATCTCAGCCCCACACAATTAGGTAAAGCGTTCCCAGAGCCTCACAAAAGTGGCATGGTGAGAAGTACAGGTTTGGGCCCGAATGTGGGCTGTAGTTGGTTGGGGAAAGGTTTTGGTTTTGGTGTCTCGAAGGTGATGTTCTTTTTCTTTGTGAGGTCTTTGTGTAGAGGCGGGTACAATGGCAGGATGGTAGGCCATCGTTCGTAACGTCGCTTAGTCATCTCAATGCTTTGAAAGGTCCAAAGTATCCTATAAACCACTCATATTCTCAATCAAAGTATCTTCTCAACAACGGCGTATGAGGGTTGTCCATACCAAAACTTCGCGGGATCAGGGAAGAATTGAAAACAGCACACGCAGACAAATTTCCCCCGAAACTCCACAAGGGCTGGGCCATAAACATACACGTACAGCGGCGACGCCAACCCAACCCTTGACTGGGCAGTCTATGAAGCGTATATCAGTAGGACCATTACTAAGGTAACAAAGAACACGACCAAGAACTTATAAATATTAGAAATACCTGACGACAGATCTAAAAGAGCTCTAGAAGACAACTACAATTGCCACTTCGAGGAAATCACCCTGCCAGGCGAATGTAAGAACGCGGAATCGATACTTAACCAATCTTCACCTTGCTTGTATTGCATGTGCATGCGGCGCAGACTCTAGTTGCTTGTGTCGGGGTGCTGTTGGTTCCTGGTGCGGACACGGGCTAGCTGTCTTGCCTCTTCACCGCGCTGCGTGAGGTCTTGGGCACAGCAGTCATCTTCATTTTCAACGTGGGGCAGCATGCCGTCCACCATTGTGGCTTTGTTACGACTGTAGATAACAGGAAACGGAGTCATTCGCATCGTTTTTGTGGTGCCGCAGTGCATGCGAACGTTATATCCGGCACAATGGTGTCGCACGACTAGTGCTGGACGTCTAAATACATGCTAAGCATGCCGGCGATTGGTCTGTTCATTCGCTCGGTCTGTCCATTCATTTGCGGGTGGTACGCACTGGTTCTGTGAGAAGTGCCGCTCAGCGTCATAACGGTTTGGATGAAGCACTATATTCTCCAGGATAAAATTCGCCACCTTTACAGCTGTCTCTTGAGGTAGAGCTCTCCTCTCGGCATAGCGGACGAGCTAGTCTTTTGCGACAATTATTCATTGGTTTCCCGACACGTAGTGGGAAGCGAACCCAAAAAGTCCATGGCAACTTGGTCCAATGGTGCGGCCGGAATCTGAAAGGGTGATAGCAGGCCGGTGCGGGGGTCAGTGAGGGGGCATATTTCTGCGCTGGCATTACCGGCACATCCATATGTAGAGCATAAAAGCCGCCCAAAAGCTTTGACCAGTAATACTTAGGCTTTACTCAGGGCAGTGCTCGGGCGTAGCCAAGGTTACCAGCAGTTGGCTAGTCATAGCGGGCCAGCAGTACTTCTTCGCGGAGACTTGTGGGCATTACAATAACGTATTTTTGCCCGCTACAGGCAGAGGCGAATTTCCTCCTAAGAGAAGGCTATCGCCAAACAAAAACAACGCAAGCTTCTAGTAAAATCTATTGGTACGACTGATTTGAGTCCGTACGGTTAGTCTATCAATGTCCGCAGTTCTGGGTGTTTCTGTTGCTGCTCGGGCATTGTGGCGATGTCTGCGGCTCGGAAGATCACTCCATCGCCCTCGTAGGTAGTGTCCGCTGCTTCGACTGGTGCCAGGGAAAGACAGTCAGCTTCCGAACGTAGTCGACCAGACTCGTATACGGCAGTCATGTAAAACTATTGGAGCATTAGGCTCTGGCGTTGAGGACGTGACATCCCGACGATGTTTTGAGGCAGGTCAACCAGGACAGTGAGCGTGGTCACTTAAGACCTGAAATGGCGGGCCATAAAGGGAAAAGCTGAACTTCCTTACCGTCCACACTACCGCAAGACATTTTTTTTGGTGGCCGAGTATTTGGACTCTGCGCGGGGAAGGGCGCTGCTTGGGAAAGCAATAATTATGTCGGCATCGTCTTGCCGTTGTACGAGAACCGTTCCGAGTCCGACGTTGCTCGCATATGTGCGGACCATCGTGTCGACATTTTTATCAAAACAAGAAAGCACCGGTGGAGCTTGAGGCGCTGATTGAGCTCGTCGAAAGCCGCTTACCGTTCTTGACCCCAGACAGAACTCGAGTCACTGCGTGTTATTAGGGTCCGTGGGGTGGCAGTGTGAGAAAAGGGCGGTATAAAACGTCTGTAATAAGAACGCATGTCCAAGAAGCCAGGCAAGGACTTCTTATCTGCAGGCGCGGGGAAGTCACCAACGATGCGCTTTTGTGGGATCAGGTGGGAACCATGGAGGGCTAATAACATGGCAAGAAAACGAGCTCCTCGTAGCCGAAATGGCACTTCTCAGTGTTCAGGGAGTGTTCAGCGGAACGGATGGCATGAATGACAGGTGTCAGTCGTATCAAGTGTTGGTATGAAGTTTCGGAAAACACGACGATGTCGTTGAGGTTGACTAAACACGTTTGCCATTTCACGTGGGTCAACACAGTGTCCATCTTCTTCTGAAACGTTGGTCGAGGAGAACACAATCCAAAGGGGGAACTTTTAATTCATAAAGTCCGTATTGTTTTACGAAAGCAGTTTTTTCATTATCCAGCTTATACAATTCTCTCTGCCAATAAGCACCTGTTAGGTCCATCAGAGTGGGTTCGGCAGCAGTACACCGGGCACAATGCTCACCAAACCGTTTTGCTTTATGGTGCAGGTTTTTGCGGCCATACTTCAAGCACTTCAAGTTCAACCGATATCTACTGGTAGCACTCTAACTTGATCACCGACGAGCCATTTCATCAACACAAGCTTCACGATATCAACTCAAGGCGACTGTTGTTGGGCGAACGATCGGACCAACGTGGCATTCCTGGAATATCGGCCGATTGCGGCTCATTCGATGACTTCAGACCACGTGACATCCTCGGATGCTACAAAAGCTTCGCTTCGCCTGCGGCAGCCAGTGGGTTCGGCAGCAGTACACCGGGCACAATGCTCACCAAACAGTTTTGCTTCATGGTGCAGGTTAGTAAATACTTGCCTGTGAAATGTTACAGAAGCGATAACTGATTTCTAATACTGCTGCCTTGCCCACTGAAGCTTAGGAATATCTTTACCGATACTCTTTCCTTTGGACTAAGCTTGCTGACATGTGGCGACGTAGAACCAAAGCCAGGGCCAACTGAAAAAGAAATGCTAACTAAACTTCTGCAGGGCCAAAATCAACTGACCGAATCCGTTAACACCATCCTAACAAAGCAGGGCGAGATAGAACAGAATGTTCTCTCAATAACGAAAAGGCTCGAAGGTTTGGAACTACAGTTGCCAGCCATGAATGCGCTAAAGACTCAAGTCGATAATTTGAAAGCCCTCGTTGAACGTTCTGACAAGAATACGTCCTATCTACTGAGCAACGTCGATGACTTAGAAAACAGAAGTAGGAGAAACAATATTATTGTCTACGGCCTCGACGAACAAAGCGACGAAACAAATGAGGGCCTAAACGATGAAATACAAAAAGAGCTATTTCAGGAAAAACTGGGAATTGAAAATACTAGTATGGAGCGGTGCCACAGATTAGGCAAGCCCAGAGACGTCAGCCGCCTTGTTATCATAAAATTTCAGGGCTACCATGAGAAGGACTCAATTTTTGGTGCATGCAAAAAATTGAAGGGAACTGGTTGTTCGGTAACGCATTACTTTTCAAAGAATGTACGAGAGATAAGAAAAAAATATGGCAAAGCTCGGCTGACAAAAGAGACGCTGGCGCAGAAGTCAAACTGATTTTTCATAAACTTAGTGTCGACGGAACTAAATTCGCGTGGGATGTCGTGAAGAACAGACGCTATAAGGTGAAAAAAGCCGGTAAATGACTTCTAAAAGAATGTAGGCGGGCTTTCGTAATCTTGAACATTAATTGCCGTAGCATAGTAAATAAAGCCCCGCTCTTCTGGAGGCTTTGTTTATTGAACACGACCCAGACATTGCTCCACTTACCGAAACCTGGCTAAACAGCGACATTTACGACAGTGAATGTCTACCAAAGAATTATCATGTGCTTCGCAAAGCCCATGACAGAAGAGGGGGCGGTGTAGCGATAATCGTTAGGGATTCTCTCCAAGTTCTAAAAATGCCAGATGTTCCGTGGGAGAAAGTTTATTTTGTAAACTATATTTTGGAAATGTTAGATACGTCTTGGTAGCTGTCTACCGTCCACCCAGCTCGCCTGCCACATTTTTGTAAGGATTAGAAGAATATTTACGTAGTTTTGTTAAAGTGGTTATAGCTGATTATAGCTGGTGATTTAAATTTACCTAATATTGACTGGTGCAATTTCTGTTCTCAATCATCGTCACCCGTTAACAACAAAAATGCTAGACATTGCTTTCACGTTCGATTTACACCAAGTGGTAGACAATTACACAAGAATTCAGAATGACTCTCGGGCAACTATTGATTTAGTTTTTGTTAGCGGAACTATCAAAAACGAAGTGTCATGTAAGGTTACAGCTGGCATTTCTGATCACCTAGCTGTAGTATTAGGTTAACTAAACGTTCGTCCTACGATTTCAGACAGGGTACAGTTTTATCCAAATTTTTCAAGGGCCGATGACGAAGCTATTTTTGATGCATTGGACCTTCACTTCGATACATTTTACAACAGTACCTAATATATCAATAATTTATGGTTCATGTTTAAAGATATTGTCTTCGATATTATACACCGTTATGCCCCCAAAATAGCCAAAAAATCAAAACACTACAACCCCTGGATTACTGGGGAGGCGTTAGAATTGCAGCGTAAGCCTAAGCGCCTTAAGAAAAAATCTAAACCCTCAAGCATTCCTCATATCGAAGGAAATATTAATGAAGCGGCGCGGCAAATAAAACTAAAAATTGCTACAGATAAAGCCAAATATTACGGTACAACTCTTCCAAGTTTAATAACGACGTCTCCCCAGCAATTTTGGAGGTTGGTAACTGCCATCTCAAGCTCAAACAATACATTTATGATAGACAACGAATGCATTAGTGACGACTCTGTAATTTGTTCTGAGTTCAACGAATATTTCACGTCTGTATGCACGAAGGATGACGGTATTTTGCCTGTATTTAGCCTGTTGCGACTTGTCCGAGTATTCCCGACATAGTTCTTTCTGAACAGGGTGTTCTTAATTTACTCTTGAAGCTCGAAATCAAGAAGTCTTCTGGCCCAGATGACATCCCCAATATGTTTTTTAAGCGCTATGCAGAATGGTGTGCTAAGTACTTATTTGTTTTATTCTCTAGGTTTTTGAGGGAATGTGAGTTGCCGGATGACTGGAGAACCGCCAGAATCAAGGCGATACACAAAAAAGGAGACAAGTCGGGTTTTCTAAATTATCGCGCAATTTCAATTCTATCCAGTTCATGCAAAATCTAACCGCCAACAATTTTTTGTTTCTATCGTACGTCATTCAGATATGTTCGTGTTGATTCTGTCGTTCCCCAGGGATCGGTGCTTGGCCCCTTATTGTTCTTGATATTTATAAATGACATTGTTACAGGACTTTCAGTTCGTGTCAAACTGTACGCCGACGATTGTATAATAAACAACAAATATATGTGTGCTGAGGATCAGACTGGGCTGAATCGTGAGTTTGAAAAAGTGGTGGATCGGTGTCGGCAGTGGCATATGAGCATTAATTTTGACAAAACCGTTTTTATGAAAATAAGACACAAGAAAGCCCCTTTTTCACACATCTACACTGCTGGTGACATTAGTCTGACAGAAGTGAACCAATATAAGTACCTGGTCTTGTGGATTTCGAACGATCTTAACGGGAATAAGCGTATCGATACTGTCTCGGGTAATGCTCTTCGGAAACTCTTCTTTTTAAGACGTGCCTTAAAATATTCAACTGGAATAAGCATATCGATACTGTCTCGGCTAATGCTCTTCGAAAACTCTTCTTTTTAAGACGTACCTTAAAATATTCAACTCCCTCTGTGCGCCTCCTAGCTTACAACACAATTATTCGTCCGATGCTAGAGTATGCGGTAATTATTTTGGATCCATACACTCAAACCAATATTAAAAAAACTAGAAAACATTCAAAAGAAGGCGGTAAGGTTTATATATAATTCTTACGGGAGCACGTCGATGACTGCACTTCTCCATAAGAGCAACCTGCCCACAGTATCTGAGAGGAATCGAATCCTACGCCTTAAATTTTTCTATTAAATATTTACTGGACAGCATGCTATTGACACCTCCAACATCTTTCACTTTTCAACTGGTTACAATACAAGACGCCGACATACGCTAACAGTCAGACCACTCAATCCATGCAACAACTGTTTCACATACTCATACTTCAGAAGAACCATTGTCGATTGGAACAACCTCTCTAGCAATGCGGTAACCGAAAAAAACACTATCTGCGTTCGAGTCGCACCTGCTCACATGATGCATCCCCTTCTGTTTTCTGTATATTTTGGTCCATGTTTGTGTGTGTGTTTTGCCGCGAAAGTTACTCATGTAAATTATGTTTCTCCCACCCTGCTGAGATCTTGAACAAAGATCACCGTATAAATAAATAAATAAATAAATAAACAAATAAATAAATAAATAAATAAATAAATGTAGTGCTCATTGCGCAGTTGGTCCAGAATTTTGTGAATGCGCTGGAGCGTATATATATCCTTTTTCTTTACTTTGTTTAGATTTCGGCCGTCAATAGAAAAGTGAACAGTGCCCTATTTCTTCCTCACTAGGACCCCAGTGCACGACACGACCCGGGCTTCCAGTGCCTTAATAACATCGTCCTCAAGCATTTGTTGCACCTGCTGATGTATGGGATCGCGTTCTTTTGGGGAGGCATGGTAAAAAATTTCATCAATATGCCTTTTTTGGTCGTTGGTAATGATGCGGTGCTTGGTTAGGGCTGTCTGGCGAACCATCATCGTCAAAGAAAAGCAATCATAAAATTTGAACAATAACTTCAGAAGCCCGTGGTGTGTTTCGGGTGGTAGCAATGGACTAACGTCGATGGTAGGGCGCGGGCGCTCAGTATCTGATGTTTCTGTGCGCAACACGACACATTCTGCGTCCTCAGCGAGGTTCCCAAAGCTTGCCACGGGGGTACCTATCGGGGTTTGCTGACGCTCATCTCCAAATTTTGTAAGATCGTGGTGCAACCACCATTAAGGTGCACTATACCGCGAGCTATCCCGACGACAATGTTTAGGAAAAGAGTGCTGGTGGGCTCCGCGATGCCATCCCCAGAGCATTAAGAGTCACACTTGACCGATACAAGGGCACATCATCTGGCTGGGAAACTAACACCGTCATCGGTAACCCACAACGCCGAATTCCGCTTTAGGTTCTGAATGTTCACAGCTTGTCGAAAATGTGTCGAAACTGCGCGCAGAGTTATATTAGTATGTTCCCTAAGGAAGTCAATGCCTAATACAAAGCCTTTGTAACACTGTGGCCGAATGACAAATGAGCAAAGAAAATCGCAAGCGTTCACGCGAACTCGGGCTGTGCATTTTTCAACAGGCTTCATCAGATGTGCACCACCTGAACGGAGCTGAGGTGTAGTCTAAGGGGTGTTAACGTTTCTTAAGCATAGCGCGAATGTTGACGAAATATAAAAAAGTACGAACTGGTGTGCACCAAAGCGGTCACTTTGTGCCCGTCGACAAAGAGAGGCAGTTCTGTACTAACGACATCATCGGCGCTTTCTTCGGTGTCAGTGTCGTCGGACCGCAGGTCACCACGTCGTCGCCACATTCCTCACACGTCAACCTTGTCGGATTGTTCATCCTGTCGTTAAAGGGGAGTTGTATTGGTCGTGCTTAGCAACCTTTCCTCCTGAGGTTGTTCTTAGTTTACCCGGTGTTCAGGACTTGGGGATCTTCCCCCAAGGCGCAACCTGACGGATTTGATGAAGGTTGGGTGGACTGTTTCCAAGACCTTGTTACTGCGAATGCGTCCGAAGCCTCTCGGTTAAACTCGTACCAAGGCAGTTTTAGATTCTCGTTGGTCGTTCACCAGAGCGGGGGCAAGGAGCAGATGGCGAAAAACCGGGAAGTCCACCTTCTCGGTACCGGAAGCGACAATAGACGTGATTTGCTTCGCCATACTGATGACACAGCGGCCGGTGGCCAGCAGTACGGCACGCGTCTATCTGGCGTACCTGATTATGGGCTCATGGCTCGGGTCGAAGACCTGGTCCAGAAACTGGCTGTCGACGCGGTGCCTTTGACCTGCGGGACTGTGGGCGACCAATGGTAATCGCCTAGATCACTTGTGGCTCTTCCGGGCGATGTTCACGCCGTGCAAGTGCCTGCTGGAATTCCTCACGTGGGACCTCCGCAACTGGAACTCTTAACAGCTATATAGAACGAAAATTTTGTTTGTGGAGTTCTTCTCGTACAGCCGAACAGATGAGGTCACGCAGGAAGTTCTCCTTGATTGCAGACACAACAGCAGTATTCACGGACAATGTGTTGCTAGGACTATCGTACAGACCGCATCGCTCTTGGGGGGCTCGTTAGATGCCTGTAGCCTGATTTACAAATTCGCGTACAGTTCATTGAGGGTTTCAGACATGCCCCGCGAATAGCTACTCCTTAGCGCAGTTCATTAAATACCGCCACTTCATGTGTTCAGATATGTCGAGGTCCACCTTGAAAAATAGGATTGCCTGTACTCGGCGAACATGGTTACACTTTCGTTCGACCACGGAATTCGCGATTCAAGAAGCCGCTGCGCTTGCTTTTTGCATCTCTGACTTACGTCAGTGCGTCCGGTGGCCCGTTCTTCACACACAAACGGTCTGGCAGGTCGGTGTCTTCGAACAGCGGTGCTATTGACACACATAGAACCTGTCATACAGGCGTGGCGTTGTGTAAACATCGTTAAACTCTGCAAGACCCCCGTAGGTGTTGCATTCTGCCGTATATTACTGCGAAAGCTATACATGGGCATGCCGGCAATATTTTGGCCTCGGTGGATCAGCAGAGCAAGCGACGGAAGATCACTGAAAAAAATTTGAGAGAGAACAGAGAGAGCTGCATTCCACAGTGTAGAGAGCGGTTCTTGTACCACTGCCGATGTACCATGGAGACGTCACGCCGTAGTGTAGCTCCGCAGTTTGGTCTTGCGACACGGCCGACGTATGACGTCTTAAAAAGTATCGGGAATTTAAGCTACGCCTGGGCTCATTGTAAATTATGCTGCGCAAGCAGTGGAGGAGGGCAAAGGGAAAGGACGAGAATGATGAAAAAATATCGACAGTGGTGGACATCCGAAAGGAGGGGAGCAGGCTCCCAATGCCGATGCGAAAGTGAGCAAAACTGACTACGAGACGTTTACAGAGCCATGTGGCGGATATCTGTAGCTGTAGCAGGGCGTGAGAATCGGGATGAGGCTCAAGATCGCGAGGCCAGGGACGCGATTCTTAGGCATTCTTGAACATCCACGAATGCAATTTCAATAATATTGTCCCCGACAGTTAAACCTCGCGTTCCCGTTTTCTTGGGGCTTCTCCTCCGACCAGCCACCTCACCGAGCATTTGTTCAATCCAAACGTTTATTCTTGCGAATCCTATACAGTCGATCACCCGCTGCCGCACGCACGCTTCGTGAGAAGATACAAGGACCGATCAAACTTTACTGGGTACGGGGTATTTCCTGCATTGCGGGTAAATAAAGTACAAATTGACTCAACCGCGAAACCGGACTTCTTGATCCCTACAGCTGCACTACACCCCAAAGAGATACCATGCAACCAAAACACTTAAGACTAATATAACTATGGCACCACCTGAAAGCTTACCTAGACCACACACAGGCATACACAACTAAAAAAAAGAACACGCCTTAGATATTCAGGCGAATACGGGCAACTCCCCTAACCGCAGCATGAATGACCTTTTACCAAGGAATGTCATTCCCACAACAGTCGAAATAAGAGGTAGTGCTCCACCGACGTCTTCTATTCGGAAAGTGCAACGAAGAACTAGGAAAAGATACCACCGTTAAACTTCCGCCAAGGGAAGATAAAACTGACCTCACCGCCTTGATCAAGCACCACCGCGAACCCCATTGCAGGGAGACCAACAAGCCTCAAAAAATGAGTTAACCCAGAGCACACAGGTCTACGACGCCACCTAGGATCCTTTAAAACAAACTAAGGGAGTCGGTACCGATTAACAGAGGGCACCTGTACAGGCAAGAAATCATAAAAAAAAGCTTTCGTTTGTTCATAATTGGAGTAGAAGAACTCAGTTACGGTTACAGAAACTGTACATTTGTCTATCCCAGACAAATAATGACAAACATATGAACTGTTGCCCTATGAGTACCGCGTTTTTTCCGCCGGTGAGCCCCTCTGGTAACATTCCGTCGTTGATGCACCATTCAGTCCCTCAGCCAGTGCCCATTTCGCCAGTGTTCCACGTCATCCATCTACATGCCTGACACTATCGTGATTGGAGCAGACAGCAAACATTAATCAAGATGTCAATGAAAACGAACGGTAAAGGGGCAAGACGCGTTCGAGAGCTTCTCTCTGATATATTCCAACTGTTCGGAAGCCATATTTTGACAATGCGTTTTAAATATACGTGAAGGTTAACTGTTTGTTTATTTTATATATTACCTAGCGTTTTCTTTTTATAAAAACTTAAAATAAAATCTTTCAGATAATCCACAATTATACTAAATGAGATATGCGAAGACACTTTGTGAACAACCTGTTTGAAGCACAAAAAACGAGAATATATAGGTTTAAAACCAATAAAAATATATTTTGTGTTTGCGAAGAGCCATGTTGCAATTTTTCCTAGATTTACCAGTCAAATGCAGCTATAATTAAAACATGTTTCCGTTACGAGTACTGTGTTAAGTGATTGACAGCTTCGGATATTTTTGTGTACTGTTGAGTGGTTGGAAAAGTACCTTAAAACTAAATGACTTTTTTTTTGTTTTTTAGGGCAAGTGCTCTTAGGGAAAGTGTTCTTAGGGTCCTTGATCAGCAGACGGTGCATCCAGGAAGGCAGCTCAGTGTATATTTCTCGGGAGCACAACCTAGGTTATTTCTCCAGCACACTCGGGATGGGCTCAAGGCAACTCAGCCTCCCCCCTTTTACGCCAAAGTAATAGCGGCAAATAATTAACTAACCACACATAATTCACAAAGAGAAAAAAAAGATATGAGGAACATAGAACTGGCTCAGAAATTAGATGAGACGAGTCCTGAAAACCTAGAAGAGAAACAAAAGAACTTTCCCTGGCACACGCTGATCAATGCAAATGTACCGGGTAAAGCCCAGGACGTAACATGGAAGTATGGGTGGTCAGTCCTATTTGTTACCCTAATCTTCCACCGGATGTCGGTTGGTCTCACCACATGGCCAGTCCAAGTCAATTTGTTTTCTGTTTTATTAGAACTGTGATATCTTATACACTAGTTTGTTCTGTGATACAGGTTCCTCGTTTCCGGCCCTTGACTTGTTACTCCTAACATTATTTGTCCCATGTCTTCTTGAGCCGACGTAAGGACACTCTCTAGTTGTTTATTAAAGCGCCACGTTTCAGATCCATATATCATAACTAGCTATAAGCACTGGTTGTAGTTTTTTTTTCTTTTGAGAGAGAGAGGTAGGTTACTTTTTAATATTTGGGAGTGCTTGCTGAGTGATCCCAACACGTACCTATTTTGCGCCGGATTTTTCTGTCGTGGTCAGTGTTCAGCCCTCACATCTGTCCGAGGTAGTTGTACTGTTTTACTTCTATTCCTAAGCTGAAGCGGTCTTTCTTGGCATGCTTATTCTGCATAGTTTCGATTTCTTCAGATTTATTTTTAGCTCCCTCGGCCCTACTTCCTGATCGTAGTTCCTCAAGCATTGTTTGCAGGTGTTCTGCAGTCTCACTCGGCAATACAGTGCCTTTCTCAAACCTCACATGTCTCAAGTATTCCCCGTTTATCCTTAATCCGGTGTTTTCCCAGTAAAGCTTTTTAAATAACTCTCCAGAAATCCTGTGAATGTCCTTGGCGAGATGGTATCTCCCTATATTGCTTCACTTTAAATCGGGAATTTGTCACTTTGCTTTTGGAGGGTTATCCTGTCAGGAATTCCAAAGTTAGCCTAAGAAAAGTTATGCAGTATTTCAAAAATGTTAGAGCTCTTTGAGCGATAAGATGAGTTCTTTAGGAATACTTACGACTCTTAATAGGACATCAGATTTCTAACGGAAACGGAAATAAACCTTTTATGAGCCAGTCTTACTTATAAAGCGAATGTTCTGCCTTCAGAGCGGACAGGACTTGCAAAGAAATTTCTAAAACGGGTGCGCTGTCCTTATAGCTTGCTAGTCTATTTTTCAACCATTCCTAAGGAAAAACATTGAGAGTTACCCGGAAAGAACAAGGATTGAGCTGCCAGCCCCACATGGCCTAAAGGAGTTACGAAAATAAATTTCGAGGTTAGGATTATTATGCTGTAAAAATACTTATTATAGCCCAGTAATTACAAAATCGAACCAAAAGCGCTCAGCTGCTAGCGTAGAAATAATTATAACGAATTTATTACAATTAGTTTGAAATACTGAGCACGAGGTCACGGGTTCAATTCCCGGCCGCGGCGGCCGCTTTTCTGATGGAGGCGAAAAGCAAAAACGCCCGTGTGTACGAGATTTCGGCGCACGTTAAAGATCCCCGGGTGGTCAAAATTAATCCGGAGCCCTCCACTACGGCGCGCCTCATCGCCTGCGTTGCGTCGGCGCGTTAAACCCACAATCAAATCAATCAATCAAGTTTCAAATTCGTTCGTCGCACGCCAAATGGCCGTTCAAATGCAGGACGGACACTGTTATTTCAACGTTTTGTGGCCGCACGAACTGCAGCTGCTAGCATCGATTAAATATGACCCAGCGTTTCACAAGGCCGACGACAGTCCAATGAAGACGTATTTAGAGCATAACACCACGACGTCTTTGATATGTGCGCTGATGGGCCCTTGGCGATTGACGAGATTTTGGCTAAATTTAATGTTATTATTGCTCATTGTATGACCAATTTTTGTTCCGGAGGTTGCAAAAGTAACAAAAAAACAGAACGCTTGGATCACAGGAGACATTATTTAAAATAAACGAAAAATAAAAAGTCTAAAAAATTTAATAAATCAAGCTCAGTCGACGGGTTGCAAGAAAAAATAAATTACTTGTCTCGGTCATTGAAAGTAAAAATTTATAGTGCCAAAGAAACCTTCTGCTGCACAACACTAAGTGAGTTTATAAAAGAGTCGCCTACGGAATTTCTGGCAATATCTCGGTACCCCCCTAGTGTTGTTTCAGCGGAGGAGGAATTAATGAAGGCTTACTTATCTACCACTTACTTGCTGTCTGTATTCACAGCTGACAATGGCAAAAAATCACTGCTTCTGTTTCAGGATGAAAACCTAAGTACGTTAAGCTTGCCTCAATTTTCTGAGCCGGTTTGTGTCACTGTTATTGAACATCGATGCAAAACATTTAGTGGACCAGACGGGATTCGCAAAGCATTTTAAAGCGTTACGCTGAACCAGTGTGTCAATATCTTATACTTTCCTAATCGCTTAAGGACTGCAGGTTTCATCGCAATAAAACTTTGAAAAAATTCGTCCCATACACAACAGTCGTGATTCGTCTTGTCCATTTAATTACAGACTAATTTCTATTACGTGTACTTCCTGCAAATGTTTTGACAATAATATTCAAACGTCCTTACCGAATACATGTAATAAAATGCATTTCTTTCCAATCAACGTGGTTTTCGTCGCGGCCTATCTACTTTCACACAACTGGTTGAGACCTTGCATGACCTTTCGAATGGCATTGACGATCAATCGCAGGTTCACGTAATCTTTCTAGATCTGTCAAAAGCTTTTGACCGTCGTCCCATTACAAACTGATCCAAAAGCTTACCAGTATACAGGGCAATGGACCTATGACCAAGTGGATCGAAAGCTATTTGACTGAAGCTACCAATTTCTTCAATATGGTGCACATGTGCCTGAAACCGTTCCGTTTCACAAGAGTGCCCCAGGGTTTCATTTTAGCATCGCCTCCTGTATTTTTACAGTACCAAACGCATCGCGCGCTTCCCAAAGGAAGTGAGTAGTACGCCTGCTGTGCCGACATGTCACAAGGTGGGGTCGCGAGCTGAACCGGGATCCCGCAACCGCAAGTGAAATCGAGAGCGGCTTGGCCTGAATGCCAGGGGAGCCGATGTTTGCGATTGTCACAGTAATGGCGCTCGCGCCAGCTCTAGAAAGCTGAGAGCTGCGGCAGAGCATGTTTTTCTAACGCGTGTCGCCCCAAGCTGAACTAATCACATGACTGAAGCGCTGGGAAGGCTACCGATTATTGGAAAGTGGCCTGAGTAGAAGGAGAGGGCTTGGTTGGGCGGTCCGGGATGATGCGTTTGGCACTGTAAAAATAAAGGAGTCCATGGTTTTAGCCCCATGTTGTTTCTTCTTTTTATTAAGTACGTCGCTGACGTAGCTGAGGTAAAAAAGCGATTTTTCGCAGACGATTGTATCCTCTACCAGAGAATAGACAGCTACCTTGATCAGTTAACACTATACGAGTAGTTAAATAGGTCAGAACCTGTTTTCGAGAGTGGCAAATGAAAATAAATACTGCGAAAACTGTCGCCATTTCAATAATAAAGAAAAAAACGCAGGTAAATGTTTCGTATTCGCTGAGAAATGTACCTCTTCGAACCTTCACTGCCCGCAAATATCTGGCCATCTTGATATCGCCCGACCTAAATAGGACTGCCAATATCAAACATATTACCAAGGAGGCCCTCAGCAAGTTATTTTTTCCTAAGAGAACCCTTCGTCATTCGACACCCGAAACAAAACTTCTAGCGTATATTGTCACAAAGACAAGGACGATGCAGTTGTCTTGAATGAGAAACACGTTTATTGGAGCGAACTTGTGCTCCCCTAACAACTCAAAAGAATACAGAGGCGGCGAAGCAGCGGTCAACGAAGTGACTTGCACAGGCGAGTGTCGTCGAATCGAATGCCCCGGCGTCCGCACTGCAGGCTTTTTATTTTTTGGCGCGCGTGGTTCTCGAAACGTCGATTCGCATCGAGAACATAGTATATCCAAGAAGATTATTCTGGGCTGTTTACGTTAGATCGGAATGCTCTCCCTATCACAACAGATAACACATGCGGCACAGAAAGAAAGAATGGAACACGCGCTTCCCTTGGCGCAGAGATAACACAGACCGGTGCAGCCGGGCGGTAAAAGCAAAACACAAATAAACAAACCCAATGTATGGTTCGCGGCATTACCCCCCCTCTAAGAGTGCATCGACCCGATGCTAACATAAGCGACAGTCCGAACAAATGAAAATAAAAGTTCGTCATCGTCCGTAGAAAGGTTTTAAGCGAACCACGTGGACGACTTCAGGCCGCGTGCGTCGTCGTGATGTGCCGGAGTCACCATCGGGGATCACATCGTAGGTAGGTTGGCCTACACGTCGTAGAATCTGGTAGGGTCCGAAATACCGTCGCAGGAGCTTCTCACTGAGTCCGCGTCGTCGGATGGGAGTCCAAACCCACACACGATCCCCTGGTTGGTACTCGGCGTCTCGGCGTCGGAGGTTGTAGCGGCCCGCATCCACCAGCTGCTGGTCCGTTATACGAACTCGAGCGAGCTGGCGGGCCTCCTCCGCACGTTGAAGATATCCGTGGACGTCGGCGTTGAGGTCGTCGTCTTCTACGTGCGGAAGCATGGCGTCGAGCATCGTAGTCGGCCTTCTACCGTAGACAAGCTCGAACGGCGTCAGCTGCGTCGTCTCCTGGATAGCCGTGTTGCACGCAAACGTGACATACGGGAGCACTTCGTCCCAAGTCTTATGTTCAAAGTCAACGTACATTGACAGCATATCTGCGATTGTCTTGTTCAGACGTTCTGTTAGTCCGTTCGTTTGGGGGTGGTACGCCGTCGTTCTTCGGTGATCCGTGTTGCTGTAGCGTAATACTCCTTGCATCAGCTCCGCAGTAAATGCCGTTCCGCGGTCTGTGATTAGGACTTCCGGGGCTCCATGTCGCAGCACAACTTGGCTTATAAAGAACTTCGCCACTTCTTGTGCAGTCCCCCTCTGAAGAGCGGCGGTCTCTGCGTAGCGCGTCATGTAGTCTGTCGCTACGACAATCCACTTGTTCTGTGATCGTGACGTAGGGAACGGGCCTAAAAGGTCCATTCCAATCTGTTGAAATGGCCTCGATGGGACGGCGATCGGTTGCAGAAGTCCGGCGGGTGTCGTCGGTGGCGTTTTTCGTCGCTGGCAGTCACGGCAGCTCCGGACGTAGTGGGTGACGTCAGAGGTAAGGCCGGGCCAGTAGTACCTCGCCTTGATTTTTCCAATAGTGCGGGCTGTGCCCAGATGTCCGGAAGACGGGTCGTCGTGGCACGCTTCCAAAATTTCGTCACGAAGGTACGCGGGGATGTTGAGAAGGTAATTCGCTCTTGTTCTGGAGCTGAAATTCTTCTTCACAAGGACGGAGTTTCTCAGGCTGAATGCTGGTAAGCTGCGTTTGAAGGTCCTAGGAACTGCAACGTTGCATCCCTCGAGGTACTCGATTATGACGCGTAAGTCGGGATCAGCACGCTGCTTGGCGGCTAGGTCGCTCTCCGTCACGATCCCGAAGAACGCGCTGTCTTCATCAGAGTCTTGTGGTGGTGGGTCGACGGGGGCGCGGGACAGGCAGTCGGCGTCGGAGTGTTTCCTGCCGGATTTATAAACGACTGTAACGTCGAACTCCTGCAGGCGCAAGCTCCACCGCCCAAGACGGCCAGAGGGGTCCTTCAAATTGGCGAGCCAACACAGCGCATGGTGGTCTGTTACAACCTAGAATGGCCTTCCATACACGTATGGGTGACATTTTGAAATCGTCCATATAATAGCCAGGCACTCTTTCTCAGAGGCAGAATAGTTTTTCTCCTCCTTCGACAGACCCCGGCTGGCATAGGCGATTACCCTTTCGCAGCCGCTTCGCTTTTGTACAAGGACGGCACCCAAGCCTATATCACTGGCGTCCGTGTGCATTTCCATTTCGGCATCTTCGTCGAAATGAGCGAGCACGGGCGGGCTTTGCAGGCGTCCTTTTTCGTGATTTTGTTCAGTCGCCGGTAGTCAACGCAAAACCTTAATGTGCCGTCTTTTTTCTTTACGAGTACGACGGGCGCAGCCCAGGGGCTTTTCGATGGCTGTATAACGTCATCGCTCAGCAATGTCGTCGACTTGAGTCCGGATGGCTTCCCGTTCGTGTGAAGAGACGCGGTACGGTGACTGTCGGGTAGGTCGGGCTCCATCTTCGGCTATTATTCGGTGCTTCGCTAGAGGGGTCTGACGTAGTTTTGCGCTCGACGAAAAACATTCGCTATAGCGACGCAGCAAAGCCAATAATTTTTTCCGTTGTTCTTGCGCTAGCGCCGGATTCACGTCGAATGGCTGCGGGAGCTTGAAGGTTTCTACGGGTGTGCGTTCAAAGTCGGCGACTGCGATCACATCACTTGCTTCTTGCGTTTCTTCGAGGAACGCAATTGCAGCTCCCTTGTTTAAATGCTGGTACTCTTCGGTGAAATTAGTGACCAAAACGTGAGCTTGGCGTTGCTTAAAGTGCGCAATGCCTCTTGCGACGGAGACACCGCGGTCGAGAAGCAACCTTGGATCTCTCTCTACGATAGCGTCGATGTCAGAAGCAGCATCCTCACAGTAGACGGCGATCATCAAGCTTGCGCGGGGTGGCAGGGTGATGTGATCGTCGGCGATCCTGACAGCAGCACGGTGATCGGGGTTCGGCTGTGGCGTCGTGGAGTGATCGGAGGAAAATGTTATCGACTTAGTCTGCAGATCAATTATTGCGCCGTTGTCCGTCAAAAAGTCCGTTCCGAGAATGACGTTGCGGGAGCAGTTAGGCAGAACGACGAACGCCGCAGGGTACGTTGTGCCGTCTATGGTGACGTGCGATGTGCACGTTCCACTTGGCGTCACGAGGTGGCCTCCTGCTGTGCGTATGTGCGGACCGTCCCATCTGGTCATAACTTCGTTCAGTTTAGACGCAAATGGTCCGCTCATTATCGAATAGTCAGATCCCGTGTCTACGAGGGCGACTACGTCAAAGCCGTCGATGGACACCTTGACGTCAAATGCAGTCTTCCTCGAGTTCCGGGTTCGTCGGGGCGTCGTATCTCTGCTTGTACGTGTTGATGGTCGGGCACTTTGCATCATCGTTGTCGTCGTCTTCTCAATGGACGTCTCGGTCAGGTCGGGTACTCGTCGCGCCGTGTAGCTGTCGTCGTGTTCGGGAGTCTCGTCAGGGTTAGGTCGGGTAGTCGGGATGAGGGCATGTCGTGAGTCACTGTCTTCAGCGCGTCCTTGCGTCGTTGGAGGGTTTCCAGTTTTTCGCCGTAGAGCAACTTCACCTCCAGAAGTTGCCGCCTTTAGTTTCCCCCGGGTGGGCTGGGAGACCTTCCACGTGCGAAGTCAGCACTGCTACGGCGGTCCGGCGACTTGTACGGGTAGGGCGACGGCGAACGGTTGAAACGGGCTGGTCCACGGCTGGTGTTCGACAGGTATTCTTCAATCTCAGATGAGTGCTGGCCGGGTCGGGGGCGTGGTGCGTCGACGGAGAAACCACGTAGTCCGAGTCTCTTGTATGGGCAGCGACGGTAGATGTGGTCGGCCTCTCCGAGTGGTAGCACAGAGGACGATTATCCGGTGTTCGCCATACGTCAGTCTTCCTCGGCGTCTGGGTTTGTGCTACCGGGGGTCGGGCGGGCGACAGTGGGCGGCGGTAGGGCGAGGCCTCTTGACGACGTGCCTCTTGACGACGTGTTGGAGCAGGGCGGGGTCGGTGAACAGCCGCGGAGTACGTCATAGCTTGGGGCTCGCAGTGTACTTCGGATGCCACAGAAGTTCCCTAAGCGTTTTGAACTTCTTCCCGGATCACGTCAGTTAGGCAAGAGACTAAGGGGTTGCGGCGTCGTCGGGAAAAGTTTCCGCAGCTCCTCTCTCACTACTGCGTGGATGGTCTCGCGTAGGCTATCAGCCGGAATCCGCATGTTGTCGATGTAGTTCGCACTGGCCGCGCCAACAAAGTTCCGATCATACTGCTTAGCACGCATTTCGAGAGCCTTCTCAATCGTCTGGCTTCGGTCACGAATTCAGCGATGGTTTTGGGCGGGTTGCGGACAAGTCCAGCAAACAGCTCCTCCTTCACACCGCGCATCAAGAAGCGTAACTTCTTTTCTTCTGTCATTTCGGGGTCTGCGCGGCGAAATAGTTGCTTCATCTCCTCAACGAAGATCACGACCCCTTCGTTGGGGTGTTGTGTCCTAGTTTCAAGCAAAAGCGCAGCTCGCTCTTTTCTCACAACGGTAGTGAATGTCTTCAGGAACTCCCTTTTGAAAGGAGTCCAGTCGGTCAAAGAACTCTCATGGTTCTCGAACCAAGTTCGAGCAGCATCTTCTAAGTAAAAGAAGACATGCCGGAAACTTTCTTCGTCATCCCACCTGTTGAAGATGCGGACGCGCTCCAGCTTCTCCAACCATTCTTCGGGGTCTTCAGCGGGGGCTCCCCGGAACGATGGCGGTTCCCGGGGCTGCTGCAGTACGATTGGCGACGTTGTTTCTTGCACCATGGTGTTGGTTGCAGCGTTCGTTTTCTTGGGCCCTTCTGGCATCAAACCGAACTCGGGTGGTAAATCTTGCAGGAGGGGGCTGGCTCTTGTTGGACTGGCTTGGCGGCTTCTCGAGGTTGTAGTGGGCATGAAGGGTGCGTACCCCGCATCTCCACCAGATGTCACGAAGACAAGGACGATGCAGTTGTCTTGAATGAGAAACACGTTATTTGGAGCGAACTTGTGCTCCCCTAACAACTCAAAAGAATACAGAGGCGGCGAAGCAGCGGTCAACGAAGTGACTTGCACAGGCGAGTGTCGTCGAATCGAATGCCCCGGCGTCCGCACTGCAGGCTTTTTATTTTTTGGCGCGCGTGGTTCTCGAAACGTCGATTCGCATCGAGAACATAGTATATCCAAGAAGATTATTCTGGGCTGTTTACGTTAGATCGGAATGCTCTCCCTATCACAACAGATAACACATGCGGCACAGAAAGAAAGAAGGGAACACGCGCTTCCCTTGGCGCAGAGATAAAACAGACCAGCGCAGCCGGGCGGTAAAAGCAAAACACAAATAAACAAACCCAATGTATGGTTCGCGGCAATATTATGTTTATCTGTCCAATCCTCGAATATGCTAATGTGGTCTGGTTCCGTTTCACAACGAAGCATGTAGGCGCGCTTCAAAGAGTACAGCGTAAGGCAGTTGTTCGTTTGATCTATAATCGTTATAGGCGTACCGATTCACCTACCACTATTTCGAAAAGAGCGGATCTGCCCACCCTGGCGAGCCGCGCCAAATTTCATAGTTCGAGATTTTTTTATCTGATGTTACACAACTCTGAAAATAAATCCCGCTAGTTAAGTAAAGCTAACTGTAAGCGCCAACACGAAACAAGAATTAAAACACACTTGATGAGTATTCTTTCAATAGAAATGTCTTTGGCCACTGTTTTTTTCCACGACCCATCGCGCTGGGAAGTCACTGCACCCCTCTGTTTTGACACAGCCGACCGTTGACAAATTTGTTATTCAATCGAGTGAATCTTCGATGACATTTATGAAGCCGTGATTTCTTGTGTTGACGATGTAGCAAGTTTTAGATCTGAGGCTGTGCAATTATGTTTTGCATTTGTTTTTATTATGCTTTTCATTTGCCCCAGAAATTGAACCAATGTTTATACTCACGACGATTCTTTGTCTTTCACTGCGGTGAATTTTGCCGTACGTTCGTGATATATGGTTGGAATCCCAAGAACTTGCAACATATATTTTTAGTCTGCATTTTGTTTGTTTTTACAATGTGACTCTACTCCTGTAATAATCTTATAACCAGATTGATGGTATCTTGTAATAAATAAATAAATAAATAATACATAATCAGGAACCCGTGACGTCCGGAACGTTTACGGCATCGTCTACTACGATTGCACATGGTCTGCACACGCCCGCGCATTCAACATGTCATCTGAATCTTCAGACTCGTTTGAATCGCCGCCACCCGACAGAGCGACTGACAGAACGACCTTATTTGCCGACAGCTGAGGCAATTATCCCGGTGACGTCCTTGCCGTCGTCCGTTTTTTAATTTCGCTGCGGCTCGAACCTGTGCTGACCATGTTAGCAACAGCTTATCGCCACTCTTCCAATCAATCTGATTGCGGAAAAGAAGTTCGACATGCGAGAAAGTGGACGTTAGTGTTGCAAAAAAAATGTGCTTGGGATTTTAATCAACGCTGAATGTAAAAGCGGCGATCGGATATTTGCCGTGATGCTAAGACTACGCTGACCGGCAGCGGAGGTTCAGCGGTACGACTCTGCATTGCTGGCACCACGGTGTGGCGAGCGGCTGAAAGATGGAGACGCTTGCGCGGTAGAATGAAAATCTGCCATGACAATTGTCTTGGTCACGGATCGCTCAAACGGTAACTGTCGCAAAATAAAGTTCCACATGAGAAAAAGAGGATGCTAGTCTGGTGAATAGCTCTGTAAGGTATGGTCATCCGCAGTTGTAGAGATAGCGGCGACCATATATTCGCAACGATACTAGGCCTAAAGTTCCTAGAATCCGAGATGTTCGAGCAAAGCAAGCGTTGCGGGGCTTGTGCTGGCGCTCCTCCTCTAAAACCCGCCGTGCGCGAGCGCATTCCCTTTGGGTTCCCCTAACATGTCGCGGCCCCCAAAGCCAGGTTCCTCTATTCTACACCTGCCTAGTCATTTCCACTCCGCTTTTACTGCAGCTCCTCCGTCAACATTGGCCTGTGCAGATAGCAGTTATCCGAGAAAATTCTGCTCGCTAACTTGTGCGACAGTTCTTGCGGGCGCTGCCGCGCACGAACTCAGCCCACGTTTTGCACTGCGCGTCGTCACGTGGAAAATAATGCACCTTGGCACTTTGGCTCGGACAGGCTTCCACTGGGTAGTACTTTGCATTCCGCGAGCTTGTCATTGCACAACTTTGGCGAGCTCGGCGACACGGACAGGCCGCTCAAATAAGACTCCGCGCAGTTTTCGGCACCAGTGCAAGGGAGCACCATGCGCCGGCCACGCAAAGACGTCGAAAACGCCGAGTGCGCAAAGTTTACAAGCATTGCTCACAGGGGTACGCCCACGCCTCCTTCCGAAACGAGGACCACCGTCAACAGCAGTGCAGGATATCGTTCACGTTTCTGTAAACGATCATATCACACCACCCAGAACCGGCCAGACACGCCAGAACACGCGCCGGACAATGCTTCTTAACGGCGATAGCGATTTCGCTAGTGCTGCCGATTTGTGGTTGCTCTCATCCGGGACATTTAAAATCGCTTTTCGATTTGATTCGGGCCTCGTATCGTTTCGGAAATTTCTGTGAGGCAAATGTGCCGGCTACTGATGCCAATTATATCTATTTTAAGCGTCAAAATTTTGTGTCAGTACACATTTAGGTTGCCCCATTGGATAATACTACGATCTGCGAAACTATAATGATAGTGCAATTGTGAATCATTTCGCTGCTCTCAAAAGTAAGCTAAATTTTTCGAGATAGAACGAGCACATATATGGCACTTTCAATATCGCGAATGTAATTGGTTGCTTGGCCCAAGTCATGTTGAAAGTGACTGCGCGTCTGCACGCATGAAGGCAGAGTGCATGTTTGAGTTTGTCAATTTTACCGGATTTCTTCAGCTTATTAAGACTCAAATTATGGCTGGTAGCATTTTGGATGCAATAATAGTGAATGTCCCTATTTTCAATGTGACACTGGCAAGCGACACGCTTGTTCAAGATTATAGGTTTCTCCCTCTGTTTCGAGTAGATTTTACCTGTCCTCTACTGTGCAACATGTTCAGCCGACACCAAGTTTTATATATGCTGACGGTGATTATGCACAATTCCACAAACGTCTGCCTCAGTATGGTTGGCCTACAATTTTTTGTATTGGAGACGTTGCAGATCTGTTTCCTTGTTCACATCACTTCTTTAGGTCGCTATGAAGGAATAGAAGAAGGACCAAAAAATAGTCCCACAAAATCGAAATCCCCTGGTTGGGTCTCGGCTGACTTGAAGAACTACATACGCAGGAAACGGTGCTCCTATAAATTACATAAAAACACTATTTTAGGTACTGCTACTTTAGATTGTCTGTAGGCAGAACAATCGTCAGGGAGCCTGGCCATTTTTGGCGCTACCAAACAAAAGATAGCGTCGGTACTACTTGGCTTAAAAACGATAGTAACATCTGCTTCTCATCTGAGGAAATATGCGAAGCCTTTGCGCAGCATTTAAGCTACACTTTTTGCAATTAAAAGACACATGCACGGGCGTCGATGTTTAAAATAGCACTGATTGCTTAGCCTGTGAACGTGCAACGAAATAGGAGGTACCCGATCCGTTACGTAAACTGAAAACACAAACTTACAACTCCTTGAGATGGAATTCCTTATTTTATTTTAAAAAGCAGCAAGATGTTTTGGTACCCGCTTTAACTCGCATATTCAATTGGTCTTTCTAGACAGGGTCATTTACTTCTCAATGGAAGCTCTAAACACACTGCCTTATATCCGAAATTTGTTTTAAAACTTTCATCCCTGTTATCTAAGGTCGCTAAACTTCGCACCCGCTACATCAACACCAACTGTTAAACATCGTGCCCAAAACCACGAAGCATACTTGCTCCGCAGTTCAGCATGCACGGCATCTTCACGGGTGCTTTTAGGCCGCTGCATGTTAGTCTCTAGGCGTATGCGCGGTCGTTTTCAGTTAAGCAAACTCTGTTTAGCTACCTATTTATAAAGATTAGAGACCTTTCACAATATATTTTTCTTTTATTTTTGGTGACCCAGACATCTGCAGATAACCCGCCTACTTGTGCATGTAGTGATATACTCAGAAAAATAATTGCACATTGATACTTGCTGTTAAGATAATTTGATGGCACAAAGACCAGGCTGAAAGCAGCAAAGCTGACAATGAAACTGAAATACTTGGGGCTGGCGCAGCAGTAAAGTTTTTGATGGAGGTTTTCTGGTGGCGTGTCTCAAACAGAAGCACCAAGAAGGTTTGTTAGACATTAGGCGCCGTTGTTCAGTGAATGTGAATATTTTCTGTTGTTCACCAGATAATTCATCACCCCCGTTCCATTCTCCTCAGCTTTCGTACTCTTACTCACAAAAAAAAACAAAATATTAGCAGAATTTGTTGCTCTTTGTGAAGGGTCTCACTTCCAGTGTATCAACTGTTTGTGTACCAAATGTTTGCAACGAGATTCGAAATTTCCCAGTGACATGAGAATATTCATGGAAATGGGTGTCTGTTACGTACAGTTGATTACATCAATAATGAAAATTGGAAAGAAGAGGTGGCACTAAGAGGAGCTATTGCTTGAATAAACCTTTAAATGTACCGAATCCTTGAAATGTTTACTGAAGCCACATCTTCTGTGATGCTTGGAAAACAACAATTTTTGTCCAAGAGCACGCTTATACATAGGCGTCATTGGGATTTTCTGGGACATTACTCGAGTGAGTTCAGGCTAACTGGCCGTAGAGAATGCCGCAGGCGTATTGCCCTATTTTCTGTTCTCAAGACCATGAACAGGCATTCTAAAAATTCTTTAAGGTGAAGTCAGCTGCTGTGATAATTCCCGCATCGATATTCGGGTAGGTTACGGAGCAATTCAACATTAAACAGCATGTTAGGAAGTAATAAAAAATATGAAATAGTGTTAACAAGTGCTACTAAATGAGTTAACCAAACAAAACCTCGTGGATGTGCCGGCTTCGTCCAGCATTGAGGGCAGATATGGGAAACCCCTTTTCATACGACCGGTATTCAACAATTTAAATTCCGATGTATAAGGTCTTTGTTTGTTTCCCGTGGATGTAAGTGCAATATTAGACAG
>NW_027526445.1:10626749-10650022 GCF_048455015.1 Haemaphysalis longicornis
AGGAGTACTGACACGAAATTTTTATGTTACGTTTTTTTCGCTGCTATGCGTGCCTACCAGCCCACTAATCATAGAATGACAGATTAGACGGTCGAGCGCAGCTTAAACATTCATTTACGGCGTCGTTTATTCGTGCCAGTTTCGGTTTCGACAAAAAACGCCGAGCGGCTGCCATGACAGCATGTATCACATGGCGTCACCATTCTTGCCGTATCGCTGCCTCCCTCGAAGCGCGCGCGAGCAAGCGCACGCGCGCGCCCAGACCGGCCGAGGTCTTCGCCGTCCCCACAGGCCCGGGCAGCATGACGTCATTCCGAAGACCATGACGTGTTCACACGCCCGAGCAGCGCGCGCCAACTACAGCCAGCGCGTCGGCTTCGTCACGGGAGCCCCGACGTCGACAGTTTGGGGCACGTCGCAGATGATGTCACGTCGACCCGCTCTGGCCTTTCTCGTGCGGGCGAAGATTAAAATAGATTTTAAATATGTTTCGCTGAACGGTTGCTGTTGAAACTTGCTGGGAGATATCTCCTGATAAAAAAGGAAGTGTTTTACATAGTTATCTCAGCTTTGAAATTTCGTGTCAGTACTCCTTTAACACCAAACGGCTCTCTCTTTCCTCACCATGGCGCAGTGGGGGAGGGACCTGAGCAGCTCATGTCCGGTAAGTCAATGATATCTGATCGGGAGGGCCCGAGCAGTACGGCTTGCAGTTTTGCTGTGCTTTTTGCTGGAAACATGACTTCGTGCCCTCAAATAAAAATGTCGCTTCAGATAATACAATAAACAAAAGTTGTGCATGGCTGTTTTGCTGTGCTGTGGCCAATGTCGTCCTTCCGCACGTGCGGGTCACGGCAATTTTTCTCCGGTTAGCGGGGGGAAGGTCTGGAAAATGAACGAATGACCGGAGTCTGCTAAGAAGCGCTGCTCCGAAAAAAATGCATCAGGTCATTCTTCTTACGTTCTTTTAGTGGAAACGCATTATGCTCTACCCGGCGATGGATAACAAATAAATATGTTAGCAGTAATTTCACCTCTTTCTTTGCTCTCGTTTTTCGTCTTTAGGCGCGAATTACTTACACAAGCGAACTAGCGACACTTCGCGCCACAGCTTCCCCGGAATCGGAGTGCTCCATTGCAGGCGTGAGTCTGTTCTACACACCTGCTGTCACATTCAGCAAGTACGCCGTAGGATGTCAGTGCTGGGCTCCCTGGGGGACTTTAATTACAACACGCTCAATGTTTCGAGTAAGCTGGTGCTATGATAACAGAGGAGCATGCAGACGTTAACAATTGCGTCATATTCGTATCAGAAGCGTCGGCGTTGTGCTAACGACACGCTGAGTTTGGAAGTCACAGCGATGTCACAGCAAAACCCGTATGTGGATCAAGATGAAACTGTGGTTTTATGTAAGGCATTGATTGCTTTGTTTCGCTTTGTTCTGATAGAAATAGCAACAATTTTACGTCAAACTGCGTACAACTAATGAAAAGGTTGAAGGAAACATGGGAAGCTGTGTTGGCTCGAGTGCAACTTTCCGGCAACTTTTCTATGATATCTCTGAAACATCTTTTGACTGGCGGCCCCCGACCTAAGCCATCGCAAAGTAACGTGGCTGGGCGATTGTAGGGATCTTCCCTGTCCCTTTGATCCTATCTTGTGAATGGCAACGTGGAGTTAAAAGAATAAAATTACGTTTTAAGCGCATTCCCATAGTATGTCCCTCCTACCCATATGAAGTCAATGTGGCACGAAAGTTGAAATTTTTGCAGTACTCCTTGCGGTTTTTTATTTAACTACAGGCCCTTTACAGCTAAAATTGAGCTGAGTGAGGAAGTGATGCGCAGTTCCCTCAAATGAATTAATGTTCTTTTTTTAGTTTTGGCCCCTTCATGGCAATCTTGTCTCTCGCGTTACGCCAGCGTATCTACATCATTTCGTATAATTTCCATCGGCACACCACGAAGGGCAGGGCCGCATCCCCCTCCAGCACTCCACATCTCTCGTCTCCTAATGCCCATTTGTTCGAGATTTCGGCTCACGTTATTGGACCCTAGCTGGACAAAATTAATCCGAAGCCCTCCAATACGGCGCGCCTCCTCACCCGTGTGGCATCGGCGTCTTAAAATTTAAAATGAATGTATAAATATTTTGCGTGCACTAAAACCAAACTCCCTTTAATAGCTCGGTTGGATACCACGTCCTCCATATTTACAACCAAATACCTCTATATCTGCCCTCTTGTGAAACTCCGTGCATCGCATACCACCTCGTGTGCCAATGCCCTGACCACACTTCGCCCCTTCCTTCCTCATCACCGGAGCCGTGACGGTGCGTGCTGATTAGCTCGTGGACGGTAAGTAAAGAACACCTCATCCGGCACGGCCCAGCAGCGGCGGCATTTCCCATTTGCTGTGCTTTATATGGCTAACCTGACTATGTATGGGCAAATAAAAATGTCTCTACAGAGAATACAATGGAAAAACTTGTGTATAGCTCTTATGCTGCGCTTCGAGCAATTTGGTCCTTACGCGCCCGCGGGTTTTTAAAACGTTTGTCCAGGTAGCAGGTGGAATGGCACGAACATGAACCGATAACTGCAGTCGACCTAGCAGCGGCTCTCGGGAAAAATATTCCTTAGGGCACTCTTCTTACGCTCTTTCATTGCAAAAGCAATTAGCCCTACCCGGCGATGAATCTTTAAGTCAATCTTTACTGCTACATCATTTTCGCGCATCTTCGCTTTCCTTTCGTAGCCATTTTGCGCTCAAATACCATATAGCGACACTTCGCGCCACAGCTTCCTCAGCATCAGTGCTCTGTTACTGGCACGCACCTGTTCTACGTTCATCCGTCACGTTCACCCGACCCCCAT
Source organism: Haemaphysalis longicornis (assembly GCF_048455015.1). NCBI lineage: Eukaryota > Metazoa > Arthropoda > Arachnida > Ixodida > Ixodidae > Haemaphysalis > Haemaphysalis longicornis. Next base: position 10,629,626 of record NW_027526445.1, read on the forward strand.
TATGACGTCAGCTCCGCACACACTGGGGTACTACTGTTTCACCATAGCCAACGTTTCCAGTAAGTGCATTCAGCTCGTACTTTGAGGCCGTGTTCAAACCCCCTATAACTAAAATACGTTTTTCACTCTTTACAGAGAGATTCTTTTTTTGTCGCGGGAAACAAGAAACACGCCGGGTTTTCACTGAACATGGCACTCCTGGGCTGGACTGGAAAGTAATTTATTTCAATAAAACCTGCAGTCGGCTGGAGTCAGTTACAACACCCGCCCGACGTGACACTCCGTCGCATCTTCGCTGTGGCCCTACTAAGCGCAAGCTCATTTGCGGAGCCCGTCCCTTTCGAGCGCAATGAACACCTTCTGGATGGCTCATGCTTGGTCCGTCTTATTGGTTGACACAATAGCTCTTTGGAGCTGCGCCCGCTATTCTTAGAAACTTGCGCCGTCTTGGTCGGACGCACAATCCCACTTGATGTGCCATCCGGTTGGCCAGCCCTCTCTTAATTGCGCTGAATTGGGCATTGGGGTATTCGTCGGGATACACGTGCTGTAGCGCTGCCGGTGACGTGACCCACGCCGTCTCTAGCCTTCTGAGATACGTTGCCTCTTCGCAACCAAGCGCCCGGTGTGGCGGCGGATATGTTCTTCTCATCAGCCGCATGTTCTTGAGTGCTTCGCTGTGACCCCTGGTTTTGTCTTTAGTCTACACCCACCAAGCCCCCTCGGGACGACTCTCCACACTGGGTGCGCGGTGTGTTATCAGGTTTGCCTCCCTGTGGGTAGCCTTGTTGTGGTTCGGTGTGTGCAGTGAGCATCCGCCCGCGTGCGGCGGGATTCATCTAATTTTAATTGTTCTGTCTTCTTGGACCCCCGTTTTCTCGGTCATCTTGGCTACCTTGCAGCTCACTCGGCCATTCGCCAGGTTGTGAATGGCCTCTTGCGAGTCGCTCAGGATCGCGTCGCAAGTGGCTTCGGACATTGCCAATGCTTTGGTGATCTCTTCTGCCTCGATGGCGTTCTCGTACTTTGCGCTCAATGACTTGGCCACTCGTCCCGTTGTTCCATTTATGGTCACCATCGCGTACCTGCCTTGGCCATAGTCTGCCGCATCGACGTACCGTGTTCGCGGGTCGTTACTGTAGTGATTGATTTCGTATGTTGCCCTTACGCGTTTTCATTCTTGATTGAGTTCTGGGTGCAAGTTCTTTGGAATGGGACTCACTCGCACGTTCTCCCGCACCTTTTCATCTATGTGTTTGGGTGGTCTCCCTGTATATTGGTAGCCGTAGCCCAGGGTATCGACAATTTTCTACCCGTCCTGGTAGCTGCCAGTCGTTCTCGTTGAGTTCCTAGCTGGGCCTCGATGAGCTCAACCACCGTGTCCTCGATGATTTCTTTCATCGGTTGTAGCATCGCGTCTTGGGTGCTCAAGCCTCTCCTGAACCGGATCATCTATTTCGGATACAGCCCCTCTTCTTCGAAGTAGTCCTGCAATGTGTTCCCCAGCACGGTCTCCAGGACTCCCGCCCCTCTTCCCCCCCCGATGTTAGCGATATGGGCCGCAGGTTATCAGTGCTCGGTGGTTTTCCCGGTTTTTGAACGAGTACCGTTTTAGCTGTCTTCCACTGTCTCGGTTGTCGGCCACTTCGCCAGCATCTGTTGCAATATTTTTTCAGCGCTTTGATCGACGGGTCGTCGAAGTTTCTTAGAGCCTTGTTCGAGTCTCTGTCTGGCCCGCTGCCTATCTGGTGTTCAGCTTCCGCAAGGCCTTGGACATCTCTGGCGCCGAGATGTCCTGGTCCAACCTGGCATTGTGGGTCCCTGAGTATCCTGGGTGTTGTTCGGCCATCTTCTGTGGTAGATACTTGGCCCTCAGCTTTATGATGAGCTCTGCTCTGCCAAGGGTTCTCGGCTTCGCGCATGACCTGCGCCATGCGCTTCTGCTGGAACGACTTGGTTTTGTTCTGGTCACGCAAGTGTCTGATCATATACCATAACTTGCCCTGGTAGAGGCTGCGTCGATGCAGTTGCACACCTCGTCCCACTGATGTCTGCGCTTTGTTTTTCAAACGCTCGGTTTAGCTCCGCCACCTTCTTTCGTAGCTTCCTATTCCATCGCTGCTTCTTTCAGCGCTCCTTGATGGGCCTCTTCGATTCTCTGAGGTGCGCCAGTCGGCTGTCTACGCATGTAATGTCGCTGGTCTCGATCTTCTTAGTCGCTTTCTGGACTTCCATCTTCAGTTTCGTCATCCACGCTTCAATGTCGTCGATGTCGAGCGTGCCCAGGTTGTCTCTTTTATGCTTGCGGAGGGTGTCCCAGTCAGTACATTTGTGTTCTATCTTGCATCCACCTGCGCCTGCCAGTTCGATCTCTGGTATTAATTGTAGCTGCCCAGAACCTGCCCAGTGTTGCCCCACGTAACCTCTCCTCCGTTATTAATAAAGGTTTGGTCCGGCGCGGTGTCCTGTTGAGTGGACATGAGGCCCGTTCGCTTAGGTTGCTTGGGGTTCGTGATCAGGGTGTATCCTTGTTCCGTAGCGTCGTACATCAGGTCTTTGCCCTTGGCGGTCTCTGTGTTGTACTCCCACGAGAGGTGTGGTGCATTCAAGTCACCCCACCACAAGCGTGGTTCTCTTGGCCAGGTTACTCCCTGCTCTAAGCACTGTCTTTATGTTGTGTCGCCACAAAGTTTTGCTTAAAATTTGGAAGAACTAACAACGCTTGCAAGAGAGCAATTTTATTTCCCATGACCTGTTTTCTTGCTGCCTCCGCAAACATCGCATCGTATTTGAGCACCGTCAAGTCGTTCAGGAAAGAACGTGCGTAGATGCGCCCAAGCTCTCTCACTCTTGCCCAAGTCCACGTTTCAATGTTGTCTCGTGAATTCATCACCTTATTTCATTCAGCGAAGCCCGCTTTTTATATAACTCCACCAATGCGAGTAGGTGTGAGGTTGTCAACTTTATTTTGTCCTGCACAAAATCCAATACTTTGTCTTTCTGAGCACAGAAGCAGTAACACAAGTTAACGTAGCGGAAGGACTGACAGGGCAGCGAATAGAAGAGGGTGACCCGCTGCAGCATCGAGCATCGTCCGTTGTTAGGACGTTACTGTTTTGCGGCACTGTAGACATACGAATATACCGGGGAGACAAGGATGCACGTGCACAACTTTTACGCATTCGGGCATGATTGAATACCAAATAGGTCCTCACGTCACTCGTTTAAAGGTAAGTGGACTGTATCACACAATCAGGCGCGCGAAATTGTGTTCAGACACCTGAACCATCGTGGAGCGGCAAGAACCGAGGTACCCGGATCATTATGTGGAACTAAACAGCAACACCCCGTACTTACCCCATCAACAGAAGAACGCAATTCATGCATTCCCCGTTTTTGTAATATTTATGGCGTTTGCTTCATGCAGTCTGCGCAGTTTATCCTGTTTGTGTCTCAATGTACAGTCACAGAGCGCAGCAGCTCAGGAGTGCCTATTGCAGGAGGCGGAGATAGAAAAAAATGGAGAACTTTGATGAAGGGAGGAACTAGGAACCACCAATGTATCCCAACTACCAGGTCTCGAAATGGTTTTGGGAAGCTGTGTGCATGGAGACATCGAGCGAAATCGGAGATATAAAATATTGAGGACGGACACACCAACAGATGAGTGAGTGGGGGAGTGAGAGATAAGGGGAGAGCTAAGGATGCGAGAGGAAAAACAAGTTAACCGGCTATTCACCGCTTTATTCCGGCTGCTCGTTGTTACTTTCCGCTGACGACAAATTCTGGAACTCCTTTGCCACAGGTGTGCTCTTGATTGACGCTTAGTGTGTTAACGCCCAGCGAGTCACCGCGATTATTAAGTAACATATTTAGCAGAGCACAACAAAATGCATTTAAATTTCGTATTGCTGAGGGCGGACACAGCTGGCGAGGAAAAACATTAATCTGTCGATGCGAGCTAGTTGATACTTCATCATGAGAACAGGTTAAGCGTCAGGCCAAATTGTTGGAAGGAAAACAGACAGGAAAGGGTCGCATCTTTGAAAACACATCCTTGTGTCATTATTGTATACGATACCTTTGTTTAGTTCCACTGCTTTCTTGGCGCATCACCACGCGCGGCAGTACTCAATACATAAACTGGTCGTAGAGTGTAGGAACGACGGATAAGTGTTTGAAAGCAAGCTTTTGAGTAGGGGTATTTGTGGCACTAGCCTGAACATTTAAAGCAAAACGGGTTTTCTGAAGGCGTACTGTCAGTTGTACTCTCTTTTGTGTAATAATAACTCATGCGGTAGTAATTGACATAGTCAGTTTATTGCTGTACAAACATGAACGAAGGAAAAATTAGTTTTCCCTCACGCAACCACTCTATGTGCGAAAGAAAGTTAGAGCAAGAGATTAACGTACTTGAAAGTGGACAATGTCAAATAGTTGGGAACTTAATCCCCTGAAATGTACTGTACTTTAATACTCGCCCGACGTTTCTGGCTCTAGAATATACCTATACCCCTGTTAGGAACAAAGGTCTTAACCATTCGTCACAGACAATACTAAAGAACGTAGCGTGGAAAAACAACTCAAACACAATTGTTAAAACACTGAACCTAGCGGAAGCCCTGTGCATTATACAGGGTGCCTGTAGCTCCTCTTTATTAGCTTGAAAATGTCTTACCTGGACTACTGGATGTTCGCCTGTTATCTTTAAATTCTGGATCATGGCTAAGTCAATTTTCGATAGAATAATCACCGGAAGTGCACGACGTATGCTTTTGTGGTTGTTCTGGGAAGCCTTGCAATGCAGGAATGATATTTGGCATTTGGATAGTAGTGAAGGGTGCTAGAAAGGAACAAACGAGTTTTCTGTTTCAACGCAGAGCAAGTTTTTAAGAATGTGTGGAGTGACGGCCGCATTTTCCACGTCTTCCTAATTCTAGATCTTGGCGGTACTCGGCACTAGGAAACAGCATAGAATATGCAAAGCCGCGGCCTTAAGCTTTTTCCCCAGGAAACTGAATTTTTCCCGCTCATGACCTCCAGTACTCCTACCCTGGTATGCGACAAGTAATTTATACGCTCTGCATTAACCTCGAGTGAAAACGCGGCCAGAAAAGCCGGAGCGGCATGCAGCTTAGCCGTCAGAATAGTGCCAGAGCCAGAAATCTACAACCTATACACGAATGGCAGGCCATGTTACATTTACTAGAAGTCAGGTCCATCTTCGAGAGTGGAGATGGATTTCCTCGCAACGCTGCGGACATTGACAAGGAGACCTCACGTCTAACTGCGCAGCTCGCCACCTGGCTCTACCGACTCACCTGGTCGCAAATCATCTCTACAGGTCTCGTAACTTCAGTAAACGATTCGGCGCGTTGTAAAATAGCGTTAAAAATTCGGACAAAGGGAGTGTCCGGAAACCTTTACAGTGGATATGCAGTTGTGTGATGTGTTTGGAGCGGATGTTAACACGGAAAAAACTCAGGGCTCTTGGATCCGAAAACGGGGAATTAGGAACTGTCAGCAATGGGCATGGTTCCTACAATGAAACCGATGAAGAAAAATCTTCCACACTCGATTAGATTTTTTTGGAACACCGGAATAGTGCTTGATTGGACAGAGGTCCGAATATGAAAGTCTTAAAAGTTGACGGGGCAATGACATACCTATTCCCCTTAAAAGTATTCCAACAAGTTTAAAGCTCTATTTGGAGTGACACCTGGTGGCTACGTGCCGTTTATGCCAAATCGCTCGGTAGGTCACACCAGCGACTCAGAAGAAGTTCAGGAAAGCGGAATTGTAGAGATCCTTCAACCAGAGCGTGCTTATTTCGGACAACTTGTTGTGATTCTCTTCAAACAATTCAACACCAAAAAACGGGAACAGAACCACCTTTTAGCACATGAACTCGGTGCACGCTCTTTTGTAGCAGTTATTAAGGTGTATAACAATAACATTCAATAATAAACACGTAAACACATACGCCCTTGTGTTTACGGTGTGCATTATGCTTGCCGACGGTGTTCAGCTGTCCGACATTACAACGGCCAACTGGCCTAAGCGACACTGCCTCTACGTGATGCTGTTTGTCGAGGCATACCCAATGTTTCATGGAACGATTACTATTACCCATAACTGGACAAGTGGTGTGGGTTCTACGGAACACCTAATCTTTCGTATATAACACACTTATTTCGTTTTTATGTTTTTGAGCTTTTCTACCTGCATAACATAAAACTACACTGTATATAACCATTAATTGCTCCATGCTAGTTGTTTCATGTCCAGTGCATGTTTATTAGGTTATAATTCATCCTGCAAATACTTACGTGTTACATTCACAGAAGGCCTTTCCTGGAGTAACCACATCGACGTCATCTGCGTAAAGGCTTCCAGGTCATTAGGTTTCTTGTGTCGAAATTTGCGCCATGCTCCATCTGACATTCGCAAACTAGCTTACACAACATACGTTCGATCACAGCTCGAGTTTGCATCAGCCATCTATATCTATACCATCAATATCTGATGAACGAGATTGAAGCAATACAGAATAGAGCTGCAAGGTTTATTTCACGCACTGACAAATACCCCTGAAGTGTATCAGCGATTAAAATAAATCTTTCACTTCACCCGCTTGATCTTCGACGCAACATTTCTCTTTTATGCCATTTTCCACAAATATGTTTACAATTCAGCACACTCAAAGATACATCTTAAAGTTCCCACTAACATTTCACGTAGAGTAAATAACCAACATAGTTTTTCCCGCCAGTACGGTAAAACTGATGCATTTAACTTGTCCGCACTTCCCATGGCCATCAGGCTGTTCACAGGTAGCGGCAGAAAGCTTTGCATTAAAATGATTGGCGGGACAGCCACTCCTTCGATTGGAGTATATAGCTTAAAAGATTGACACGAAAAACATTTTTGCACTGCAATCGCGAAACCACCAGGGGCGTGGGCGCCGCTGTTGCTGGCTTTCCTGAATACTGCGTATAGAGAGAGAAAGTTTGTTTTGGAGGATTTTAAGTGTGTTTTTTGTGGGCACATGACAATTGGCTGGTGTTTGTGCAAGATTTTTCAGACATCTAGAGCTTGTATTAAGCCTCTACAGTTCCATTGCACAATGCGTTTACTGCTGTAAACGTCTAGCAAGAAAAATTATGCTACTAGTTGAGTAAGTATTATTTATGAGATCCTTCGGTGAGGGCACTGGCTTTTCTTGAAGTTTAGTTGAACAGAGTGCCGTCTCTTTTTGGGGGTCTGTCATGCCGGTATGGGATGGTGTTACATCGATTTCATCATCTGATGATCTTTCATTTGCCGTTGGTTCACGTTCCTATGCCCCGGCGCTCTAAGGGATGCTCGGTACCCGAGCCCCATGTAGAGGCCTAGGCCGGGCAGATGATGCAGAGGCAGCCGTTGTCCCCAAACAATGGCTGCATGCAGCTCTGCCAAAGCCACAGAAGAGCATTGCAACAGGCACACGAGAGGGCGACAACGCCTCCAGTGGTGTTTGTCGCCACTGGGACGGCCGATTCCGATAACAGTGTTGTGGCCTGGACCGACGAGGGCAGGCCGGTAAAGAGGGGTGCCGAGAACAAGACAGCGTTGCTGTACTGGGTTCCTACCGAAGCTTGATGCTGCCCCCCCCCCCCCGGCGAGCAGCTTCGGCAGAGATTTCTGCAAGAAGCATTGTGTGTCTGCTTCGCGAATCTATGTACGTTGGAGTTTTAGTTAGTCTCACATTTAGTATTTCCTTCTCTTTTCACAACCTCTGACAAAATTGGGAGCAATCGGGGTGAGGTCCGTCGCAGCTACTACACCTGAACTGTGTGGTGCATCTATCGTCTTTCCGATGATCGCGCTCTGATCATTTTGAGCAAGTTTCGTAGCCTCTGCAGTTGTTTTTACCATGTCCGTACCGTTGACACTTAAAGCAACGTCGGCGGTTCGGGATGTATGGTCCCGTCTTACAGTGGAAGAAACCTTGCTTTACGAAATGAGGTAGGGTGGTACGGTCAAATGTCAAAATTATGTGTTTGGTTCTTTGAAGTCGTCCCTCATTGTTTATAAGACTGACTGCCATAACACCTTGCTCGCGCATGTCTTCGAGGACATCGGCATCACTTTCATTTAGAAGTTCAATTTTCGAGGTAACTCCCTGGCAACTATTTAGGGTACTGTGATGTGCGACAGTGATGTGTAGCTTGTCAATGTTTGTTTGCTTTAGCACTTTACTCGATTGTTCTTTACTTTGTTACTTTAAACTTCAATAAGCATGTCAGCAAATGTAAGCTTTTTTGCCTAATAGCTATTTCCAATCACACTCACGATACACTTTGCGACAACAAATACAAACTCGGTGGTAATAGGTGTTTATTCGTCTTCTGAATGCATGACCACGAATTGAAGAAAGTTTTCTGTGCTTGCAACAACAGTGTTTGAGACCGGCTCAAAAATGGTTTCGGTGCGACTCCTCTTCAGAGCCCGATCAGGTTACCGATAGTAATGTGCAGTAGAAGGGTGTTTTCATTTCCTTTTTTGTTGCTTTGTGACCCCCCACTCGTATTCGTGTGCTAAGAGGGTTCCCAGCGTTTTTTGTATGTAAGCTTTCTCCCTTTTATTTCGAATGTTTCTTTTTCAATGTGTATGCGTAAGAATTCAAAGTGAACTAGACAACAAGGTGAGAACGCGCCAGGCGTTTATTTTTCCCCTGCCGACCGGGCAGAATGTCGTACCTGGACGAGCTGGCGAATAATAGCGCACGTGCAGATTACGCTTCAAAAAATGTCCATAGATTTATTGCGGTGGCGAATCTGGCCTGCAACAGGAAAATTGAACACTAGTTACTGATGCTCCACAACTACCACGTTATGGAGATACAAAACGCGCACAATACATCTATCGAAATTGTCTCCTCATGGGCTTCGAAAATAAGGTATGACCGATCGACATTCAATACAAATGCAAAGCACTTTGCAATGTTGTATAGCACGTTCAAGAAGTGGCATGTGAACAAGTCCTAACATCTACCGGAACCCGAAAACATTTTGTTTTGCCATGAAGCTTTCCGAGCAAGCCCGAGAATTCGCATGTCTTTTTCGAATAATACAATGAATATAGTAGCACCCTCGTCTGTTTAAAATGGAAATGTTCTCGATGAAGAATTCGAAGGCATAAAAATTACGCGGAACTGTGACAAAACGTGCTCGGGGATTGCGTTGTTTACACTGCGCAACTGATATACAAAATGACACACATGTAATTGATGCCTATATATGTTGTTCTTGCCTGCCGGCAGGGTGCAGGCAGCACAAACCTTCGTAGACCAAAAGGATATATTTCCACTATTTTCACAAGGTCGCCATCAAGGGGTCCTTGGAGGTTGTGCCTGCCACAGCTTCTTTGTCTTCACAGGCTGGAACCTTAACTTGAATAGTCCACTGCTCGCTTCCGCGTCCTCTCTTAACGAAATCATTGCTAAGGCCACGGTGTGTGCGTAGGATGGCTAAGCAATCTTTGGTCGCATCGCAAAGCCACGACATAGAGACTGCCAGCCGCAACAACGATGGCGTACCTTCGACTTAATAAGCGAAATGTTACAATTTTTTGCAAATGATTTGATATATCCACTATGATTATTTAATGAAGACGTTGATCACTTCGACAAATTGTTCGACGTAAAGCACGGGGGCCTGTTGGAAATGAAGGTGATCTTGGACTTCCTCAGCGTCCGGATAGAAATTCAAGCTGGGAGTGTGTGTGATCGTTCTGTCAGAGAACCTTCATTTGATATGACGTGTCCCACGCGCTTGCTTGTCCAGTTATCGGCATCGAACGTCTAACTCTTGCTACATCTGGATACACTCGCCCGAGAGCGCCTTTTACATGCAACAGAATGTCCTCCACGCTTAAAAGCCTGCATTACGACCAGCCCATCACACTTGAAGCCCTCGAAGACCCCAGCAATAGCATGGTCACAAGTCTGCCCGCCAGCGCAGAAATCGTTCATGCATTGAACTTCAAGTGTCAAGTTGCTGCTGATGCCTTGCTTCCGCCCGCGTTTCAGCATGACGTGCTCCTAATAGGATATGGCAACAGGATGAGTTCCTCCCTCTCTCGCAGCCGTGGAGGCAGTTCTGAGCTCTACTGCACAAGGTGCAGAATGCTCAACTGTACCGCTCACTGATGTGCACCATTTTTGGCCCCCCAGGAAACGGTCTCCCAACACATCGCTGCAGACATTGATCTCTCGCCCACGTGCCATTTGGAAGCTGTGGCAATTTAGGGCATAAATAAGAGCTTCACGTTGAACGACCCCGCCGTCCTACCGTGGGAACTTGTGGATCGCAAAGTAAATGACTAAGATCCTGTGCCCATCCTCAATGATGAGCCAGGAATTGGCGTTTTCTACCTGTTGTCATTTCGAGACCAATAAATTTAGAGGCCTGCTTTCAACGTGGTCGGAGGGCAGTCAAAATTCTCACACAACAGCCTCTTCCTCAGCGCAGACACCGTCGCTGCCTTTGTATCTGAAAAGCTGGGAACGAATTTCGGAGTCATACCCGCTCACCAGCAGACGGGGAGCGGGTATGGCTCTCAGATAATATCAGATAGGCATTCTCAGAGAGGCGTTCTCAGGCAGGCATTCTCCGATAGTGAATGGGAGCCTACCATTGCCCCTGAAAAAGAAAGTGTATGACAGCTGCATCTTAGGCCCAGTTGTAACCCGGATCGCAACCATGAGGCAGAGATAATTAGAAGGTTAAAAAATGGGTAGAGTGCATTTAGAGTAGATTGCATCTAAGATAATAAATGGCAGTGTACAATTGTCCCTGAAGAAGAAAGTGTATGGCGGCTGCGTTTTCCCAGTACTATCTTACGGGCCAGAAGCTTGGAGGCTCACTAAGAGGGTTCAACTTAAATTGAGGACGACCCAGTGAGCAATGGAACGGAAGATGATGGGTGTCACATTTAAACACTAGAAGAGAGCGGAGTGGGTCAGGAAACAAACGCGAGTTAGGCATGCTTAGTAGAAATTAAGAAGAAATGGACGTGGGCAGGGCAGTTAATGTGAAGGCAAGATAAAAGTTGGTCATTAATGGTAACAGAGTGGATCTCTCGAGAAGGCAAGCGTGGCCGGGAGTGGAAGGAAGTTATATAAGCAGAGTAGATCAAGAAGGGTGCGATCAGAAATTGGTCGCAGTTAGCACAGCACCTGGATAATTGGAGAACTAAGGGAGAGGCCTTTGACCTGCAGTGGGCATACATACGCTGAATGAGGAGGATCCTTACCCGCTCACCACAGTGCGCTTATGGCTAGGCAAATGTGTATAATATTAGAACGGGAGTGTGTATAATATTAGAACGAAGCGCGCCACCATCACAGCCAGCGGGAGTTCACTCCATGAGCGCGTTTCACGCGGTAGTCTTTTCGTTGCATATTGATAGCCGGACGCCTGCTTTCCTGGTTCCCTACCGCCACAGCCGTTCTTCAGGTGCGCGCAAAGCGTGCGTCGGAACTTAAACATGGTCATTTTGGGAGCAGCAGTAATTAATGTGTACGGAACGATGACGTGGCCTCAAGGGCAACGGTAGCACAAATATGGCTGGAATGATGGAGCAACTATACAAAGTGACCGCTTTTTTGGTCATATTTATAGGCCCGTGCACTAAGGGCTACTCTTCTCGTTTTATGACCACTCCGCACAGACTGCGTGAGCGAGCATTCAAGGCCAGTGACTCAACTATAGGTGTGGAACTCTGAGGTGTGCCCCCCGCATCTAAAACGTCCTGTTCAAGTGGGATCTGATTGGCTGAAGGCGGACGACATAGATAAGACGCGATCCAAGAAAAGCCTGAACACTGATATTAGTGCACGCGTAAGCAGAATCGGAACTGGAAATACGTTACGAGTTGAAGCGGCCGGCCAACGGTTCTCTTCACACGGTCAGAACACAGAGGTCCGCTCCAAGATTGGCGATTTGTTTGCGGGTTAGGCAAATTCGGCGCATCCTTGTCAATATCGTGCGCCTCGCCACGTTTTGTGCGCAAGGAAGTGACATGAAAGGAAGCTAATTAAATATATGTGCATGGCGGAAAACACTTTGAGGAGAGGCCCCTGTGAACACCGGCGCATTGTGGAAGACGTGATACATTGGGAGGTCACTGCATAGCAACAGAGAAGGAGGCCCTACGTTACGACAAGGGCCAGCCTAGTTTCATTGGTTGTCAGGCGCGGAGTAAACAGACTACAGTAGGCGGAGGAAAAGCGGAGGTGGCGGCGCGGTGTAGTGCACAGGTGCGCCAAAGGCATGAAAAAGAGGCCGCCTAATAAGGCATTTCCGGTTTCATTAGAGGTGGTGGATGGCAGTGCATGCCCGGCAGACACCGCTGGCAGAGCTGTAAGCTGTGGATTTTCCCAAAACTCTATCTTGCGAATGCCATATTCGCACAGGGGCAGTATTTTTGTTTTTGTCCGTTTAGAAAACCTCCGTTTTGCATCATTTTTAATGTGACGTACTGCCAGTTGTGGGTGAGCCATGCATTGACTTTTGCACAACTGTTCTTCTAAACACATTTTAAGCGACTAAAACTATTTTAAACTATATTTTATGTGGTTTTTGGTCTGCCAGCGAACCAATTCAAAGGGACGAAAAATTGCCTGTTCCTAGTCGTCTGCATCGAGAAGCCGCTAGGTATAGCTCTGCCGTGCTTGCAGGGCGTCACATCCGGGTGTTCGCTTTTAGCCAGTCAGGGCTTGCTCAAAACGAACACTTTTTAAACGGACACACAACCGACAAAACACGAGATTACTGCCCAGAAGAATCGCCTGTCATCGCTGAGAGTTAGGCTGTCCTGTAAATCAGTATACTCACGGGTACGGTTGGAGTGGATTAATTATGAGCACATTCCCCAAGCAGACCATGACAGGCGCGAACACAATAACGACAACCAGATCCCCCAGCAAGTCGTGTTTCCCTGCGTGAAAGGCAAATATAGAGTGTGAAAGCACGAACGTTCTTCAATATGCACTATTTGCGAAACTCTCCACTTCGGCGGCTTTAAGCACGACTTCATGAACGTTCCGTGAATTCGCAATGCTTTTTTTTGCTCAGACGAAATGTAAGCAATTAGTGACATGCTCACGCACAGCTCCGAATACAGGCCATGTAATAGGCCTCCTATAGTCTAAAAAATTCCCAACTAAGCTATCAGATATGCCGCAAAAAGGTATAGAAATACCTGCTAGGTATTTTAAAATCCAACACGGTTGATCATTCTGGCAGAAGAAACACATTTCTGAGGGTGAAAGTCGGTGTAAACACCACGAGGTGAATAAATAACGTTGTACCAAAAGCGAGCGAAAGGCACGTTTTAAGATAAAGAACCATAAAGTTTCTTAGTAAGTATATTAGAGAGGAAACTCCAACTTGGAATCCGTCGCCATTGACTGTTTTAGCCTTATGGCAAGAACACAGCTGCTGGCTTGGCATGTTTATCGGATTCTCAGGCGTCTTTTTTTTCTTGGGTTTTCTTTCTTCACTATGCAGTGCTTATGTCTACGAGGTAGCCGCTCCACCTGGAATGGCCGAAACACACTTCGCCTCGTTTGTTTCGCTTGGATACTCGAAATTCGCCCCATTAGGTTCTGCTAGCACAGCTCTGCTTCATTATACGCAAGTGGGGGGACTAGTTCCGGAGAGCGACCATTAGTACATATTTACATAAGTCAAAAACATAAGACCACAATGTAGAAATGGTAGTCTGTGGTAAAGACAATGCGTTTCCCGGTTATTTTTTTGCAATCGCAGTACATGTTAATAGCGCCAGGACAGCTTCACTGAGGGGGTGTTTTCCCTTACGAAAGTTGCAGCAGACTGTCTGCTGGGAAAACAGGAACGAAAACACCGCGAGTGCGACGTGCTTGTTTTCATAGGTACGCGTGTAAAACGTTTATGAGCTTTTGACACAATTCGGCAATAGAAATGTTTACGAAATATGAGTGTTGAAAGAGTTTCTGCAAAAATGTTACAATATTTTTATCTACCAGCTTTGTCTGCAGTATAGTAGGCGTAACCGTCATGGCAGACTGGAAGTAAATATAATACTTTCTTTTTCCGATTTTTTAAGCTTTACACAGTGTTATATTTTATAATTGTATAAGTCACTCTCTTTGTATTTTTGTCGCATTGCATTGAAATTATGGCAAGTAACACGTTTAAATCTAATAAAGAAGCTCAGGCGAGCGCTGGGTATAATGGTGGCCCAAAGCGTGACAGGTGGCCTTGATGTGAGCCGCTTGAGCGCTAGCGCCAGATTCCTTTCTAGTGTATGTAGTAAGAAACATTGTCTGAAGAACCTCAATATTTTTTTTCCTTATCACTGTATTTTTTTTTTCAATTGCTTAAAGTCGCATAATGGAACTCTTTGCTCCAGTTTTAGCCTTGTAAGCCGTTTGTTGCTGTATAACCTTCTCAGCCGTCCCCCCGCCACGCTATCGTCTGTTATATGACAAAACGTTTCGGCACGACCGCAAAAAAAAAAAAAAAAAAAAAGATTGGTGTGACCATCGGTTGTATGGTACGGTAAGGATTGCAAAATGCTACGACTGATAATGGCAGAGCGTACTGATTCCGCCCATTCCCTCATTGGGAAAGCCCAAACTCCATCACCACCGTAATGAATAAAACAGTCGGTTGTTTTGTTCTGTTCTCGTTAAATCAACCATGTTACCCCCAAGGTTACTCGGACGAGCGGGAAGACGTGCAATGCGTTGGGTTAAAACTAACGGAGGGGAGTGTACTGCCCCCTGTGTGGCTGCTACGCCATACCAGTAATTGCTACCTTATTGCTGCTCATTACAACAAAAACGGGGACGTTATTTGTATGCTCCTTTATTGCGTACTTCCAAGAAGTCAAAACCATTTTCTTTCCCTAGAAACAGTTTTAAATGGCGCCTCATGAGAGACTGTGCCTGTTCCATTTTCCCGAGTACTTCACTGCACGGAAGGTCCGGGATATTGTTTGCCCTGTTTCACGGCGAGGGCAGCGTTCATTTGCAAGATGTCACCTAACATCACCTCACTTTTACGCTGGCTGAAGTTGCCGATATGCGACGTACACGTACTCTACAACTGTTTATATTAAGTCCCGTCCTCTCCGCCAATCACAGAGAGGTCGTTAACTACACATATTGTTTTTAGTAGCAACGACACGCCCACGATGTCATGTCTGCAGCATTTTGCCTAGTTTTTTGATGCCCGTGAAATATCATGCGCTTTCAGTAAGGGAAATAGGGCAAACCTAATACTGGTGCAGAAAAAACATGTAACGTCAAAATGACTGAAGCCCACACACTGGTTCTCTGACCGGAAGCACGTGATAAAAACAGGAATCCACTTGGACAAAATGTCCGGTGAATTGTCGAATTCGCAGAGAATTCACGAAGTCCAAAATACGGCCCCCGAAATTCGGGCAGTGGAGCGACCCCGTTCTTTGTAGTAATGAAAACCAAAGGAAAGAAAACATAATTTTGCTTACCGTTTACTTTTAACAGCACAGTTTATACAAGTCTATAATAAATATGAACGAATTAAACTACGTCAAAATTGCTATTTAGGATTTAAATCTCATTTTTCCTTATGGCTAGCAGCAGCAGCAGTAAGCGCCTGAGGACTGCTTCAAGTTTTGCGACAGAGGGCAACGAGTATGGTTCGTCCTGTTTTCTCCATGGTACGTGGCTGACCCCGGATTGCTTTTACATCGAAGATATGTATTCGGTTTTCCATTTAGCATGGGTCAACCTAATTCCCGCCTACAAAGAATTCCATGCGCTAACTCAAGAGCCACGCGCTGGCTCCGGAGCTAGTGTAAAATTATAACATGTCAAAAAACGAGTCGCATTATTGGTCCATCATCTGTAAATCACAGGGGTCCCCACTGAGGCCAGACGCTCAGCTTCGTGCAGGCATTCGTCAGCAACCCTACAACGTATGCAGTGCCCTGCATCAACGTACCACCGCACGCTCTCAACAAATGTGAGATTACAGGCATGAACGCTGTTCAAAGAGCCTTTGGACCATCTTCCAGGGCGTCAACTGCCCGTTTAAAACAGCTCAGCTTGCAAAATAGGAACACCTATCTGATAGTTGCTCAGAAAAGGATATAAAAGACATTATTCAAGCAAGTGGTTAGAGGAACGTGTTGGCCACCGACCGAAGGCTGGTCACATGGGTTAACTTGTAGGCGGCCGAATGAAGTGGTGCGGCCTAGCCCACATTTATTCACAGTTGCGTGGAGACAACATGGGCCCGAGAATCGGAGAGCGCCCGCAGAGTGCGGCCGAGCAGCGCGGAAGCCATGATGTTCTCGGGCGCGTGGCTCGTCCTGCGTGTCGAGGCCACGCGCTGCTGACGACGGCACAGCGGCCCACGGCGATGATAATATGCGCCTCCTGTCGATTACGAAGTGCCGCTACAGGGCTCCCCCCCTAGTGCGGAGCGCCACAAAAGAAAAGGAGAACATGAAGAACTAGCAAGGGAAGCTATGTGCAGGGTGTGCCCGCGGTCAGAGTTACTTAGGTAGTCCAGATGAAAAGGGATCTAAGATCATAGTATCGTTCTGGTCAGTCCCGAAATAGCATCCGCTGACAGTTCAAGTCGCATCCTGTGCACATTATAACCTCCGGTGGCCTGGGCTGGGAGTGGCGTACCGGGCGAGCTTGAGCATGAATCGGCTGGTCCGATGTCCGGCTGTCGCGGGTCTCCACATTAATGTAGGTGATGGGACGCGTATGGAAAAGCGGGCGTCGTAAGTGTAGCGGCCCACGACATGAGTGTGCCCGTCTATTAGTAACATGCCTGAGCTGTCCAAGTGGAACTTCAGGGGACAGAACTGGGCGCAGGACCGATGCGCATGCATGACGTGGAATCTGGAAGTGTCGCCGAGCATTTTCTCTGCGGGCGCGTGTTGAGGATGTAACCGGAAGTAGGCCACGACTCGGGCAGAACAGATGACGGGTCCATCGCAGGCACCATGGGTGTTGGCGTAGCTGGTGCAAACGGTTAACTTGGCATTTTACCCTCGTAGGAGGCGGTCGTCGTGGTCGGTGCTTGCAACGTCTGCGGCGACGTTTAGGCTTGACGGCGCTCGTGACTGCTGGTTGACGACCCTTCAACGGCGGAGATCTTTCGTTGTTGTCAGATTGACCATGCTGCTGGTCTGTTGGAGGTACAGGACTCGTGTGTCGTGATCTTTGCGTCCGCTTATTCATGGTCGTCTCGTGAGAGCTGCGCCTTAGAGTCGTGTTGCCGGGGTGTGTTGCCTGGGCCAGAGGGCTGTCAGTGACAACGTCCTTACCGTCGGTGTCCTGGTACCGGTAGGTGGTATGGGATGGTGGCAGGTCATTGGAGGGCGGGTTTTCGTCGCCGTTAGTAACGAGTGCAACAGTGTCCATCTTGGGCATGATATGCGGCGACGGCAGGGGAACCGTAGTAGACGAGCACGCAGACGAGTCAGCCGCAGCACAATCGGTGGAGGTGCGTCGTGAAGCAGCGTCTTGTACTAGCGTCTCCTGTTGTGACGATGAACACGGCGTGGTGGGTGCATAAATTGCGCTTTAATCCACCGGTACCGCTTGTGTCAACGGTGGTAACAGCGGTGTGTTTAGGCGCCAGCCCTGTGCTTGCGCAAAGCAGGGACGCGGCGTAGATACAGTGGGCAATAGACTGCTGGGGTGTGAGGCGCAGTCGTTCGTCGTTGAAGCTGAGCCGCCATCGGCTGGGCATAGAATGGTAGTGGTAGTAGTGTCGTCTCTGGGCGGTACCGCCGACGCCAGCATGCTGGTGCTAGGAACGAGGTCCTCGACTGGGGAGGTGCAAGGCTGGACGGCTGGGGCGGGTTGTTTGAGGTGCCGAAAGTAGCGCGCGACCAAGACTGCGCTGAGCTCGTCGTAGGGCTGGGCTCCGGGCTTAGGCAGGGTGGTGGCTAAGCTAAGCTAAGACGGTAAAAGCTCGTACATCAGCGAGTAACAGTGCCTCTGGGCTGTGACATGGTACAGATCGAAAAAGCACTCCATCTGCATAAGCCACACCTCGGTGTTCTTAGGGTAGAACGGTTGGCAGGGCGGCAAGGTCACTGCACTGAGTGCCGTGGTGGAAGCACTGGGCGCTAGCGGCTTGGAGTGGCCCATAAAATGACGTTCAGCGAAGCCGGGGGGTGGTAGAACGCCTTTTGGCGCTTGGGTCGGAGAGACATCTTCAGGGCGCCAGGGAGGCTGCAAGTCTGGCAGCGAGGTTCCCATTCCATCGTGAGTGGCAGGAGGCGATGCAGTGTCATTGTGGCGGGAAGGACTCGTGTCGAGGTGCGCCATCACGTAGGCCTGTAGTGTATCGTAAGGCCGCTCGAAGCGTTCTAGGTGCTCACCGCGTAGGTCGGCCGGAAGCAGGGTGGTTGTGATGCGGTAGCGCTCGGCCGGTGAGTCCATATGGCGAATTAGGAAGTGCGCTTCCGTTTTGAAGAACCAGGCTCGGGGGTAGGGTCGCTCGAAGGCCGGGTAGGGTGGCAGAGGGCAAGCTAAGTGAGGCTCCATGCTGCCGACGTCCGGGTCACCAATTATGTACGCGGCCGAATGAAGTGGTGCGGCCTAGCCCACATTTATTCACAGTTGCGTGGAGACGACAACTTGGGCCCGAGAATCGGAGAGCGCCCGTAGAGTGCGGCCGAGCAGCGTGAGCCATGATGTTCTCTGGCGCGTGGCTCGTCCTGCGTGTCGAGGCCACGTGCTGCTGACGATTGCACAGCGGCCCATGGCGATGATAGTGGGCGCCTGCTGTCGATTGCGAAGTGCCGCTACAAACTCATCCGAATCTGAATGACAGTTACTGGTAGGGAATCGGGAGGTTCTTGAGGATTTCCGCATGAAGCCATCCACTAGCACTGACTGCAGACCAGATACCACTCCAGCCGGGGCCATTAACGAATCGTCCCACCCGCACCTCGTAACATGCATCCTGAGCGGAACTTAAGGAGACACGCCTAGCCAAGGCAACCGCGATTGCCGACAATATGGCGCGCTTATAAAGGCGTGCCTTATGTAGAAGTAGGTAGTCCCACACCACGCAGACCCTGTACAGTTGCGGTGTTGCACCAGAGAACACAGGTATCACGACTGCCGGTGAACATTTTGTGGAAGAGGTGGTGATGGCACTACCTGCCACTCGCTCCTACGCAACGCAAAGAACATGACTCACAGCCAGCACGCCGAAACTTTATCTGAGGTCGGGTACCACTCCCTGCAAGAAAAATGCCGACTACCGTACATATAGAAACCTTCGACATCACGAAACAACTCATATGTGTGCGTGGCCGCCAGGGAGTAAGGGGAACGGGAACGACAGCCGCCCGCGTGGCTCTCCCGCGAAGTTTCTCTGACTTCCCAGAGATCTGACCGTCCTCCGTACCTTACGCCCTCACCAGATTCTCTAGGGCAACTACATACCCGCTCCGCGGCAGGAAGGCGTTCCAAGTTCCCGCCAAAGGCCTGCATAGAACTAAGGACCACCATCGTCCCAGGCTGCAGAAGGGGTCATTCTCTAGCTCCGAAGTTATCAAACGTATCAAACCGTCCTTCTGTGGTATCTGTAACTTCTGCGACCAGTGCGCAGATGCATATATAGAATGGGCCCACCAATATAATCTTACTAGAAGCCAAGCTAAGCCTAACAAGGGAGGGCTTGGAGGCAGCCCTGTCCGGCTGCTTGGACCAGGACTCTCAATGAGCTGGTCCAGCGGGGATGGGTGGCGGCGTTGACGATTGGGATCCTGGACTAAGAAGCATGATTAGCACTCCCCTTCATCTTTCAATAAACACCCTCGTATTTTAAATTACGCGCATCTGCTAGAATTTGAAAGAAACGAATTAAGTGTGGATTGATACTTGCTTGGGACTACTGCAGCGTGGGTTGTTGGTCTGTGGACTGGCAGTCTTCCGGCTACGTTTCGGCTAATATTTACGTACGCGAAACTGGCACCGGCTTTAAAGGAGTACAGCATGAAAGACTGGTACTCATTCCAGTGGTGTCCTTCAGGTAGCAGTAGAGTGACGTCTTTGTTCCAGTACGCTTTCAGCGTATCGTTCCTGCATTTGAGAAAGAAACAAAACATTCGTCATTACCGTTATGCCATTGATTAGGAAAACCGTTTGGAATAGAAAGTTTCAGACATACCAGAAACTGAATAATAGGTCATTGACAAAGTCAAGAAACAATGACGTTTCAGGAGCCATACTGCCCCCTTGTTCGCAGGCTCCCGAAGTGTAATTTATTTGTTGGGTTGGTCAGTGACCTGTTGTGCACCTTCTGTATTATGATACCTGAGCAGACGGCGTGCCGT
>NW_027526445.1:10650045-10755941 GCF_048455015.1 Haemaphysalis longicornis
AGCGTGGCACAGGTGCTACGCTTCTGCAACAGCTTATATTTCGCGTATACAGAAGGCGCCGCACCACTGGCGCTAGTTCTTCAGCGCATGCCATTATCATTTACGAAGCGTCATTTACGAAATCGCCTGCCACACAGGTGTAGTAGCGTCTTCCGATAACGAGTCCAGAGGTGGCTTGTTTTCTGTTCCGTCCGCGCAGTGTGGCGCGATTTCCATTCATTCTAGCGCCTGCCCGCTAGTTGGAACTCCGGTTGATTCGAACAATTTTATGGTCCTAGTGGAGTGCGAGTTAACGAGATTTTACTGTATTGGGAAAGCACGGCGTTAACACAGCATACAGGAGTTACAACCTGATACGAAGTGAATTACTTGACCCCGCCAGTAATGGCAAGGCTGAAGCTGTAACTAGTAAAAATCGATCACAATTTTTTGTTTGGGTGACACTCATCACCCCACCCTACGATGGGGTTGTCGCTAACGAAGAGTGAATTAGTAATCAGCGTTTCTCTGACTAACCTGAATGGATTACAACCAGCACAGTTTGAACGTAGCCTTACTGAATACTGACTCCTGAAACAAACTGTTTGAAGCAGGAGCAACACATATTCAGCTTTGCCTATATCTTTATGGTTTTTTTATCTAGAATTTTCCTCAAAACTTGTGGGGGGGCACAGTTTACTACATCACGAAGGCCGAGTCATTTCTAAATTAATGTGTTGATGCGAGCTTGTTGGTACTTCATCATGGGAACAGGTTAAGCGCCCGGCACAACTGGAGGAAGGAAAACAGACAGGAAAGGGGCACCAGTTGTGCCTGGCGCTTAATCTGTTCCCATGATCATTTCTAAACGCTTAATGAAATGACCAAATAGCGGAAATTCCCGAAGCCAAAGAACAGAAGTATAGGCTGCTTACTCACTTTCCGTACTCACCAGGAATCTTGATGGCACTCGAAGACGGAGATTCACTTTTGCCAATGCAGAAGTATGCTGTAAATAAGAATACGTGAAATTTATTCGACATGCCTTTTCACAAAGTAATACGTCCCCGAAAGCTGGCAACCAGCGATGATATTGAGCTTACAGGAGTAAAAATGTCAACCTTGTACGTTGAGGCGGAAATCATCATTGTCATGAGCAGCTAACTACGTATGGCCGCAGCAGGCAGCGGCCGTCTTGTTGCTCCGCATGTGGCTCGACTTCCACATTAAGGCCCATGTATTCAAACCATTGCACCACATTGCAGTGCTTCCGCGTTTTGCATGCGGGGCAGCAGGACGCCTACTGCGTGCTGCTCAGCATGCAGCTCGAGTGTTGCGATCTGGCGGAGCGCCTGCACCGACATGGGTGCAAGGACTACCCTACATGTGCCGACTGTTTGGAACCAAAGACACTGGAACACCTCTCACCGACGCAGTCCGATAGCAGAGCTCCACCGAGCGCTCCAGCTTCGAGACCTTCCCAGCGCCGGCATGGAGGACCTGTTCACGAAGGGGCCTGCGGCAATCCAACGGGAAGTCTTCACCCGTCTGTTACATTACTTAGAAACGACCGGTCTTACGCATAGGCTTTAGCCAGGACTGCAGCGACTGACATGATGTGCCCGGATAGGCCTATCTTTTATTCCTTATCCTCTATATCTGTCCCTCTCTCTCTTTTTTTATTCTTTCACTCCCTCTCTAGTTTCCTTCGGCCGTATGCAGTTGAGCTCCCTGCAGGGCTCAAAAATATCGCCAGTGCACATCTGTTCCTTTTCCTTTCTCGCAAACCACGACATACCTACGTGGTCATCGCACGCTGATGGCTTATTCGATAGACTGCCAAGTGCTATTATCCTGTACTTTACGAATTCAACTTTTCCACTGTTTTCTTAAATCCCTGCAATGAGTCGCCCTTCTGTAGTTCCAGTGAATTGTCTGTCGGTATGCGTTGCAACTCTGCTTGCGGCGTCTCTTATTTTAAGTTGCTTTCTCATTTGGAGTGCGCGTGACGTGTGGGCTTTGCCCAGGGCGGCCGGAGTTTGCCGTTTCCACGTTGACGGCACCCTTGCCTGCAGTTGTCACTTAAGACATAGCTCGCTACGCTCGCTCTCTGCTGAGAAAGGACCTTTCTCACGCCCTCCGGTTCGCAAACTCACACTTCCCTCGACTGCGTCATCTACAAACTTAATCTGTTTTCCTTACGTTAGCTCATCCACAACCTGGTTTTGTCGCACATGCATGAGTGGTTGAAACGGAGGAGTTTTCTGCGCACAACCGACCCGCCGAGTTCCATTTCGCCTAGCCACTTCAAGCTTCGCTTGAATATTTACCAATAATATGTTTGTTACGCTATCCAAATCACCGTAGCCATCGAAGAATTTCGACAGAAACCACATCAGGAAATAACTTTATTCTTAGGACGTGTCCCAAGAGTGCACCGGTACGTTTTTCGGTGATCCTACGTACTCTGAAAAGCTCATACAGGAAACAGGGGGCCCCGAAAAGGCAAAATCTCTCTGATATTTCTGCGGCCCTTTCTGGAGTGTTCTGGTGCAATTGCGGTACGATTGAAACATAAGTGAATGCGAAGAATTACATTTAATTAGGATGTTAAGAAAACCTTCTTGATGTTCAAGCACAGAAAATCAATGCGCAAACGATTCTGAGAACACCTAAAGATTACTTCTTCGCGTCATCCACAGTGCAGGAGTATACGTAATAAAAAGAAACCATTCAATGATGCAGGCTTTCCATTATGGTAGTGATAAAGTGGAGCACGATGCGGGTGAACATATCCTTTTATAAAGTATTATAGTTTTTCCCGAATAAATTATTTTAGGGCATTTGGCATGCATGCACGGATAAAAACACCATAAAAATTAGTAAAGTTATAGCAACCTTCAGATACGTGCCAGATACAGTCTGAAACATTGCAGAGGAGGTTACCTGCCCAATCAAAAGCAATATTCTTGTGTTTGTTGTGCATCGAGCTGAAAATTTGACAAAAAGCTTCGGGTGTATTCTCGTCAGTAAAAGACTACTCTTGTTTTAAACATTCAGTACTCCCGGGGGTGCTGATGTGAGGCTATTTTTGTAGTTGGATTCACTAGCCTGTAGCGGCATCATCGCGATCGCAATCATCAGCGCCACTATCATCCACATCTTTCCACCACTATCATCATCAGTGGACTGGCACATCAGCAGTGCCACGCGCCTCGCGAGAAGGAAACTAGATCGAACACGACCGTGCAGCTGGGCGGCAGCTTGTCCACGCCGCTCGCACTCCTGGCCGGGCCTACGCGCACCAATAAAATGTGGGAAGCCTCATCAACCACAACGACCGAGTCTGCTTCCTACAAGTGGTGACCCGGAGGTTCCGCGCCTGATACCCGGCCAGCGGCACACCGACATGGTGACGTGGGGGGACCCGCCGATACCAGCGTTCGAGCCACGGCACCTCAGGGGATGGTTCTTTAAGTTCGAGGCTACCCTCTTGCTAAACCACGTCACTGTACAGCCTCTGAAGAACTCCATCCTTTGGGAGACGCTTCCGCCCGAGCTCCGCTGCGTCCTCGTCCTCCCACCGCCCAGCGCCACCCGCTACGACGACCTTCGCGCTGCCGTGCTCGCGCACTACGGCCTCACGGACGACCTGTTTCGGCCCGCACCAGAGGAGGTACACGCACGCTCTGCGTTCACACAGCAGCCGCCCATTGTACCCTCTGCGCTATCGCCTTCGTCCGCGGCCACTAGTATCGGCCACCTAGACGCCACCTCCAGCGCGGCAGCCGCCCCTACACCGACGACACTTGTAGCAGACGACGTCACGGAAAAGTCACAGCCCGCCTCGGCCCCTTCTTCCGCCTCATGCGAGGGCTCTGGTGAGCTATTTTCCGGTGTTACCCCGAAATCCGTTCCAACCTCATCGCCCGCTACGCCACCATCGCTCGTCATATGCCCCGCTAAGTTGACAGACTGCCCTGCTCCACTGCAGTCGCAGCATGACTCACGCGAGACGTACGTCGTGGCATCCAAAGCCAAGCCAGACGAACTGACGTCTCTCACAGTGCCGCCGTCAACGCCTAAGCCGAAATCTCAAGGGAGTGAAGCCGCTAACCATGCCGACAACGTTCCGGCTTCCCAACCTTTAGAACAACACACCCAAATCCTTGCTGAAGAGCCCGTTGACAAGGCATCTACGACTACAGCGCAGCTGCATGCGTTGCAAGAGCTTTCTCGCGTACACGACCAGCAAGTGCTCACAAAGCCCGGCGCTCCGGTAATACGCTCCCAAGTGCGTAACGGCTCTATGTCGCCACCAGTTCAGCGTGCTTCCGCCAAGCGGCAACGACATCGCCCTAAGCACCTGTTGCCAAGACAAGCTGCATCACGAGCACTCCTGAGGCGCACTCCGACAAGCCATCAGCGCAGTCCTGCCCAGCACCGTTCATACACGCGCTGTCAACGGCGACTGCTGTTTTGGGCCCATCATCGCCATTCCGGGTCTCGGGCGCCTCGAACTCACGCCACGAAGCGGCTGCACTCGAACCAGTGCTCAAAACGTCGCCGTCAAGGCTATAAACCTGCTCGTACTAGCAGCCGAACGCAAGCGGACATTCGTCACAAAGGGCTGCGCGTAGAGCGCCGGATCTGCAAACATCGCCTTGTCGTCCGCGCAGCGGCCGCAGCTCGCGTTACTCTTTCTTCGGGGCTGCTCCACCCTGCGCCAACCCGTCCCAACCCCCACTCCCAGCCTCGTCCACCAGAGGTTTCCCCACATCCCGGACGCTATCTCGCCGACGACCAGGAACGTGCCGTTAGTCAATCCCTGCCACCTGACCACTGCCTGCGCACGGACTCTTCCTGACAACGGACAAATTGTGCATACCTGTACATAGTTTGTTTCCCGCCACACTTGTTATACATCTGTCATCTTAACGCGCTACGCGCTAGGGGGGGAGCCCTGTAGCGGCATCATCGCGATCGCAATCATCAGCGCCACTATCATCCACATCCTTTCACCACTACCATCATCAGTGGACTGGCACATCAGCAGTGCCACGCGCCTCGCGAGAAGGAAACTAGATCGAACACGACCGTGCAGCTGGGAGGCAGCGTGTCCACGCCGCTCGCACTCCTGGCCGGGCCTACGCGCACCAATAAAATGTGGGAAGCCTCATCAACCACAACGACCGAGTCTGCTTCCTACACACTAGACAATCCACGTGCAGTGTGCGGAGGATTGTTAATGATTTATGCTATATACTCAAGCAAGCCGTGCCCCATTCGTACAAGCATACTAAAAATGAATGCTCTCAGTGCCGTATACGCAATCTAAGCGCATAATGCTGGAAAAATAACATCCTGAATAGAGTACACTGTCTCAGTTGTGTCACCTTTCCTATCCAATCCTAGGTGCATTTTAGTGATGTACACCTGCTTATCATTGGCAGCGTACACTTTGCCACGGAAGCCCTTTATGTCGCCCATGAATATCCCGTAATACTCTCCGAAGCTCCCTGCGAAAAGCAACACAAGTTCACGAATATATCGTTTGTGTACGCACAAGCATGTAATTACCCAAACTATGCCATTGCGTGTTTTTATTGCCCATTTTACACAACCCCATTAAAAGGCTGTTTTGTAGATAACCACAATTACCCACCGCATGATAAAAAACTCATGTCTCCGAAAGCACGTCTACAAAAATGTATTTTCTAACAGTGGGTTAACCATACCTTGGGGTAAATCGTTCAAACAAAATGTGAAAAGTCGCGTCCAGTCACAAAATCCTTCGAGCTAGGTTTTCGTAATTCTTCATAGGACCATCGTCAACGCGAAGCCATCGCACTCTCAAACTTACATCAATATTTGCATTAACGAATCCATTCACACAATTTCTTGCGTCGCCCAATACATTGGTGGAATGCTTATTCAGGTAGTCTTCATGCGGTACCGCAAGAGGATTTTTTGGAAGCCGCACAGACGTACTAGTGTTCGCACCTTCATGTGTTTTTCCTCCGTCTTCACCTTGTCTATTAGTGTATAATGTCACTGAAAATAATCAATACCTTTTATTTTGCAGTTATGTACCGGCGGATTCAATCACACTTGTTTGATTGTTATTTTTTTATATTCATTGTTTGTCTTCAACGAGGCATGGCATTGATTGTGAGTTATCTGACATCTGCATTGTACAAATCATTTTGCTCCCACTCCTACTGCAGCTCTATTGAGGGCTGAAGGTTTTGAAATAGACAAAAACAGTACAAACAATTTTGAGAGATGGGGTAACATATGCTTCTCTGTCGTTTTTACTTTTGTAGTGCGCGCTGGTAACTCTAAAGTCATTATGTGAAATTATATCTACATAAAAGATAATATGACGGTTGTATTTGCTTTGTATTAGCTTCCTTTTTTTCGCTATCGTTTCTTTGTCTCTTGGAGGAGATTACATTGGCCGCCTGCTTCTCTGAAAACCCCGTGATTGTGTCTCCTTCTGCGCTTTTGTTTCTTCGAGTTACCGAATGAATTATGCAAGCAAGCACGCTGGCACATGTCACAGCTTCTCTAGAATCAAGCTTCTCCGCGGCTGGTGTCCGCCTGTTCTACATAAGCGCCATCACGTTTGCGTGTCACGTGGCACGCACTATTCCACAAATTTGCATGTAAAATTAATGGTTTTTGGTATACTGTGAATCGAGAACCTCTGAGATCCCTATTCCTTGCCAGCGCCCAAAAGCGGTATATCTCACGAGGAAAGGACGAACAACAACAGAAATGTTTTTTGGTTTTACTCCTGGTGACAGGGTGGCGCATTTTGCTGCCATTGTGTGGAGAACCAGACTCGAATCACATCGCATCACACATGTGTTTCGTATTTATTGCTTCTTGTAAAGGCCGTTTCCTCGACCGGACGACTACTACTACGAAAACTATGCTTCTCCACAGAATATGACACCTAAAGCTTAGCCTTAAAAATGAGTAGTAGTGTTTGTATTGCATAGATCTGCGAATTCGGATTGATCAGTGAACAAATCGCACTTTAAAGAAACAACAGACGCCACTGTAAAAAACATTTTCTGCATAAAATTCTGGTTTATTACCAAATCTTGCACTTTTACAGAAGCTACGTCACACGCCGGAAGCCTAGCCAATCAATACGGCCCAAAAATTCAACTTCTCAACTACCGCAGAATGTTTCAACTTGTCGATGCTTCCGTCTTTCCACTGCAGCCTCTACAGCTAATCGTTCTCCTTGGCGGGGCGGCTACACCTCCCTTGTGACATATGTATAGAAAGTTGTAAACCAGTGGCGACGAAAACTTAATTTGTGGAAATGAAACCGCGGTAAGAATCTTGCGAGGGGATACATTATGCGGACAAAAGGACGCGGCTGTCCTTATGGCCACAACGCTACCCTGAGAACGACGTGCTTGAGGATAGCGTTCTTACAAAAGGCGGGTATGAAGGAACAGAAATACCTTCTATCTTCATGGCAAGCAGCACAACAGCGAGAAAGGCAAAGTCTGGGGCCTTCATGGCTTGGCGCAGTTTCTGGCTGCAGTGGGAACAACTGGGAGGCAGTGTCGCCGCACTGAGTCCTGCGAAGGAAACCAACAGCAATTTTAAAGGTGGTTGGCTTTGTTAGGCCACCTAAATGCGAAACATTTGGTCTGTCTGTCTGTCTGTCTGTCTGTCTGTCTGTCTGTCGGTCTGTCCGTCTCTGTCCGTCCGTCCCTTGATACAGCCTCAGAGACAATGGTTAAAATACATTCATACGCAAGTTTTTTTTAGACAAAACCTTTCAGAAATATTAAATCTGGGAGGGTTTATGATCGATCGCACTTGTGAGCACTTATATTCGTCATTTCCTTTAACGTTCAGCTTCGCGTGTCTTTGTTGTATCAGTAGCTTCATGACGTAGTTTGAATGAGTGAATGACATAATGCATGTTCGTAGCACAAGCTCCCGTCTCGGTTTGTAGCGCAGTGGGAAGAGCGCCGCATACCACTCGCTGCGGCCAGAGGGTCGTGGAATCGAAACCGGGTGCCGGCTATTTGGTTTTATAGTGGACTGCGCTGACATCAGCCCAGACGCTGACGTGGCTGAAGAGACGCGCATGCGCTGTAGATTGCGGACGACGGACTACGACAACGACGGAGGGTGGGAAACAGTCCCGAGCATGAGATGCTTCGGATCTAAAAGAAAACATTAGGCTTATTTAAGATCGAAATAAGTACATGATACATCGTTTATACCAGCAGTGTGCATTGAACTAGAAATAGGTCTCGGCTTAACATTTGAGGCAAAAAATAAAAAGAACGCGTCAGAAATAAACTTTTTTACCAAAGATACAAAAAAGGGCACGTGCTCGAGCCTTGACTTAGAGGCTCGACCCCCGCCAAACAGTACGAAAAGGCCCCAACGGGTGGCGCACGAGAAGTGTGAACGCTAGAAATTTCAAACGATCATAGCATATTTCCATCGCATTCATCGGGGGAGAAGGGGGGCGGGTCGGCGATAGGGACAGGGAAGAGTGCAAAAGTGTGAGGGAAAGAAGAGAGTGCTAACGCGGCAAGCGCACCAGAGGACTACCGTCTTTCGACTACATTTGCACAGGAGCGAGTGGATACAATACCACTTTTTCTTACTAAAACCCTCACTTTCGCGTGCATGAGGGTGGAGACAAACTACTACAGTTCTGATCGCATTGAACGAACTATGCTTTAGGATGGTGTCAGTGCTTTTGCGTTTTATTTACTTCACAATAACCAATTCTTTGTTTTTTCTCTAATAAAAAAAATTCGCCCCTCTCCATTGTACGTTCTGTGCTCCTTGATAATAGTGAACCTCAAGGGACGCATTTTTTAGCTCCTGCCGCACATTTATTATGCTGAAATGTTGCTACTCTCAACCTAACGTGACCACACTTCTTTGAGGATTGTTTGCCAGCTATTCCACGATTTATTGTGACTGCAGCCCTGTGGACAGGGTGCTTTTAACCTAGGCTCCCGAGCATTGCGGAGAAGACCTGGCTGACAACGTATGCAAAACAGAAAGGCACCACATAATATCAAGCCCAGAGTTCATAACTTTGTATTTGTAGGGCCCATAATATATTTTTAAAAAGGCATATTACCACACTGACCTGCACATAAACTTCCACATATGAATCATCATGCGTGCCTGATGAGCTTGTTGGCGTGCATGTGTACCCGCATCATCTAACTTTGCGCGCTTTCTGGAGACCGCATAAAATTGGTCGGCATTGCCCCGTTTACATAGCAGTGGAGAAAAATAACTAAATGAGCGCGAAGAGTAGACTGAGGCACTTTGCCAGTCGAAGTTTAACCAAAGGCGCAGTGAAGCGTCTGGCGTATTAACGTCGTTTTAACCTTTATATGGAACACTAACAAGGTTCTGATCTTGGTAGTGTGCAGAGGAAGGGATATGCAGAGGAATATGCACAGGAAGGGACAACACGCTTCGGAACAATATGTTGTTATTAGATGCGACACTGAGAGCATCTCTTGTCGGCGGCCCTGTTCTTCCTGCGTGGGTCCGTTGTTGTCCGCACCGCTGCCTTCCTGCGTGCGTCCGTTGTTGTTGTCCGCAACGCTCCTGCGTGCGTCCGTTGTTGTTGTCCGCAAGGATGCGTCAATCCTCCACTCTCCCCCTCTCCTCTCCGATAGCGAACACACTCTCGCGAGGGGCATTGGATTGGATTCGATTGGATTGGCTTGGATGGGATTGGATTGGATTTGGACTGGATTTGATTAAAGTACATTGTGTTGAATTGTGTTGCGTCATAGCCTTGGCAGACGCACTGGCGCCGGCACGTGCCCAGGTGACAGCGAGCCCTCTCTCTCAACATCTGCGTGTGTGCAGCCAGCGCGCTCTCACTCCGCCGGTGGGCGGCGCTACGCGCGGTGCTGCGCGCGGTGCTGCGCATGTCCAGTACTCTCTCTCTCCGCGGTCTCCTCTCCTTCGGGCGCGCTGCGCATATAACCGGTGTGCCGTCGACCTTTTGGTCGACGGTTGCTCTCCGCTTGCGCTTGGACCCCCTCAGCGTCGCATCACACCAGGGTTCCCGCGAGGGGAGGTGGGCGCAATTTAAAAAAAAACATGGTCGACTTCTCGTTCATAGGAATCGGTAAAGTTGTTTGTGCGGAGTGAAACAAAAATGCTGTCGGTGCCTCTTTCATACGAATCGGTAAAACACGAAAGGGAAACGTTTCTTCACAGGAGCATTTATTGTGCTTCCAAATGAGCGTACACATGACTATTTATATTACGTCGGTATGTCACCGTTAGACGCAATAAAGTTAGACACTGGATTGTACGTGCCTAACATTGCGTTAATCCGACTGTAACCACAGCCCCTTTAAGACCGTGCGAACGCAACGGAACCGAAACCGAAAGCAGTAGTTGACGGAGGGTGCCTCAATTCACCCGCGTCCCGCGGACACAAAGACTCTGGAATCGAGGCGCCAATTGTCGGTTCTCATTGGTGTCGTGATGAACTACTTCCCCTAACTTCTCCTAAATGGCAGCATCTCGTAGACGGAACCTGAATGAGGAAAGTAGTGATAAATATTCTTGCGCTTGATTTCGTAGTGCAGTGGACAGAGCTCTGGATACCTGCCGCTTCCGAAAGAGAGTTCGTGGGTCGAATCCGGGCGCAGCTGCGTCAATTGAACTTTTCTTCGCGACGTCATTTCCGTGATGGATTTAACGCCGGTGAGATCTTGGTTTACCCGGGCACAAAACACTTTCGTATGAAAAGGACGAGTGTTAAAGACGATGAACACAATGTAATAAGGAATTGAAAAAGGGTTGAAGCTACACTTCGGGAAAAAGCATTGATATATGTTTTTGACTACTGCTATGACAGGGAAATCCAGAAGTAGAGTACAAAGACTTTAATACTCTTGATACAAACATGCGGTGATGAATTTGGTAGGAATTGTCGGTGACAGGAAGGGAGAATATGGGTGAGAAATCAAAGTACCTGAATGTTACCAGTTCTTTCAGAAGAGTTTGGCAGCCAGAATAGCGGAAGGATTGCAAGGAGCACTGGATGGCTCGCTTCACTTTCAGGCGGAACGGTTTGAGGCACAATGAGAAAGGGGCGCAGGGAAAAGACGACTACTAGAGCCGAAAGCGGAGTGGACGTTGAAAAGGAATGAGTGAAGACAAGTGGTGAAGGGGACTAGAGTTGGGTTGCCCTAAAAGAGAGGAAGAGGGAGAAGTGGTGGATTGCCTTGGCATACGGCGGAATGACAGTTGGCACCGTGAAGTAGAGTTTGCGGGATGGGGGGAATATGGGAAGAATATGAGGGTCAATGATTGTAGTATATGTAAAAGAGGACGGGCGGAAGGTACAAAAGGGGACAATATGGAGAAGAGCGAGAGTGGCGCGAGGATTGTACGGAGAAGTGCAAGAGCCGCACGTCTTAAAGATAACTTGATGCCACGATATCAGAAAGAAACAATTATTCGTGTGTCAAGTGCGTAATTATTCCACCTGAACTCCAACCAGTGCAGCTGACGAACTCACTCCTGCTTTTCGACACACCAGATGGCCGTCAGACCAATGTATGGAGGGGTGGGCAATGGCATCGTCCACACGGGTCTAGTTAGCCGTGCTATACCGTCTCTAAATCGTAAATGATTTATGTTACGGAGGCGCGACTTCCGTCGGTTTTAGCCGGGCTCGTCGCCTTTGGTGATAGATTGCATGCCCCAGGGACTAGTGTTTTTGTTGCCCTACTAACTTGACGGATCATGTACAAGGATTCCACCCAGCCTACTTGAAAGATACGGCGTGTGGACAGTTCAGTGTGGATTACGTGCGACGTGTGCCGGACACTGAAATCGTTTGCGTTCCGCGTTGGCATCCTCTGGATCCGCCGTAGCACGCCCACCCACGTTGACACCCACTTGGCTGCTCATACTCCGCAAGTAATTTAGCTGTTATGGCTTCTCCAGTTGTCACTTCAGGAAACTCGTCTACTAAAAAAGTCGCGTCGGCGTAACGCGTGTGCCCCGCTTCCTCCTCGTGGGACTGACCTTCCTTGTGGCCCAACCGGACGCGAGGAGGTGACGCTCCAGAGAATACGCCTGTGCGTTGCGCTCACGCCCGCTGTTTGTGCAACATCAACTTTGACTCATTCAACCTGTCGTACTGCTTTGCTTGCGTTGTGGAAGCAACATTGAACCACCTCTGAGGGACATGTCCGGATTCCAGCCAGCATCAACCCGGCACATGATAGCCACGGGATATCGTGCCGGCCGTCCTTCCGATAATCATTGGCAAACGCGTGGTACTCGCCACAAGCAAGTGTTGGACATCATTGATAATACGGGTGTTAGCCGTATTATTGAGCTCGTGCTGCCGATTGTATTGGACCACCCTTTATCGCTATTCAGTATCTCTCTCTTTATACTTACATGAAAACTTGAATCGTTGTCAACTTGAATCATTGCGTTCTTGGTGGTGGTGTTGTATAAAGAGCAATAAAAAGGAGGTTCCACAGAGTAAATGTGAACTGAATAGCCTTTACCTATGCAAAATAAAATCGTTAAAAAACTACAGGGGTACTTGTACAGTTTTGCGGAAAAGCTCTGACGATCTGTTCACCACTCCACACACACCACACGGTGTATGTATGGCATAAATGGTATTGTATAAGCTATTTTCAGAAAAGTTCAAAGATAAAAAGCAGTGACTTGTAATAAACAAGCTGTGCATTTAGGCCTTTCTGCGTGCTCATTCCTGTAAGAAGTTCGTCTACCTTTCATTTGAGCGGAAGTTAGCGTGGTATGCTCGCAGAGATGGACGCAGGAAAAAAACGTATACTCACACGAGAAGGAAGCGCCTCTCGAAAAATTTCATGTTTTATCCCTGTGTCCGCCTCGGTGAGCATATCAAGAGCAAGTTCCCTTCAAAAGCATGTTACCCGAACTAAACCGGTATCAAGCGTTCATCGGCTTATTTATTTGTAATCGAATTTCTGCAGAAAGGCATGATGAACGTAACTACTGAACTAATTACTTGTTCTCCGCAGTGGACTTTGGTATTCCTGTGCGGGTATAGCCGTGTAAAGAACGCTGTGCTCGTGTGCAGTCCCTGCGCTTGTGTCTACCAACCAAGGGCCTCTTATGCACGTTCCACGGTACTAGTGTATCCTAAGTAGAGTATGTGAACTGTAGAGATACGTCATCACCTACGGCCCGAGCGGACAGTACCGAGCTTCTTGGAGGTATACTACGCGTCCAATCATAGCAGCGTGACGGCGCCGAGTCACCATGGAACGAACAGTCCAAATGTTTACATGCCCCAATTTCAACATACCGACAGGGTGGCTCTTGCCCAGGTGCGGCAGTTGTTGAATCGGTTAGTATAACTACTGAACAACTTTATTAGTTACAATTATGAATCAATCATTTTATCGATCGATCTATTGACCAATCCATCAACTAATCAATCCATTGAAGAAATCAATCACTTCAGCCGTCCTAGTTCTGGCCGTGCCAAACAATGTAAAACGCCTACAGAAAATATCAGCAGGTGGTCAATGAAAAGTCATAAACATATTTAATTATGTTGAATCAATTACAATCAACTAAAATTTTATTCCCATAATCGATCAAGAGCAGAATTTGGCACTGCCAATTTAATTTCATCTTTAAGGGGTTTTGTTGTGTGGCCCCCCAACATTGCGTGAATGTGCAACTAAAATGCGTACGAGCACAAATTTACGAATGCGTGGACTGGTACGAAAGTTGTCAATACTGATACCGGCATTAGTTTCCTCGTTTTTACAACCGGAAGAACGTGCCCGCAAAGCTTTATTTTATATGTACGTTCCAAAGCGCCGTGGTGCGAGAAGCTATGGGATGAGGAGAGGCGACAAAACCACAGTGGTAAAACTATGTCAGATCTCTCGCACCCGCCGTAGTATATCTGGTGATGGAAGTTTCGTCAGTGAAGAGGGAAAATGGCTCTGGTTTAACACTTCCAGTTATTGTTACCAAGAGCGAAAACAAAGGTTATGCGTGCAGTTCTTTCTAAACGTTTGCTATTCATTTACATTACGCAGCTTGGCGCCCATTTAAATCTATTGGATAATTGTTATCAGCTTTTCGCTGGCGAGTAAGGGCACGCTCAGACAACCCAGTCGCCGCACTATCAATGACGAGACTGAGAGACCAGGCGCCGGCTAACCAGCCGTAAAACTTCGCCTGGTCACGTGGTTCTCCTGAAGTGAAGGGCGGGCACAGACAGCCCTGCCGTCGCTAAGCGATAAAGCGCAGACGAAGCAGCCATTTTAAACTCACCCAGTCACGTGATACCGCCTCAGCGAGGCGCCGAGCAAACGAAGCGATAAAAAATGCGCAACTTTCACGAACGACTGAATGTCACTTGCGACGCGATGAGCCACCTTCATATATGTACCCTGGAGCTTTATCTCAAAAACAACCAGCCGTCACCGCATCACAAACACTACCGATGTCATGGTCCTCATTTTACATTACTGGCTGTCGTATGGGGAGACAAGCATATCAAGCAGAGTAATAACGCAGGTCAGTGTTGCAGCAACGGTTGTTTTTTTCAGTGAATTTCTCAACGCAGGCAACGCGAACGGCTGAGGCAGTAACAAATGAATAAACATTTACGGCAGGAAACCCAACTTACCAGTGAAGGTTTTGGTTGGTTGGTAGCCCGGTATCCGTGACACAAATCGCCTCTACCTTGCTCTCAGCGTCGTCGTCTTCGATTTCTTTTCATCAGACCACGCCATTCATACCCATCTTCGGAGTTTGAAGATAGCGGTTGGGAATAACTAATTATGTCGAGTGGCCCTTTAGAAATTTTTCGAAGGCATTCCACAGTCATAAAAAAAACGCGGGAGAAGTAGCACTTAAAAACGACGCACGTATATTGTTAAGAAATCGTTATCATCGTCGTCGTCATCATCATCATCATCAGCAGCAGCAGCAGCATCAGGCTATCTACGCCCACTGCAAGGAAAAGGCATCTCCCATTATTCTCCACTTACCCTTGTCCCGTGCTAACTGCGACCAATTTCTCTCCGCAAACTTTTTCATCTCATCTGCCCATATAACTTTCTGCCACCCCCAGCAACGCTTGCCTTCCCTATGTATACACTGTGTTACCCTAATGACCAACGGTTATCTGGCCTTCACATTACATGCCCTGCCCACGTCCATTTCTTCATCTTAATTTCTACTAATATGGCCTTAACACGCGCTTGTTTCCTGCCCTACTCCGCTCTCTTCTTCTCCATTAATGTTACACCTACCCTCTTCTGCTCCATTGCCCGCTGAGTCGTTCACAATATAAGTTCCTCTTAGTGAGCCTCAACGTTTCTGCCCCGTAGGTGAGTACCGGTGAGATTCAGCTGTCACACACTTTCCTCTTCAGGGAAAATGGTGGGCTGCGATTCATTATCTGAGAATGCCCATTCTTAAGAAATGGAATTGAATAAATACATCCTAATTATTTTGCAGTCTCATATTCTCTCGTGGTAGCTTGAAAAGTGCAGTGTATTATCTACGAGATTGCATAAGAAAAATACTTTTTTTTCTTTACAATTTCAAATATACAAGCAACGAAACGCGAGAAAGAATACTAGAAATATTAGCACAACCATGGGGAATTTGGCAATCTAGTTTTATCACCGAAGCAGGCGCTAATGTACACTGCCGAGTAGGAGGCATTGTGATGAGGTGTGTATGCCGCTTTTCCATACCGCCCAATCTCCATGAATAGTATGGGTGTGACCCACGAAGAAGAAGAAGAGAAGGGGTTTGTTCTCGGAGGCAGCAAGACGGCCACACTCCCGGTGTAGGCCCGAGGACCGTCGCCAGCTCTCCCGTCTGAGCCACTGCCCGGACTGCCAACGAGACGACGGCCAAAGAGACGACAAAAAGCTGTTGCGTCCGGCGGAGTGAGCGGTGTTCTGGTGGCGTGGACCGCGGGCAGCGAGGCGTCGCCGTGGGGCAGGCCTACGCCTTTCCGTCCCGCCGCTAGCCATCGGCCACCGTCACGTGGTTGTCCAGGGAGACACCTCCACAACGACTCGACCAACCTTCCCCGTGGCCAGCTGGAGAAGTGCGGTTCCGAGTCGTTACATCCAGACCGACTCATCTCTGCAATCCCCGTCTGTGAGCGTATGACTTGATGACTTTGTCTGCAATCATCCGCACCTGTGATTTCCGCGTGTAGTTTGTAGCTTTATACATCAACCCAGTTATTACAGTTGGTGTGTGTGCATTTGCGAAAGCGCAGTCCAGGCTCGTGACTCTCTGCGCGGTCCGGCCTAACATTCATTACAGATATATTAAAAGCTAGTGGCACATGAGCATGGCTGCGCACTGTGGGGACTTTTCGCTTCCATTGCTCTACAAGCCCAGCGCTTCCTTTTACCATCTTCTGCTTTGGTTTAAAGGAGCCGCGAAGAGAAAATACAACTTATTTTAATTTGAAAGAGCTAGGTTTCGGTATCTCAATGAGCTCCATTACAGCCACAGAATATGTTTTTTAACGAAAAAAAAAGAAAAGTATTTAAAAATTCAAATTTTGCGCCACAGTGACGAGTTATGATCAAGTACGACGTCATACGGGCCAACAATAAAACAATTTTCAGTGTGTTAACTGCACGTTAGCATTCAAGTGATGCGGTAAAATGAAACTAGAGGCCCCATTACAGACGTCCAGTCGTGTGTCGTCGCGGCACGTCAGTTAGGCGGCCGCCAATCGCACGGAGAAGGTTCCGGCGACGTCAGGGAAAAGTTGTGGGAAGTTCGCTAGGGGGGTCGAGACTGCTTCACACGTTTTCTTTAATACCTCTGTTATTTGTTCGAAGATTGCGATGATATTGGTATCATTGTTATCGGGACTAAGCAGTCTTTCTAATAAACCAAACTTGTATTTTGTCTTCACGGCTCCTTTAAGCGCCACAGCTGTTCTTTCGAGCAGCCGATAAAGAAATTCGTGGTTCGGCCTGCAATGCCCAGTTTTGCTGTAGCGTGGTTGTAACCCTTAAAAGGCCAATTTTAAAGTATTTGTAATCATAACAAATTTTTTCCCGACTCCAGAAATTTTCCGTACCTAGAAATTGTGTTGGCCTTTGTACGCCGCATTTTTCGCGTAACTAAAGGTTGCTTGGCAGCTTCCACGCAGTTTTGTGTGCGTGGGGCAGGATTTTCTTCGTTTAACTACCGCTCTCTGTTTCGCCAGAAGGGCAGAACTTACCATCCAGGGCAACAGTAAAAACGGTAAATTCATTACTGTTGTGGAACTAAGTAAAGTAATGGCTCACTTTTGCAGTCAAATACTTTAGTAATTTAATAAATGCACATCACGGTAAATTTTATCTCAGAAGTTGTTAAATTACTTCCGAAATTATTTTCCCAAAAACATGCGGCTGCTAACCTAAAGCATGTTTTATACCTCCTGGTTGTACAGTTTTGTAAGATCACTCGTGGCACGGCCGCTCGATGGTTTTTTCATCGAGCGACCATGCTCGTGGGGTCATTTTGTTCGAAACCATGTCTTGCGTGTAAAAGGGTTCCGCCGTTGCTGCGGTTGTGCGAACACCATTCCCGAAATTTAGTAGCTAGGTGTTTCGATTGGTCATGAGTTCGAAAAGACGCCCATGGTCTAGACGGTTCTTGGTAAGCGAATACCGCCTCATTGGACTGCTTTAGCATACCGCGTAGTGTGCGCTACGCTAAATCTATCGCGTACCATAATGCGGCTGCGCATGCGCGCGCAGGCACGCTGTTTCTTCCGCCGGTCGTCGGCACGAAAAACATATTTTAGCTTAGTGGCACCCATTCAAGCGCACGGCTTCACCATGAAAATACTTTACTCCTTTAATAGAATTTTCGCTGTCTATAACACCCTCGTATCATGGCAAAAGCACAAGACACCTCTTAAGGGGTGCTAAAAACGACAAAACACCCTTAAAAAGGGCGCCCCAAGAGCAATAATGGCCAATCATTAGTGACCGATGTGTTCAAACTTGGCAATACCTCAGCTGCCATTATTGGCTGGTGTTTTGGGAAGCGTGAGAAGCCGGAAATTGGTGAAGATCTGGAAGGAAGCTGAAGATCTGGAAAAGCGTAGTGCAATGATCCTGCCTCTACACCATTTTCCAGAAGCAGCTGGGAAAGGTGAAAATACTCGCAAATCAGTTCTCTCAGCGGCCCGCGCTCCTTCCGCTTTCCGCGGGCCAGCGTTGCCTGTGCGCGCAGGGCTGTTAACATCGCTCGGCGCTGTGTCACTAGAGTGTACATCCAGCGGCCATGGTGGCGTGCTCTGCTGCGAAGTACAAAAGTGTTTCTCATCGTGTGCATAGTTTTTGCGGAACTTTCAACTGGTTTAGCCAATGCTGCGACGCCGTTCAAGGTGCTAACGTCGCTTGGTCAGCACTGTGCAGTGGTGTGTTATGGAGCAGCCAGAGAAAGCGAGAAAAAGTCGCCGACAGCACATATCGGTGCGACACTGCCTGGAGAAAACTTAGTGCGGTTGCGACATGTTTTTGCAGCATCGCTTCCCAAGGGGCACCGAGTTTAAACATCGGTGGATGTTGTTGATAAACCGCAAAGACTTTGCACCAACTACCAACTCCAGGGTCTGTTTGCTGCACTTCTTGGACGCAAGCAGACGGAGCAAAATCCATATATTCACACGCAAAGCTACGAACGGGGTGACAAAACGAACCCCCCTGAATGTTAGGAGTAACTTTATCCCTCACAATACAACATTGATTGATTATAAGATTTAAAGTCCCGACGCTTCATAGCCGAAGAGGGCGCAGTAGTGGAAAGCTCCGGTTCAATTTAAACCACCTGCGGATCTTTACGTGCGCCGATATAATACAACATTACGATAACTTTTGGTTCCTTGTAACCAATTTAAAATAACGTATATTGTTTGGTCACTACGGCCAGTTGCCAATAAACAATCCCGTTTTCATACAATCTAAACTATAAAGTAACGCGTTTTGTTTACTTTTGTTCAGTCGAACGCATTGCACTGCGAAACGATATGAAGGGTAACTTTCTCCTTCGCACACTGCTGGTCGATAGCAGGATACGCAGGCAGCAAAATGTGGAAACACATCTCGAGATACGTGAACGTTTCATTCGGAAAATAGCTGAACCTGTTCACAACGCGGATGAAAGGAAACGTTTCTCATCCTTTTGCGTCGTCACGGAATCTAAAGTAGGACAGCCAAACCCGATTATATCGAACCCGGACAGAGCAAACTATGCTACATATCTAACAAAACCAAACGTGTTTTGAAAATGCATGCTGAACATATTCATTATAACGAAGTTCAGATCGGATATATCGAACAAGGAGCGCCAACAATTGCCACCGAAATGCATGTGATCTGGGAGCGGTGATTGAGATGTTAAGACTCGCATGGAGCTACGTGACGCCAGACACCTTCCGTAGCTGTTTCCGAGACACGGGATTCACGACGGAGCCCATCCAGCCAGCCAATATTGCTTCGATATTGAATGACATGGACTTGAAGTAATGCTAACGACGTGTCTGCCAAAAAGAAAGTGAAAACGAAAATCACCGCTATTTTGCAAGTACGCTGTTAAGGCAGAAAGTAGCTTTATTGCATGAAATAAATAGGTTGTTTTGTGTGAGGTAATGGCGTACTTTAAGGCTAATCCTTGGATTAATCGTGATATTATTAATCTGGTACGGAAAATTAAGCGAATAAAAAAACGGGGAACTAATGAAAACCTTCATAACCTAAAGCTCTTGCTATCTCAGAAAATTCGCTCGAGCAAAACATTTTACTTCTCAAATACTTTTACCCAGTTTTTAAAAACAAATCCATCTAAATTCTGGCGCCACCTCAGCTCTAAAAAACAAAAAACTGTTGACTGAATTAAAATAGGCGAAAGGGTCGTTCG
The DNA here is from genome assembly GCF_048455015.1 of Haemaphysalis longicornis. Taxonomy (NCBI): domain Eukaryota; kingdom Metazoa; phylum Arthropoda; class Arachnida; order Ixodida; family Ixodidae; genus Haemaphysalis; species Haemaphysalis longicornis. Next base: position 10,670,002 of record NW_027526445.1, read on the forward strand.
CGACAATCTGGACATCGCAAATGAATTCAATGTATACTTACATTCTGTTTTTTCAAGGTCCCCTCCTTATGACATACCCAGTTTTAACATGGCAGATATCAGCGCAGAATTTATAACATTTGAAGGCGTTTTTTTGATGCTCCTCAACTTAGATCCAAAATGCTCGTGCGGGCCAGATAACATACCCAATGCTTTTCTGCGCCGCTACGCCGAATCATTAGCTCGCTTTCTGGTTGCTATTTTTTGTTTATCTTTTTCAACTGGCATGGTCCCTTCAGAGTGGCGTGTCGCTCGTCTTGTACCGGTGTTCAACAAAGGGGATAACACATTGCTTCCAAATTATCGGCCCATATCCCTGATAAGCTCTGCTTGTAAGCTCAAGGAGCACATAATTGCTAACTACATAGTTGATTTCCTAGATAAGGGCAACATCCTTTCCCCTTTCCAGCGCGGGTTCCGGAGGGCATTGTCTGTCCTGCACCACTCAATTATTTTCCACTATTCATTCCTTCTCTTCTGTGATTGATGCATCGGGTCAAATTGACGTAATATTCCATGACTTAAGTAAAGCTTTTGATAAAATCTCTCACTCTGGACTAATATTTAAACTAAACAAACTCGATTTTCCTTGTTCGCTTGTGAAATGGATTATATCATACCTTGAACTTCGCGAACAATTTGTTGATTTAAATGGCTTTCACTCTGATAACCTCCCCGTTATTTCCGGCGTCCCCCAAGGCAGCATGCTTGGGCCGCTGCTCTTTCTCATTTATATTAATGATATAACATCTTGTATGAACCAGGATGTGAATATTCCTCTAGTTGCAGATGACTGCTTGCTTTTCAAAAATATTAAAAATGTTAACGATCAGGTCTCACTAAACGAAAGTCTCGATGGCGTGCTCACATGGTGCAACATGTGGGGCATGAAACTAAACCCAGATAAAACAGTGTTCATGCGTAAAACTAACAAAAAGAACCCTCTTGAATACCACTACACAATAAACAACACCCCTGTGAGCTTAACAAATAGCTTTAAATACCTCGGTGTGACGATTACTGGAAACCTGTCCTGGTCGGCTCATGTTGACAATATTTGCGCTTCGGCTAGAAGAAAACTGGGACTCTGAAAACATAAACTTAAACACTCCCCGCCCAACGTTAAATTGTTGGCCTATAATACGTTAATCCGATCGCGCCATGAGTATGCTTCAGTGGTCTGGGACCCGCATACAAAAAAAAGATATTGGCAAGCTCGAACAAATTCAACTGCAAGCTGTTCGGTTTATTTATAACCGTTATCAGAGACACGATTCCCCTACCACTCTCATGCAGAACAACCGAATTCTAACACTAGAATCCCGAAGAAGAATCAACCGCTTAAAATTCCTTGCCGATCTTCGAAACCGCAAACTCCGCATTGACCCATCAATATATCTGACCTGTCTTTCTTCCCGGCCCACTAGGCAATACCACCCCTTTAAATTTACCCCATTGTTCACCCGCACAAACACTCATAAATACTCATTTTTCCCGGAAACAATATTCGATTGGAACAGTCTTCCTGCCTCGGTGTTCACTTCGTCTAATCTGCATGCATCAATTGATCAGATTTTTCACATGTAGGAATTTTTTTGCCGTTTGCCATTTTTATTGGTAGAGATTGTATAATTACATTTTGCCTGATCTGCTATGTTTTTATCTTTCTACTCCTGCTTGGGCCTGATTCTGGCCTGCAGTATTGTCTAAATTAAAAAACAATTTAAGAAAACAGGGGTGTTAAAGCGGAGTTTCTCCCGTCCATCGCACCAGGAAACCTGGAAGCCTTCAGAATAAAATGGTGTTTGGATTGTCGCCAAGATTAAACACGGGACCTCCGAACAACCGGACCAAAGATTGGCCATCCGGCTGTCTGAGGATGCTGATACATTAAAATTACTCTTCGCCGACTCCTACAAACGCAAGCTTTTTGCAGTAGAGTTATGAAGATTGAAGCTTTTCAGGAAATCATATTTTTTCGTGTCCGGAGATAAAAATACTAAGATTGTGCCGCGCGCGCACGTGAGCGCGGGCCTCGTGGCAACCACCCGGTGGTAAACAAAACCAGTAAATTGCCTAGCGCTCACGTAGACGTGCCTCGCGACTAGCAGAGCACTTTAACGTAGCAATAATTACTGACTTCTTATCGGTTATGCTCTGTCTTCATCCGAAAATTCCGCTCTTATTCGTACATTAAACTTCCTTGTGCCTTCCCATTTTCGGGACATCTGCCTCTTTTGGGTTCCAGGTCACAAAGGGTTACAGCCTAATGAACAGGCTGATTCCTTGGCGCGATTGTCGTTAGATGGCCCTCCAGTTGACCTATGCCCTATTCCCTTCATTGTAGCAGGAGCAAGGTTTCGTACCTACCAACGCCTAGCAAGAGTGCAGGAAGGGATCATCACTAATTTTGAAGATTATCCCCATTTAAAACATATTTGTAATACCCGTTTTTGTGAATCTCGACAATGCGAGGTCACATTAGCTACCTTCAGATGTCGAGTCTCCCAACTCGACTTTTATATGCACCGGGCTGGTCTAGCCTCCTCCTCCCGATGTGGTATCTGCGGTGATCAGGAGACTTTAGAGCACTTCCTAATGCATTGCCGCGGTTTCACAATGATGAGGCAAAATCACCTTGCCACGCCATGGCGAAGAATTGGCCTACCTATTTTCATGCCCGTACTACCACCTTTTCGGGCCACATCACTGGGGTATTGGCACCGAGGGGTGGCTGCAGCCATTCATGAGTAACGTTTCCGAGACCAGGCGCCGGACCTGTTAGCTTTGATTATTGCATGTAGTTTTTCCGGTCCAAAAAGGTCAGTTTTTATAGTCAAACATTCACTAACAACTTTCAACCAATTCCATTTTCTTTCATTTTGCCTATAAATAGCGAGATGTATAAGTTTCCGGTGTTTTAAGCAGGCGCATTAGCCCTTTTCACGACCGATTCCTGGCCAATCCCCCGCGTGGGTATAAGCCAAGTCACCAGGAACAACAACAACAACAACTACCGCCCAGCGTTGCCTGTGCCCTTAGTCAAGCAAAGCATACCCACTTCGGGGAAATGGCTAAGATTGCTACAGCCGCCAACAAGATGAAACACGTAGAAAACACCAAGCGCTCGTGTGTGCGTGTCTCGCAGCTTCCCCTACGCACGCTGCTCAAGCCAAGCATACCCACTTATGAAGCTGAGCCAACATTTGCCGAAAAATATACTCCAGGGTACGCAGTAATCGTGGCTACACAAGCGCAGCGAGAGAGTCCAGCGTTCGCCGCAATCATGGCAACACTTGTTCAAAGCGAAGACGACTCGTCAAAGCGCACACCCATTCAAGCTGGTGCCCAATATTATTATTTTCCAAAAAGAATGAAAGAAGCTGACCCTGATAACAACAATGATGGATTGAAGGTCATTGCGGCGGCGAAGACAAAGCAAATCGGCTGAAATCGTTGACGTAAACCGTCGTGATGGGTGCATCAGCTGCACTACCTTCAAGTATTATGAATTAGTGTGAGCTTGCTTGATTTTTTCTTGTTGTTTCCGTTCGCCAGTGTTATATCTCGACCAGCAAACCACGCCCTTCTTAAAAAAAGCTTTCCTTTTTGTTTTCTTCCATTTTACAGTATGTATGTTCTCCTTTATTGTCTTGCATACCCATTTGTACGAAATCGCTTTTAACTAAATAGCCGCCGTAAAAGCCTGGCCAATCCCCATCGTTGGGAAGGGCCACTACCGTACGAGAACCGTAATCGTTATTGTCATCCTCAACGACAACTGAAACATGGCGGACTACCCGAGAGCACGCGAGTTTGCGGCACCAGCCTACGAAAACTGTCCTCCTGTCCGGGCGCCAGTCCCAAAGTCGCCTCCCGCGTCGCCTCCAGTCCAGAAGCAAGACCAACGGCCTTGGAGGCCTGCCCCAGTCCACCCGCCTCAGCCGACGTCTTGGGGAGCCGCACCGGTCCAGCAGCAGCAACCAGGGTCATGGGGGGCTTTACCGGCGGGGCAAGTGGGCGCGGCCGGACCTATCCAACCGGCGCCAGGTCCCGGCGATGCGGGCTACCAAGACAGCGCTAACCTCATTCAGCCGACTGAAGACATAGATAACGAAGGCGACAATAATGCGTGAGTATTGTAACTTTATTATGCCTAGCAATATTTGAAAAAAGGCAGGATTTTCAGCGTACCTTATTTGAAAAACATTTTGTTCATGACCACCGACCATATCAGGGGTGTATTCATTGGTAGGAGGTGTGGCTTATGAGGCTTCAGCTACTCGTAGTTCCTCAAACTCTGCATACCGTATTTTAAATCCTGAAAGTTAAACAAAAAAAGGATACGGAAGTGTTTGTTGCCCCGTTTTGATTACTCTCAAGGCCGCAAGGAATCCCGAAGTACTATTAACCCCAGAAGGCCGTGTCTCGACGATGTTGATTTATAGTAAACATGTTCCCCTCCTGCTCCTGGCGGATACGGTAGCTGGCAAAGGTGGGCAAACATAAGTTCATGTAAAGAGAGATCATGCGAGTGAGCTCGGGGACGGTGTTACGTCGGCGCTATGCGCTTCGTTAGGGCAGCGAAGAATTGTAGATGGCAGAGCGGAGAAGCTCCGGAAACCCACGGGAGTGTGGAGAGAGTTTGTAGTCAATGCGAAAGAACTGCTGAAGCATCTAATGACCGGACACCGCAGGGTAGCCAGAGGGAGCAGTAATGGGCACTCCTTTGGACTGCATCGCAGTCAATCGTAGCTTCTTAAATCTATTTAGCGCAAAACCCAAGGACACTAAACCAGAAAGGAAACGAGATAAGCGCTAACTTTCAGCGGAACTTTCATCTCTGTGGGAGCCGGTAAATATAGGCACAACTGTAGCATTCGGAGCATGCGCCCCAGTAGGACATCACGAGTACGGATATATGTGTCAAACACCGAAACGCTCGAAAAACGATTTCTCTCAGGTAACAAGGACCACCGACGTATTACTGATACAATTATCGCATTTTCGCTTGATATAAAAAAGCTTCCAAGAGTACCCGTGCTGTCGCATCTCTGCTGCTGCCCAGAATCTTAATACCCCCAGAAGTGGCTCACGCCTGCGGGCATCGCAATGCGCGGGCAAATGGGCATTTCCTTTATCATTTATGCGTATGTCCTTTATTTATTTATCGCAGCTTGTTCGCGGTGTGTGAGCAATTCAATTACAGCCGTAATAGCTCCGATGCATGACTATATAATTGGTAGCTCTGGCATAGAGAAGATTCAGCTTACCAATTGTGCCTCCACCTACGGGGCATCCACACGGGTCGTGTGAGAAGACTGATAGACATGATATATTGATCCTAGGTATGGAAATACGGCGCATGTTACGTGGTTGGATGTTGTAAGTCTGGCGGTTCACCAGAGGCCGTCGGATTGCCAAACGCGAGCAGCTTGAACCTGAGGTTCACAAAATCTTTCTTTGATGGAACCGCTGCGAGCCTACATCTTTAGGCGAGAGTGTAAGGCTCCTGTATTTGCAAATGTAAAATTTTTTTAGGCGCTTCTAGTTGGAGAAAGCCGTTGCCAAACATTTGTTAACGGAGGAGCAATGAGCGCCCGTTTACTTCGCCGCAGCAAGGCCCTCTAGCAACCGAGCAGGAGAAGGGAATGTTGCCAGTAAGTAGTACCTACATAAAGAAACGCTTTTTCGTGTTCCGGTTATCAAAGAGTATTTTTTTTAATCCAGTCAACGTATTACAGTACAAACTTTATGTGAATGAGATTACACACGCGGTTGGTCTAGCCACATCTACGATATATCGTCTCGGGAATTTGTTTCCGTTAGATGAGGTCGACAAGTAGCAAGACTACCTGCATTACTACCTATGCAGGTTTTATACAGTGACTATAATGGCTGAGGTTTTTTACGCTCTCCAGACTCCGGAGAGTACATTGTTTTCAAGAAGAGACAACAAGGAGTGCACTATAAAATGCCTAAAAAGGAGCGCCAGGAGCATCAGCACCAATAAACCGGGGTGGTGTTATTGTTATTGCCAAATCCGGTATCTTTTCAAGGAAAAGGGACCTATTACAACTAAACATTCATGGAAATTAACTGTTACTTGTTTTTTTCCGGCTGTGGCAAAAGAAATCACCATAATGCGGTTCAGTTAGTGATACTCAGATTGATTTTATCTGCAGGTTCTGCAAGAATAAAGTGTGCATCTTCGAGTGTTGGCAGCTGTTCATCATGTGGATGGCCGTCACAGGCCTGGTGGTCTACATTGCAAGCTACATTGGCTTTCACCACGGTGGGTTCTATAAAGATAGCTCAATAGGCCCTGTCTCCACCATGGATTCTCAAGTGTAAAAGCTCCTTCGCTTGCTCGCTGGAGTCAAAATGCTAGAATGATGTAATAACAACACCCAAGCTCGACCAGTAGACACAAGGCCATGGCCTTGAATTGCTTCTCGTATTGGTGACAGCAACACCGAGCAACGGGCTATTAAATGTAAAAGTACACCAGTTGGACAAACCTTTTCCAACCGCATGCGTGATACTATAAAGAAGGTCTCCTTCATTCACCCAATTCACTGTGTCAGATGATCCTCTGTCAGATAATCCTGAGCTCTATAATCACGAGGCAGATAACCGTGGGCAGGAATGAATCGCCCTCTTTTGAAGGAGGCTGCGGGTAAACTATGATAGGTGCTCAAAAAGCATTTCTGTTCTCAATGAGCAAGAATCAAGTACCTTCATTATGACTGACCTAAGCGCTTTTCTGGCCTATAGCACTTCATTTGACGAAAATAGAAAAAAACAACATTTGGCCACCTCCGCAGTTGAGATGAAAAAACAGGAAACAGAGAAGCTGGTGGTCTTCACAAGTTTTAACTTGGTTTTTCTTAAGTCTGCTCATGTTATTGGTAGATCGGACGGCGAGGCTGCGTAGCGCTTGCCGTCTCTCTCAACTAGGACACCTTCACGTCAGAGCTTACGTCGTCAGTACAGGCGCAGCCAATCCGCTACACTCGCTTCCTCACACAAAGATCTGTGCACTTCAACTCAGCCACAGTCCAAAGGCAACGCCCGTGCTACAGACCCGCAGATAATGCTGAGGGCCCTTAATGCGATGATAGCAGAATGGGATAGATAGATGCCGATTGCATAACTCGATGGACCCAGGTTGGATTGCGACCACGGGAAGCAGATTTAAAGCAAAGCTTTCTACCTCATACCAAACATTCCACCAGCCAACAGTTCTTTTGTTGCGTGCGGGACAAGAAACTCCCAATGCGGCTGCAGAGGGAAGGACGGTTTACACTCACGGAGCGCAGTGCAGATGGCGCGGCGAATTTAACGCCGCGTTCCCCACGCGCTCACGCTGGCGGCACATCGGCGCGACCCGGCTTTGTCATCTGATTCAGCGACGGTTGTTTTAGGCCTGTTTGGGAGCAGTTTCGCGTCCACTGCGCGCTTCCTCCGCACGGCTTTATTGTATTGTTCGACAGCACCTCCTGGGTAAGCCGGCCAAGACGGAATGAAGTGGTCGTATGGCAAAGATACGTTAACAACGTTAAAGATTTGTTTTCAGGGCACGAAAACAAAATGTAGGCCGCATACAGACATGTGGTCGCGAAACAAACACTACCTTTTTCGCACCGCTTGCAACGAATAGGACTCCGTGTTCTAAATTTGTGAACAGGTATTACAAAAGGCGAAAGGAGCAACTGGTTCTGATAAATAGCGATTATAATATTTCCTTTAAGTTTATCGCAATTCTCGAACTTCCTAAACTAACTAATTTATATCGGTATGAATGGGAAATACTAAGCTCACATGCGGAATTGTTTAGGTGTCATCCTTGTGTCGTGCGGTGATGTAGCCCCGAGCTACCACATCAGGTTGGCTCGGTTCTGCGGTCTCGCATCTTACTCCGTGGGTCTCACACTTAGAATGGCGCTCCTCACTGTTTACGTTCTGCCGACGCCCGTGCGGCCTACAGCGGCGGCGTCCGCCGCTCTAGCCCGTCCATGGGAGACGCTTCTGCGTTCGGGAGGCCGCCCCTGCGATTCCTAGGAAACGGCAGGAAGAATCTCTGGTTTCACTCTTTGTAGAGCAACCTGTGTGAATGTAAGTGTCGTCGCATGCGCAATTGTGGGTTTAGTTTACAGCTTTGCTTTTGAACAACTTTCACATCGTGTATTTGAGCCAATTTTTTCACTGGAGAGCACTTTAACGGCTCCCTTGCTTTCGTAGTTCGCTCGCTGGACCAAAGCAGAGCCACACGACGTTCCGTCGGGGCGGCGCAACCCAGATGCTTCGAAAGCCAAGCGGTTGATATAGTCGTAAGCCTTCGAAACTAAGCAACCACTGGCGCTTCTAATACTTCTCCGTGTTGCTTAGCGCAAAGAAAACAGTAGGTACTCGATGCAAAATATACGTAATTAACTAGCAGGGCCAGCGTTCATTGGGTTAGGAACGCTCGTTTGGTTGTTTTTTACCATAGCACGCGAAAAAAGGTGGCAGCGTAATGCCGTACGTGCGGGAGTTAAAGCAAGCACAAAAAGAACAGAACTCCCGCTGGCGCAGTTTCACACAGAGGGCGCGCGAGCACTGCGAATAGCGGAAATTTAAACTGCATTGGGTGATAGCAGTGATCCGAGAGCGGCTCTGTAGCCTATTATTGCAGATCACTACTCTGCACTTCCGACAGCTTTAACATTCAGTGGAACGGCTTTTCTTTGTTTTCTTGAGGCGCACACTCCTCCCACCTCATAATCTGCTCCTTGCCTTCTCGCCACTTTGCCTCAGACTTATTGGCCAGCATTTTTCTGCTGTGCATTTGTTGTACCGGGTTTTACGCGACACAAGGCACGGCTGAAATCAAGCCTAAACAGCGGCGCTTTTAAGAACAGCGTCGTTTCGTACGTTGAATTTGAGATCAGCGCTAGATCTGAGGGCTGAATTTGCGGTTCTTGGTTATTTTGGTTTACCAATGTTTCAGTAGCGTTGAACGTGATTATGCAGATACAAATTAGCGGAACGAACAATTCATCCTCTGGGGTAAGATGTGGAGGTTCATTAGAACATATTCCTCACGTCTAGACTAGTATTACGAGCAATTAAATAGCACTGACAAGGAGGGGGTAACTTAAAGGAATGTAACTGAAACGAAACACGGATGCCAGTTAAATAGGTTGAAACGACTTTAACATTTTTCGTTGTAATGGACCATCCGGATAAGTTATCAGTTTGAGTTGGAAAGAACTAAAGAGAACTAAATTTAATAACTTACTCGGCTTCTTCCACCCACAAAAGACATATTCTTAACAAAAAAACGCATAATATGTTCAAACTTTGAAATTTCGCGCTACACGGACGTATTATAGCATGAGTTCACCGCATGTTAACCAAACGCTAGCATTCGACTGATAAGGTACAACCTAAGTAGACGCTCCACTGAAGTTCACCCAGTCTCGTTTATGGCGAATTCTGAAAATCGCCGGCCGGCGGTCGAGCTCTAGTCGAACCTTTACAGATGGAGTTGGCTAAAAAAAGAAGACGAGAAATGCACACGAACATATCTTCTTAGCCCAAGACAGCAAACATTTCATAGGCATAAAAGCAGAAAAGGAGTTGCATATCTGGACACAAATACATCTTCGAGCACAGTGGCCAAGCATGATCGACCAGAAAGTGCAGACAAGTAGAAAGTGTTCGACTTGGATGAAGGCAGTCACTGTGACTTTGGCTATACTAATCTTCCACTTTACGGCATTTCTGTCTATGTATACATAAGACTGGCAGGAACCTTAAATTATCTGCGTGCATTAGGGATATTTGGAGCTTTAGAAAAACTTCCAGAGGACGTGTTATGCCTGAGTGGACAGTCTTTTGAAGAAGAGTTTGCTGAAGCATTTGTTGGTACATATTGACTTTAAAGGGACCATGGAAGACTTCGTTCAACTTTTCTTGAAATCCTAAATACTCGCATAATTTATTCAACCAACACATTCAAGATTAGATTAGGCGGTCGCAAAGAACAACGCAGACGACAGGATATTACGTGCCTCGGACGACTAGTTGATGAAACGTCGCGTGACGGTTTAAAATACTATTGCTCTCTTAACAAACCAAACCCGTTTTTTGCTTTTTTTTTCAAGCCGCTTTTTGAAGTCACAGTGACAAATATTGGATCAAAATTTCTAATGCGAATTTTTTTTAGTATCCTTTATTTTGCAAAGCATCTGCTATAGTTTTGCTCAATTTTCACACTACATGGGAATTCCCTTAGAATAACATCGAATACAGCCTGTGCATTTCTTTGAGTATATAGAAGAAAATACGAATACCTGTTACGTAAAGATGCAGTGAATGCTTACCCGAGAACAAGAAAATGGACGTTTTGGCTTGAAAGAGAATCTGTTTCATACATGAATAAATGAATAAATAAAAATAAATAAACAAATAAATAATAAATAATTAGGTAAAAGATAATATATAAATAAATAAATAAATAAATAAATAAATAAATAAATAAATAAATAAATAAATAAATGTAATATTCTTCGTGCCTTTAGTAGCACTACCAGGGCAGCCGATAGGTGTGCGTACCATGGCACCAAAATTATACATGGAAATTAAAAAAAGATTGTCACAACGAAGCTTTTACTGCCTCACTGATATCTTTCGATGTGGCGGAATAACGAACTGCAGGACAGCCAACTGGGCTTCACAAAACAATGATGATAATAAGTAAAGCCACATCAAGTTCCTCAAGCAAACAAAAAAAACGCTTTCCGTGAGCTGGAATTGAACTTCGGTCCCTCGCATTTTGAAGCCCACGTTTATCCAATTGCGCCATTCCCAAACGGTTGAAACCGTTAAAATTTCCGAATTGGACTTGGACTCAAAGTTCATGGGAGAAAATTTCTCTTTTCGACGATTTTTGTCGTTAGATGAAAGGGAGTTTGGTAAGATTGTTAATATTGTATAGTAGTATGGTATAGAAATATGGAGGACAGGTTATTTCTGTTTAGATCAGGTGACTTCATCTTCCTGTCAACTAGCACGAAAAGTTTGCTGCACTACTCTCAGAAACTTTCAAGACTCAAAAAGTATCCATAGCCCGGAAAAACGCCAACGTTATTCTGATTCATAACCGAGCAGATCACGAGGAACCCTAGAACTACACATCCACCAGCCTACTCTTAGTTGTTTACAAGTTGTTAACCAAGTTATTCTTAGCCGCATAGGTGGAAGCCCGGATTCCCGAAAACCCAGAGGGCAGGCTGGGTTTAGACCCACCGCAGTGTCTCAGTGGCTAAGGTGTTGTGCTGCTCAGTGGGAGGACGCGGGTTCGATTCGCGCCCTGTTCGCTGAGAAACAGCGCCAATTTGTCATCGCCTGGGTTTCGCGGTGGTGCACATAGCGAAAGCTATAATGACTTCATTGGCGTAGAGAATTACGTGCCCCCATTAGATGTTCTGTTTGCAGAGATAGAAAAAAAAAGCAGGCACGAGGGAAACTGTGTTTTTCTAGAAACCCTGCGGTAAAAACACTGGCCCACACTAAGGATGTTGCTTCGACTGGTATAACACGCTGCTCAAATATCAGTAAAGGAGTTGCAAACAGATTACAAGAAAAAAATAAACATCTTTTGAGTTTTTTTGCGGACTTCGTGTTTTTCGTCGCAGCGCATCAAATTGGCAATATAGTTTCAGACAAAGATGGCAGGAAAGTAGGTAAAAGTTTTGGACCAAAAAACGGTAATGCGTGAATGATGCTCACGCACTATTGAATACACATATATTGCGTAACTACTTTGCCGTTCCGAACCTCACGTTGGAAACTGCGAGTAGATGCACGTAAGTGCAGCGGGACAAATACTGCTAGAACATTAAAAGAATTACAAGTGTTTGCAAACAACTTGTACGTTTGCATAGCAGGTGGCGCGATCATGGTCTGAAAGCTGCTCATTTTATCGCTTTTTTTTTCAGCACTCCTGGAAGGGAAAGAGGGTAAGTTTTTAAAATTAAGGCGAAGATAAGAATTCAGCTTAGAAACCGAAGGAACAGAGAAAAATCCAATTTAATTATTGCAGGCGTCCTCTCCTTTAGTACGTAGATCGATAGGTACAGCTTAGCATCTAGTACAATTATTCGACAATGCTTGAGTATGTGTTGTTGTTCAGATTTATCTGAACCGTCACCGACACGCTCCCTGAGAAATCACGAGTGGACGAGCATATTCTGAAGAAATATTCAAAATTTATGCTGGAGTGGACATGAAACTGACCAACCAACTGACCAATTAACTGACCAATGTGTCCCTGCTAATATAAATCTCAAGATAAATAATACAACAGTCCCACTACTTGTCTTAAGCAGCGAAAGTAGAAAGCAGCCGCATCAAAGGAATCATTCATTGGCTTATTTAACCGGTAGAACAGGCTTTCGCCGGGGGTTGTGCTGGCTCAGCGGAGAAGGGCGCTGCATTACTGAGCTCAGCGATGTAGCGAACTCTATTCGCGGCCGCGCTGTCCATTGTCTGGACGAAAAACAAGAAAAAAAAAACAGAAAATAAATGTCAGCTAATACTCTTTCTTCGCGGCAACGGACGGCATAATACGATAGCTCTTTTCCCGTCGCTTCCGGGTAACAACCCTTTCCCTCTCCAGCTAGCCCTCTGCGCCTGCCTATACCTTTTCCCACCTTCTGATCCCACCTCCCACCACCGCTCCCTCGCTACCCCTTTACCTCCCTTTGTTCCCGCATAGTAACCCCTATTCCCTCTAGCCCGCTTCCCGTCTGTTTTCATTCCATTACCCGTCTCTTTCCCCCTATCCTCGTCCCTTCCCCTTCTCGCACTCACCTCACTCCTTTTCCCTTTAATCTCCCTCTAACCGTTCAAATGAACGACCCAAGGGTCACGTCGCGAAATCGCCACGCAGAGCCGACGGAACATGCCACAACAAGAGCCGATTGGATACGATGTTCTTGGGCGGTTGTGGTGCCGATTTAAACCACAAGATGGAATTACGGCATAGATGCACTGTGCGCTGCAGAGCATACGTCGCTCTGAATTAGTGAATGGAAGGTCCCCTTCGTCACTAGAAAGGAAGATATGCCGGCAGTGTGTACAGTCGTGGTGACTACTTTTGGAGCATAAACAAGCGGGCTGTCTATGCCCCGTGAAAAAAAAGCTTACGTCGGCCTACCGGACATCAGAAAACGAAGGTAGGGGTAACATTTACACGTAAAAACGGAGCACCTTGAAGAAACTCGGGCGGAATATAAATTCGGAAGGTATGCGAGATAGCTTAAATTAAGGGAAAAAAGTGGACGTGGGCAGAAAGTGTTAGGCTTAGACAGAGAGAGAGAGAGAGAGAGAGAGAGAGAGACTTTATTCACAGTTGCGGTGAGCATATTGTGTTCACGGTCTCCACTCCAAGACACGGATAGTACGGTCGGCTGTATTAGCCCTTTTCGATAGCAAAAGCTGCGTTTCAGGGCAGGAGCCGTGCAGCGTAGTATGCAACTGTTCCGGTGAGGAGTTGGGGATGGGGGCAAGTCTGGGTTTATTTGCCACTCCCAGATAATATGCTACAGTGTACCTCGGGCTTCTCAATATGTACATTGAGGATCATAAATAATAACATGGATGACGCGTAGTCGTGTGGGGCATTGGTACGTGTTATTCTGAAATTGTCTCAGGATGACTACCTGTTCTGGCCTGATTGGTTACTGGAAGGTAGTCTCGCTAGTAGGTCATTTTGAGTGATGCAGGCATATGTGAGAAGTGGTTGCCAGATGTCTGTCAATTAGTGAACTAGATGGGTGAAGGAGTAGCCACTGTAAGAGAATCCTCGAAAGAAGGGCTGACCGCTAGATTGATAGAAGGATGAGAAAAGCAAATTCGGGTGCAAGGATTGCATTCGTACAGCCAGTGATAGGAGCAGTTAGAAGGCAGTGAAGAGGCCTTTGTCCAGCAGTTTAGACCAATAAAGTCCGCAATAGATCCGGTCTTCCCACATTAGAGTTCCGTAAAAAGCTACACCGCATAAAATTTCAGTACAACATAGTCAATGGACACTGAGGACTGGGCTTTCACACTTACGTGCAGTGGAATAGACCACGAAAACCTCGGAATTAGCATGGTAAAACTGTAGTAATGTCGAAACAAAATTTCTCGGCAATATTGCTTCTTTCCACTAGCGATTTCCGATTGGAATGAACTACCCCAAGAAGTAACCAGCATAGCAGCGCCTGATGCATTCTTATCAGCTATCACTGCCTGCCTGTACTAAAAGTTGTGTGGTCACATACGTAGGTTTCAATTCCTCTTATCGTGCTTTTTTGTGTTGTGAACAAAGGGTGTATTGTATTTCGATATCGCTCGTGTGGTGTTGGTGTAACGCGAGTACATACAAGTCCGACACAAGCCTCTTATGTGGTCATTTTATTTTGATCATAGTTGTCTGAGTTATGTCGCTGCAAGTATGTATGTATCTGTCACTACTGCCTTGGCCACCAATGCGCGGCTGGCAGTATGTATTAAATAAAATAAATAAGGGGTGATGACCAAAATATCCTGAGTAGGTCTTCTTGTTCGATAACCCCGGCCACGCGCCAGCTGGGCGAAACTTCTATTTTCAATTTCTGAGATTTAGCCTGCAGAAAGCGCATTTTCAGAAAGGCACGTGGCTGCTCATATAGGCAGATACGCTTGCAGGTCACAGACGTCGACTTATACCCTTGTTACACGGCGGAAGCAACCGCAGTTATCTTTAACCGTGACTACTAAACTTTAACTGTGGTTTTCGCAAACTGCAGTTTTGGCTGTTACACACGAAATTCCAAGTGTGTCGACAGCGTGCACCTGGTTGTCAGCGTAACAAAAGTAAATTAACAAACCTTTAACCTTACGATAAAAAACAAAAAAAAACACGCCTTGCAGACAAAAGGAAATATCGTTAAGACAGTTGCTTCATACCCAAACGTGACACACTCGCACGCGGTGAGAGAGTGGCTTCCCCAAACGCTCGCAACCGGCTTCGTTTTCTCGATTCAGCTCGGGGTTGGGAACTTTTTGCTTAGCGTCGCGATGGATATTTGACCATCGCTGTCTGTAAAACTGCTAGTTACAATACATTGCACAATTTTTCACCTCACCAACATTTATTTTCTCGCATGAGGAAGTTCTTTTCCGTGATGAGATTTATTTCAAATAACGGCGACAAGCTGTTGCTGCCGTGGCCTGGGCTGGTTGAAGCCGCTTCCAGCACTTCCAGTGCCATGCGGGCAGGGGCGCCTGCTTTTTCTCAGGCGCGGCCGACGTGAGCGCGGATTGTTTCCGACTGCAGAAAACGCTTTATCATGGCCTGCATTATTCATTTTTTTTTAAATGACGCGCGGAATTTACAAATTTAGCAAGTCTTTTGTCGTAGTTGATTGTGTGGATCGAGAAACGAGCCGCTGCTTACGGGCAGTCGCGTTGAGACTGGCGCAACGAACGCAAGCGCCTCCTGGGAACAGCTTGTAGGCGCCCGCTATTTGAGGTCCTTCGTCTCCTCCGAAGGTTAGCCAGGTTGGCCAGGAAAGGCTAGCCAGGTGATTTTTTTGTCGTTTCAGCTGAGGCGGCGGCACTTGTCTCCCAAATGACTTCTGCGATTTTGACCACTGAGGCGCTGCGGCTGCGGCACCTGCGGTTAGCCTGACCGAACTGAGGTGGCCAAGATCAGTTTGCGTTAACCATGGTTAGCGGGGTAACCGCAGTTTCGCCTGTCGTGTAACGCAGCGAGCTGCGGTTTTGTCAAACCGCGGTTTCCTTAATCGCGGTTAACGGTGCCCGTGTTACTGGGGTATTAAACAAGAAGAGTCATTGGGAATGACAAGCAGGTTGTAATACAGATATGCCTCTACAACTGTTCTTTTGTTGCTGGAAAGAAGGGGAGTAGCTCCAATGTTGAATATTAGGGAACGCATAATTTGTAAGGTCGGCGTTTATACGAGCATCAACTGCTTTAAATTGTTAAAATCGGTTCATAAAAAATCATGATATCTGCATGGGCGGGTGCGCTAAATTATCTCGATACATCTTTTTCTCACGGAATAGGGAATTCGATGTGTTCACAATCAATTTAATTTTCGTATTGACGAAATTGACATTTCTCTTGGCAGCTACCACAACTACTACTGAAAAAGGCCAACTTCGTAAGTAAAACAAAGCGTTTCTCTACACATCTCGGCGTTGACCTCTGATTCATAGAGAATATTGTGAAAAATGCGCCAAGGGGAAGTTAGAACTAAATTTTATGTACGCCAAAATTCAATATGTCTGAGTATGACTGTTACGCTGTTGGGTAACCCTCATTATTCGCCAGAAACACCGATATGTCGAGATTCCGACGCAGGGTACATATCTGCAGTTGGGCAAAATTAATCCGAAGCACATCGTTCCGACGGCACTTATACTCCTAGTTGAAGTTTCAGTGCGTCAAACACCTATATAACGAATTTAATGCCCTTATTCGTGGTGTCATGGTGGAAATATTCATCTGGCAACCATGTTAAAGTGATAATAATAACAGGAAAGTTCACCAATTTATCGAAAGTAATAATAATTGTAAATTGCGCGAAATGGCCTTAACAATACGTGAACAGCACATGAGTGTTTCTGTTGAATTTATACCGTCCAAAAACACTTTCACAAATTGTGGCGCACGGCTTTTATATCGTTATGCGATTTTTATAGCGAAGCTTTTTACTTCAGACTGGTGTCGTCTCTAGTTCACCCAAAACGCACTGCAGGGAAGCCAACTTTATTTGACCCCGATGATGATCGTCGTTGAAATGAAGAAAGAAACGCCTCCCATGGTCTGAAGGTCCATCGCGTTATGAATCTGACGTCAATTCAATAGCACCATTCTGACATGGCCGAAGAAGTTTGCTTGGGGAGTCTGGTTGATGCACGGACGTGCAAAACTAGACAGAAAAATCGTGCACCCCTTCGCCCAAAGAGAAAGATGGTAGAACACAAACATTTACTCGTTAGAAAAAAAGTTCCGGGCCATCTCCACTGAGGTGAAACCTGGGGAAGGCGAAGGATGCTGTGTAAACGTGTATTCTCTGCGCCTTGGCCTTTTCTCAACGGAGATGCAACTCTTATACAACATACATAGAAATCATATGGAGATGTACAATTTTAATGTAAAAGCCTGGCGTCTTTGAAACCTGAAACGTTCTAGCGAGAGGTGTAAACGAGTTCCTCGGTGTTTTTAGTACGCGTTAAGAAGCGTTTCAACGTAATCTGGCAAACCAATGTCCCGGTGGGTTTTAAAGGATGGGTTACGTTCTAGAACGAGGCGGAAACAAGTATCCCGGTGTTTCAGTTCCATGACTACATCACACGGCGGTTACGACGAAATTAGACGGTGACAGCCCGGGTCTCTAAGGGGCTTTACGCCTGAAAATGGTGAAAATTAAAAGTCAAAAGCCCTTTTATCAACCGTCGGAACTGCAGGCTCGTCGGAGTCAAAGCTGAGAGAGTCAAATTCCAAACCATCTGAGAGTCAGAGTTTAAACTACTACGAAGACTTCACATGCGGCGCCGCGCGTGCAAAAAAAGCGCGCCGCGAAACGCTCTTTTGCGGCTATATGCTCCGGACAGCGCCCAGAGGGCGACACGGAGCCCGCGACACCCAGCGCCCCCTTCGGCAGTATGCGCAACACTGGGTCGGTCCCCGCAAGCCGGTGCGCTGCTGGCTCGGGGGCGCTCTTCTTTTTGTAGCGCGGATTAAGCGTATTAGTCGCCCCTTTTGGGCTTAAAACGAAGTAAGAGATTGTAAAGTAATCCTGCCACATAGTGCATGTGAATGGAGGAGGATTTATTCGGTTGAACTCGCGTATGAGAAGGCATATAAAGGTCGCATAGCCGTGATGTCCAGAAGAGAAACGCTTGCACAGCCTGCCTGCGGGGCAAACCTTTCTCAAGATCAGCATATTTCGCTTAAAAAAAACGTAATTTATATTGTTCACTCCACAAAAGAGGAGGCTTTATATATCAGACGTTGCGCGATGTTTCCGCGTGGGGTATTCCATCCATGTGAGTGGACTTGCATGCGACTGCCAGTACCTTAGTTGCATATATGTAAACACGCCCCCAAAAAGAATCTCATCATGAGAAGGCTATCACAAGAAACTCCTTTGGGCAGGGATGGGATGGGGGAGGGGTAAGCAGAACATCTAATAGGCGTATCGGAGTAAATTACGGAATATTCATATTCGGGCATTTTTTTCCTCTCCACGCCAACGGGTTCGGCAGGAGACCTCCGTTAGGAAGGAATAGTAGCGCTTTTATTACCGTCCACACTTTTGCAACAAAAGTCACGGGAGAAAAAATTTAGTTCCCTGAGTACACCCTTCACTGGTCCGGAGTGACCGCAATCACAACGGATGGGATAAATAAAGTTTGTCCTCCTGCTCCTCCCCGAACGCGAAATTTTTTTTTCCTGTGTACATATTGTTCCAACTTTGATTGCGGCGCGTCTTAGCTCTATTTTTCTTTGCTTTTCAGTGGCTTAAACAACAATTTCATTGTTTCTTTTGCAAGAAGAGGCGGTGATTTTATGCTATCCAAATGCTCGCGAAACATTTGGGAACATTAACGCCTATAAGTGTCCGCGCCCCATATGTGGTTATATGTATTTAATTCGGCGGTATAAGCACGTGGAATATTAGATGAAGCAGAGTATAACCGCTGGGTGATAAAGCTACAATGCTATAACTGTGCTTGGGGGCCCTCTTTGTTACCAAATTCAGAGCGCAATTATGTGTATTGACCGCCTGCTAGCCAGCCTACTAACAAGCTGATCTTACACCACGGCAGCATGTAATCCGCTCGCTTAATGTGGGCCTTGCAAGATTCAGTAACCATGCTCGGTATCTGCGAAAAAAAAACAGAGAAGAAGAATTCGCGGGAGAATGCAAAGCCTTGAACACATGCTTCCCAGTTGTGCTAGCCTACGGCTCGGCAGCGAGGCGACAGCATTTTATCAGTGCCCCGTTTTATTTGGAGGCTTCCCCCGACTGCATAACATTTTGCATGACTCTGTTGCACTATGTAGTACATATACGCGCAAATAACGTTATAACAAACGTTTTTTGCTAAGTTGCGTTCACTGGCGCTGAAGGCTGTCGGCGCGGCGGGACCGACCCGGAGTTGCGCGTGTCTGTCGCGGCTGGCGCTGCGCTCGCGCGGCAAACTTCGCTGTCCGGAGCCTATATGCCTCTGCCATGCAAGGGTGGGACTTGGACCCATTTTTGTAGCAAGGTGCTTTGCCAAACTCAACGAGCCAATCAGCGCCCGATTCACGTGTGCTGCGAGGTCAGTGCTCTCCCCGGGGAGCTCGCCGGCGCGAATCACGGAGACCCGGTTCTCCCCTGCTCCCACGTCGGAGAGGGCTTAGGACCGGTTCACTCGGCCGCCGCCGCCGCCGCTTTTGGGAGTACGCGCGCTCTCAGTAGTGCGGCCTTCAAAAAGTGGCGGCGTTTCTGAGCCTGAGGCGCGGACGTAAATACGTACAAGAAGTAACCACAAGCACGCGATCGCGCGCTCGATTCCACGCGGGTTCTCATGCCACGCGCCTAAGGGTGAGGGTCAGCACCCACACAGGGGCGACAGAGGCGCGCGAGCTGCGCTGCCCCGCCCTTGACGGAACCGCCTTCTCGACATGGCCCAACTGTCATCGAAACACACATAAACGTCGCCTTTTAATCTTACACCAGCGCAACATTACTTTATTACCAGCTTCGAAATAAAACACTGCAGCATCGCCACTTCACTAGGCACACCCGACGCAGAGAACCATGCTTGCCTCCGGCTGACGGGCTAACGAAGTTTGATCGCGTGCGTTATTATTCGCCGCTGTCGTATTTTGCTTGTGTGACACGGAGGAAACGCATACAGTAAATATACCTTAGCGGCTAACGAAGAACTACGCCGGTTTATCACAAGGTTGTGACTGGAGGTAACTTTGCGGCAGTGACGTTGTTGCTTGCGGCCACCGACGGATTAACCCGCAGCCTCCGCCACAAAGCGCGTCGAGAGGCGGCTCTGTCTGGTGCACAGCGGACCGGACCTTTCGGACTAGCAGCGCCGTCTGGCCAAGTTTGGCGTAGTCGAACAGAACCGAAAACCATTTCGCCACTTTAACATAGTAATACCAGTACTTATAGCTTATTTGTTTATCAAGTATTGACACGAGCAATCGTATTGCATTACTGGTCAATCTCAATGAATGTAAATGAATTATTGACTTGTTGATAGCCACACAATAGCCAACAAAGTTGCGTTCCAGATCCATTCGAATTCTTTTCGATGGCAAAGATCCAACATTGGCGTTTTGCTACAGTGAACTAGAGTAGTTTTCTGCGGTTTTCAAATCGGTTCGCAGTCGCCACTTCTCGCAGAAAGCAGACGTCCTCGTCGATGCAGAACCGCTTTCGCGGTTTGCGCGCCAAACGAGAGCCTGAAGCCGCGGCGGTCGTCGCCAGCATGCAGCCATCTTACAATAAGCAAATTCGTCGCACGTGCGCGAGAAGGCACCCGCATCGCCCCGCAGCAGTAGCGGAGAGTGCCCCGACATTCCGCTCAGGCTGCCTTTTCTAGCTCCGCTAGCCCGCTCAGTCGCTAAGCGGAAAGTGCATGCGCAGTCGCACTCCCGCTCCGATTAGCTGCTGAGCGGAGTGTAAAAATGCCAAACTAAAATTACCTAGTAGATACTTAGATTAGATTATTTTATCCACGGCCAAACAAACGGAGCGGCGTGCGCGGCTCCCGCACGCCGCTCTTCTTGTTCGGTTGTGATCTGACAATGGCAGACCTTCGAGAAGGCGACGCGCTTCGCCTCGAGCAGAGTATTAGGCCGTCGCGAGGTGGCGCACGGGCGCGGGAGCGCGTGGAATGGAGCGTTCAAGCGCGTGCGTGTGCTTACCGCTTAAGAGGGCGCTCACTGAAAATCTACCTACTCAACCATCGTCGTGGTTTCTGGGAAGGTGCATGATTTTTTTTTTCGCGGATATGTCCTCCCTGCGTTACGAAGACCTGACAAACACAGTTTACTATACTGCTGGTTTTCCCAAGAACAAAATAGCGAAAAGCATAGTGATACAAAGGGAATGTCAGGTTGTTTTACTGCTTGCATTTCTTCACGGCCATGAAAACGAAGTACTAGTTTGGCTGGCTAAAAAAACTTCATAAATTAACAAGAGTATCACTCTCCTTTCAAACGTGTAAAAACTAATCTGCATACCAAAGAAAGCACATGAAGCAGTGCCTGCTTCTTACTCACTTTCCCAGAATACCTCCATGACGCCACATTCCAGATATTCGAATTAGCTTGACCCAATCAAAGTCACTGCCAAGAACCATGACAGAGCGTCACTCCATTGAGTTACCCAGACCCACATGACGTCACTAAAGTGCGAAAATAGTAGTATTTTTAAAGTTGTTGCTTTTTTTTGTTAAGGAAGAGTCTTTGTGCAGTGGGAATGGAGATGCGTTAGTTACAGAAGGCTAGTACTTTCAAAATTTTAAAAAGTTATATTTTGTTTAGGCGCCTATCACAGATATATCAGTGTCTCCGTAACTCATGGCCGTACTGTTCGGCTTGGGTAAAGGTGAGTGATACGGGGTATTTATAAAAGACCGTTTCAATATTTAACATCTGGTGTTAGTTGTAATGTGAGGCCTCTGAGACAGGCATAACGTATACGTGGGGAGATGAGTTGCTGATAAACTAAATCTAGTAAAATTTCCACAGCGTGATATTTAAATACTGCATAAAGACATACAAAAACATGTAAAAAAGAATGCACACAGCAGGCGCTCGATGACAGAACAGTACATAAAATATTGATTGCGGAGTGTGTGGCATTTAGCACCTACTCACGCATTATTTAAGCTTTTTATTAAAATTCCAAGGGAAACAGCCCCAATTGTCAGCGCCTTTTCATGTTTTTGCCAGTGTAGCTCCAGCAGGGTTATTCAAAGAAGAACCATAAATAACCCAATCTAGATAAGTAAATGGTCACGCTTTTTTGATCGGCTGTATATAACAATTTACGGTTGCAGCTGGAACCCTCCATGGGCATTGCAACGACGGCATCCCTTGCATTGACAATTACAGCATCTGCATGGAGAACCTCTGTGAATGCAGCACCGGCTACAAGGAAGTCGATGGAATCTGCATAAACGATACGTATGTATCGTACATTTGCAAACAATTTGATTTGATTTCGTTTCCCTTTGCTTTAGGCTAAGGTAAAAACATCGGACCCACGTTGGTTAAGCATCAGCAGGCGCCAAGTTGATGCACATCTTTGTCAAATCGTTGCCATCACTATCAGCGGGCTGTCGATTTCCACAGCAGCACACAGGCTTCTTAAGCACATTATGAACCACTATTAATCCGCATCCATTTGTTTTCCAGCGCTTTCTCTCCTCATTCTTACTCATTGCTCCCGGTCTTCATCCCATCCTTCACCGGCTCTTCTGTTACATGAGTGCTACATCTGTTAGCCCTCCGCCACATCCCATGCCGGTCCCACTTCCCTCCATTCTTTAGTATTAGCTGTGATGCTTTTATTGCTTTTAACAATGTTGACACTCCTTCGTTTTCGTAAGCTTTGCAATATTCTTCTTAGCAGTTGAGATGCCATGATTTCTTTAAGCCGCAGAAAAAGATATCGAGCTTATATCTCGTACTCAAGCATTTGAAGTTCCTATTCCGTACCCGCGGTTCTTTTCTGCTTAATTAGTCAAGCTGTTCTCGTTGCGAATGAGTTTCTCACTAGCTTACCTGGAGTGGAATTTAGCGCTAATATGAACTATCAACGTGATTCTGAGAAAGCGCTTCATGTCACAATGGGCGCCGCATTAATGCTGAGTTCGGCTGTAACTATGGCGCGGCATGGCTAATAACGACTTCGGGGTTACGCAAATTGAGGTTTATGAAAAATATTTCTGGCAAAAGTATTTACGTCAATAAATTTTACTTTGTATAAAAGTTCTGCGTCATAGTGTTTAGGTTGATAAAAAACTTTGGAATAAAAAAGCAGGCGCCTTGCATTAAGCTCACCCCGCCAGATACAGCAAGCAATCCAGAATGTATGCATAAATTATATACTTCCAACTAGCCGTTGCTTTCTTTGTTTTGTTTTTGTAATATTTAGGTGAATATAAATCATTTGGACCTTCCTAAACTGTGTTTTTACTTCCTCTCAATAAAGTATTACGATTGTTTCCTATATGCTTTGTCAGGCGAAGTAGATGCAATAGCTGCAGATACAAAAGTGATATCGTCGCGTTGTATTGGTGTTTTGTCCGAGTAGATATAAATAAACTTAGAGTCGAAGCCTAGCTATTCCGTAAATACGTCTTTAAGCACGTGTCAAAGCATTGTGAAATTGCATGGAGGCTTTACATGGCAAATAAATCCTGGCTAATGGACTCGCCACGAATGTTGCCTCATTGTACGTGTCAGTGCGTGCTTCAAAGGGTAACCACATGCACATGCAGCGATGCCGAAAAGTGAGCCAAAAACCGTAAACGCCCGTTAAGATTTGCGACGAACCTACGCGATGTCTATCGCGGCAACAAAAAACTGGCCGATACCGAACGACAACAACAAAAAAAAACGACCCCCGGGTGACTAAAGGGAAAGAAACCGCGTTGCTCTGTCGCAAGTGTGAAGGGCCTCTACATGGTTACAGCAAACGGATAGTGTAGGCGACAGCGACAAGAGAAAAAAATTACACCATCTTCACGTGGGGAACCATGAAAAGGATGCGAAGCATGATGGGGGTTCTGTGTAGGTTACATTGTGTTGCCGTTATTTTGAGTCATTTATAGTACACGAATGGGAAGGTATTGTGAACCCCCATGTAGAGTCATAGAAATGTAGAGAAAATGTCGAGACAGCGACGAGACCGACACCGGCGTTACCTGATCGAACACGTCATGGTTCACGCCTTTCTTTATTGCGGGCTCACGCTCCTAACGCGCTGCCCGCCCTCTTCGTCCTCTTCTCTGGTTGAGCTGCAAGGCGCGTGGCGGTTCCCGTAAGAGCTTTCCCACGAGAAATTCCACATCCTCCTCAATAGCATTCAGTTCGTCGTTTCCGTTGACGTTCAGCCTCGCGTGCCTTCGTTGTATCAGTAGCTTCTCGATGTAGTTTCAATGAGTCAAGGGCATCAGGCGCGTTCATAGCACTTGCTCCTGCCCCGGTTTTGTAGTGCAGTAGGAAGAGCGCCACGTACCTCCCGCTGGTGTCAGAGAGTCCTGGGAGCGAAACCGGGCGCCGCTGAATATTTCTTTTTTTAATAGTGTAGGCGGAGAGGTGCGGACGCCGGACGACTCAGGGTCGACTAAGAGATGCTTTGCGCCTAAAAAATTATACACAGGCCGTCGGGGCCGTCGCCATCGCTCGCTTTTTGCCGGCCAGAACCAGCCCAGAAGAGAGTGGCAGCTACGAGCAACGGCGACGGATTATATTGGGGGCCGTGCTTGTCGCTGTCCCGCACACTATCGGTTTAGTGTACGCATTGAGTTACGGTTTTCGCGTGGCTTGTTGCAGTCGCTGCACGTCGTTACTCTTTCATCCTGAAAAACTCCCCGCTAACGTTAGAACATGCGACAACTGCTAACCACGCCGTTATGTAGGCATATCTGTGATAGCCATTGAATGCGAGTAAGAGGCATGCCGAAAACGGAAAAGCATGCCGTAAACAGAATTAGCAAACACTTAATAGCCTAGAACTGCAATCTATAGCTATTTGGGCTAGCCTATTATTCATAATCCGATTATCACACTACCCACAATTCCCATGGGAGTGTGGGATTGCAGCGATCGTTTCCCCTCTAAGTAATGTCAAGAAACTTTATGCCAGTTACTTCAGAGTGCTACCCTAGCACACCAGTCGAGACACTAATTTGACGTCCGATTTCTTAACTTCTCCGCGGCACAGCATCGCTATTTGTGTCACTAACATCTTCGAGTGGTTGTTAAAACATCGACAACGGTACAAGGAGAAATCCGGAACCTCATATGCGCTTTTTCTTCCACCTTATTGGTCGCACCGTTTTAAAGAACCACTGCAAAACGTTTCTCAACTTTTTTTTGGAATCCTAAATGTTTGTAGAACGTCCTTACCCAACACACCCAGTACTTATAATAGGCGGTGGCAAAGAGCATTAGGCGAAAATTAGTGCTCAATTTTCATCACAAATTTTGGAAACTGCCTCAAAAGTATTTGCTCTCTTTCATGGTCTTGACGTTCTTCGACGGCTCGAATTACATCACTAATGCCATGTAGAGGCGGCTGGCCGGTTGTCCTTCAGTTGCAGCAGTGAACGCTTTTCGATAGCATGTTTTGAAATAGCGCCTTAAAAATATAGCCGAAATGGAAGGCGTATTTGGTGCGACAAGCAAATCACGCAGTGCCACTCCGGACTGGCGATAACTATATCTTTCGCATTGTTCTAGATACGAAGGAAAGAGTGAAAGCGCTGAACGAAAGTGTTCAGGGTTCCTTTAACCGTTCAAACAATTTCCAATATCTTCAAAGTTGTAGATTTCTTCGCATTTTTCAACGCAACCACGTGATGTGACTAGTTTCTGCCATGTCAGCTAAAGCCTAATTCGTGTGGCACCGCTGAAAGATACAGAACTTATAAGGACACTTTGTAACAGCACATGTGCTACTGTTTGAGAAGATGAGTTATCTGCCGCGGTAAGATGACTTTAATTAACATTAAAATACACCACTGCTATCAAGAGATTTCGGTGGGCGACAATTCAGGAAATAGAGTTCTTTATCAAGCTCTGGAAAAATGCCGAGGATGCCGTTTTGTATTTTAGCTCTAACCCTGAAGAGTACTCCGCCAATCTGCATGCACAGTACAACTTTTTTTTAAGTAATGGGCGACATCACCGAGCTTTTCTTTTGAATTAAAATAAACTTTTGACCTTGGCCATTTTGTGCCTCCTTTCGCATGCATTATATAAAGAATTACAAAAGTCACAGTGCGAAAATTTGGGAAACGCACGCACGCACCCAAAATTGTACAACAGCAATGGCTTAGAACAAAACCGCACTTTGTTTTTATACAAATGCCCACACAACGCGTTTACTTGTAATTAAATATTCATTCTTTCCAGGTTGAGCGTCTTAATCCCATTAACTGTCGTAGAAAACATCACGGGAACTACTTCCTTCAGCGACGAAACTACGCCCGAGATGCGGCAAAACACCACCAGCATGAATAAGTATGACAACCTAATTTTTATTTCTGTGAAGAAAGGATTCAATTTTTAAGAGTAGGGAATGCACTATATAACAGTTAGTGTGTGGATTGCCGCGAAAGAAATCGGGTAGTTTTTTTTTGCTCCGAATTTTAGCGGAACCAGTAACACTCTAAACAGGGGGCTCAACAACTTCAGTTCTTTGGCATATGCATTCTTTTTGGAGCATTTTTGATGTGAGGCTTTCCATGGCCAAATAATAGTTTAGGTCAACCTTAGTGCGAGTCAAAGGGACAACAAGTCGTTTCGATGGCGTAAGTTACCAAAGAAATAAAGTACACCGGCTGGTTAGTAAACTGCAGTCCTCAAATCGTAGGTCTGCAGAGAGAGAGAGAGAGAGAGAGAGAGATAGGGGGGGGGGGGGCAGTGACTGAGATAGAGCCGTCTTATTCCTGGCCAGGGCTGGGCCTTGTTGCGCAGTGGAATGGCAGCTCTATCGGCCCTTGCCTTGTCGAAACGGGCGCACTGTCATTGAGCGTCCGATCGCGCCAAGGCAAACAGGCAGGAGTCGGAGGGCTGCGTATGGGAACAGAAAGCAGGGCGTTGCAGTGCCACATTGCGTACGCATTATGTTCGTAGTCCGTGCAATGTGGCGAAACAGGACTAGGAAAGGGTATGATGCAACCGGAGAGGCATCCCCAAGGGTGCTTTACTAACGGGACCTGTCAGGATTTGATTCGTGTCCTTCTCTTGCAAAGTTTAACCTCCTGAAAAATGTCGTATACATTTGCATTTGTATCGTAACACGGTATGTGTATTGATAGAGTTGCGCTAAGTTGCGCAGAATGTTTCGTACTTTGATTATATTCTAACACGCGCGTGTATCTTCGGCATTCAATGACTGCGTGCCTGCTGCAGTTCGAAAAATTATACTAATAAACTTAGCTGCGGCTACGCGTCATGCCGTACAGGAAAGTGTTATTGAACAGTATGTAATGGTGCGGTAAATTGAGCGCGAAGAAGGAGGCGCTTACAATACAAGACACAGCGCAAACTAACAAATAATTTTTTAAATGAACCAGTAATATAAATAAAAGGCGAATTCTTAGCGCCCACGCACAATCTGCGTTTCGCACACTCATCTCATAAAGGTTCCAAAAAGCTGCAAAAGGTTAGGTTCAACAGAGCTATCGTGCTTCATATAAATTTCTTGTTTTATGAATTAAAATTCGTTGTTGGTATTTGTCGCGTCTTGTATTATATGCGCCTGTTTCTCCTGCCTCGTGTTACCGCGAAGTTATGAAGGGAGCCTAGCACTTTGTGCTGAATCCATTATTTATCCAAAACATATACATTCGGTCTCAAGCTCGTTCTTTTTTTTTTTGCTTCTGCGCCTTTTGCTCCCACCCGTCGACTATTACTCTGTCCCCTGTCCAGGAAAATATAAGCTGTTCTTGATGTAACATGCACTATCCAACCATGCTTTACCCGTCGCGGTGGCTCAGTACTTCATGCTTCACCCCTTCTCAGGTTTCACGTTAGTGGACATCGCCGGGTATTTTAAAGGGGAACTTGCTCGCAAATACCGAAGAATAACACTGTTATTTCGATGGCCCGTGGGAATGTGGCACTGCCCCGTAGTATTGCGTCCTGCTCCAGGCGCTGCTCCTAGGCATCACCCGCTTGATTTAATTCCTTTACCGCCCCTCAATTTTACGTCCCAGCTCATGAATACATGCCACTGCATGCCAACACCGCGTCGATTCAAAACGACGACCCATTTTTGGAGAATTCGACCCGTGAATAACTGCACCTAAAAGCACGCTTGGCTCCTTTTTGTGGCGGCGAACGCAGGCCGCCCGATCTCCATGAGAATAAGCTTGTCGTCGAAGCTCAACTGGGGTCACGGTTTTATGCGGTAAAGCGCACCAAAACCGAGTCACGCAGTGTTATGCACCGAAACAGAGGCTCCGGAAAGATACCCGCTTGTCCCTCGATTCAGCCTTCGGGCAAAACGGTAATGAGACACTGGAACAAGAGGTTTTTATAGGCAGAACAGTTGGAAACTCGTGCGACCTCTGGCTCTGATCATACATGTTACCAAAATTCAGCCCAAAGAAAACGGCAGGTACATTTGACGCAAAATAAATGTGCATGCCAGCTGTACCCATGTTCATTTAGTTAAAATGTTTTCTGGGTTGGCATTTACGACCATAGGCGACAAAGAAAATATCCGCGTAAAAAAAGAAAGCACCGCGTTCAAAATGGCGCAGAAATGCTCCAGCTCATGCGCTATGAAACCAAGAAGAAAAAGAACAGAACACCCGTTCGTGCTGCTCCAGCAAGAACAAAAATATATGAAGAAAAGGATGCGCGCTCTTCCAGGAGAAGGCGCGCGAGCACTGCGAAGGCGGGAAAATTGAATTGCATTGAAGAAACCTCTGTTCAACTCATCAAGAGAGGATTGAGACAGGGACGTGGAAGAGCGTGAGGGGTGGTTACAAGGAGCGGAAAACGGTGTCACAGATCGTCCGGTTAATCACTGCTCCACACTTGAGAGCTTTCACATTGCGTGGAACTGTTGTAACTTTTGTTGTAGCTGCCGGCCTCGTGGCCATGGCCGAGCCTCTTCGCCAGTTTTTCACAGCATGGAGGTTCGTCTTAATACAGTCAAGTTCTGGGTATCAACAAATTTTATTGTGTTCTTGTTGACATGGTAAGGTGCGTCACGATGTTGTCCATTCCTTCGTTCAACACGGCAGCTGAGTCGGTAGCAAATACGATATTGTGGTGACGATGAAGGAGGGGTTACACGAAAACAAAAAATACGCCACTACTGACGGCGATAGGGGCTGTGTGTACACCGGTACAACAACTGTGACACTGGCTAGGTTAACGAAAATCCTCCAAAAACAGCAACAAGAAAACTTCTACAGCTCGGCGTCCATAATACATGGGAGGATCTGGAAGAAGCTGATCGCATCTCCCAATTCACGCGACTTAAGCTCACGCCAACCGGTGGGCTACACTTGCCCGGATCGGCCACAAGCCTACACCAAAATGCTAACAGAGGCAACCCATCCCTCTAACTATCCGGCAGTACATCAAAGTCGCACCCATTCTCAGAAATATGCACCCCATTTATAACAAGGTACCCCTAAAAGCCAAGATACGAGCCCTTGGAAAACACTTCCCCAACTCTCCATGTACTCGTTACACGGATGCCTCTCCATACCACCAACAACCCGCCCATGCCGTGAATGTCGATGAAGTCAACGGTGCACAACTGACGGCTGCTACAGTACACACGACATCTATTGAGGCAGCAGAAGAACTTGCAATCGCTCTAGCCGCCACCACTAAAAACGACTACCTAACTTTAATGGCAGACACGCAAGCCGCCTGCCGCAACTTGCTGCTAGGTCTAATAACACCCACGGTCTTTAAAATTCTGCGAAGTGTGAGCCAGCTCCCGGAAATGCACATCATCTAGACCCCCGGACACGAATCCATCGAGGGGAACGACGCGACACACGCCGCTGCCCGCG
Organism: Haemaphysalis longicornis; assembly: GCF_048455015.1. Taxonomy (NCBI): domain Eukaryota; kingdom Metazoa; phylum Arthropoda; class Arachnida; order Ixodida; family Ixodidae; genus Haemaphysalis; species Haemaphysalis longicornis. The sequence goes on from NW_027526445.1 coordinate 10,699,882, forward strand.
TTCATACACACCGGGCCGTTTCTCAAGAAGGCGAAGTGACGCAGCCCCTTCGCTCCCCCAATTCCGCTACTCTAAATTCATACGCGGACATCCTCTCCAATTACCGCCACGAAGGACGACGCTTCCCTCCACCACATCCCTATTTATCCAGAGCAGAGGCAACTGCCTTTCGCCGACTTCAGACAAATTCCTATCTTCAGCCCACACTCCTCCATGCCATGTACCCCACCGTCCACTACTCTACGTGTAATTTCTGTCCCCAACCCGGCACCCTGTACCACATGGTATAGGAGTGTCAGAAAGCCCCATCCCTTACCCAAAATCATCACGCAACGTTCGAACAGTGGGCGGGCCAGCTGGCCACCTCCGGTCCCTCAGTCTAACGTAGCCTGATGGAGGGGGCCAGGGCATCCAGCGTGGACCAGGGCTTCCTGGGCTAAAGGAGGCCCCCAACTTGCGGGCGTCCAACCATAAGCACCTGAAGCTCGTGTTAATAAAGTTTGTCCACTCCACTCCACTGGAAGCTTTTGTAGACGAGACATATTACGGACAGGAAGACGGAAGTTGTGTGTTACAAAGTCGTTGTGAAGTCGTGTCGTCCGCTTAGGCGGATTTTAGGTTGACAACACGGGCTGTTTTGTGTATGCAATGCTCGTTCACCCGGAATATGAAAGGCCAAGTGCACAAAGATAGTTCAGATGACGGATTTTATGTCCACCCATTTTAGCCAAATGTCCAAGCTACGTGCTCGTAGTAATAGTTGGGGGTTTCTTATGATGAAATTAAGACGTATTGCTCCCATTTAGCCACGCAAGTTGATTGGCCACTACGGAGGAATATTAGTCTAAATATAGTCGGAAATTGAGCAAGAGAAAAATCTGCGTAAATAAAAAAATATATACGAAAATGTAATATTTTCAGGAACATAGAGAACAATGGTGGTTAAAAGGTATAACAAAAATAGTGACAATACTGGGCTCATATCGCTCAAGTGACGTTTTGGGAAACTAGCTGAAGACGCAGGTTGTAATTAACAAATATTGCTCGCATATAGGCACACAAGTTTTTTGAAGCAACACAGGGGTATTATTGCAAGAATGGTCGGAAATATAAGTTGAAAAAATGCAGGGTGAAGACATAATTTTAAACAGGTTAATGTAGAAAACTTACGGAAAAAGAAAATAATGGTTTGAAAAGAAGTCACAAAATACTGAATATCATGTCCTCTTGTCTTTCATGTCAGGTTTTGGGAAACTAGCTGAAGATACATGTCCACTTGAGTAACAACGTTAATAGGTTTCAAAGTTTCCGGTGACGATGTAATCCCAGACCAGAAGGCGCAAGCCGAGCATAAAGCACATACTGTTTAAATTGCCTTCGCGCCAGCGAGAATCGACCTGCAACCATCGACATTGAGCATAATCACACTTCCTAGAAGGTGTGCTACATTGGATCACCGCTGGCAATAATAGGTGCATGAAAGGCTAAAGCAAACGGTGCATGAAACACATTGCCTAAGTCACGTGGGCTGCCGCAAGGACGGGCGCGTGCACAGCGCGCGACGAGTAAGTATCCTGGAGCTTCATCTGGTGTATGTCGTGGTGGCCTGGGACATAGAACGATCTTTTTTTTTCTTTCACGAGTGATTGCATGAGTAGTGATGGCAATGGGCCGTGCAGTGAGCCTTGAGAAATACCAGACAATGCAGAAAACGTTTGGGCAACAATTAGCGCTCGCAAGCGGTTTTTCCTGAGCTTCTGAAGAGTAGAAGTGATCGCTGGTATTCTGCCATAAAGACTGGTGCAAAATCTGGAAGGCGCTTAGAAAACGACAAGCAAAGCTTCGTATAATAGATTCTATGCCAAAACTTTTTTCTGAAACGGGAGCATCAGTGGTCACAATATAAGGTGGGAATTGCTCGAGGTGACTAGTAAATTAACAAGGGCAGATAACTTCTTTTTCATAAAAATTTTGAATCTGGCATTAATATATCGTCAAGATAAATATCCACCACTGTTGACTGAGTTGGAAAGTGGGTGCAAAGCAAAAGCAAAGGACCCTGAGAATGATGCTTACTCCGCCATAACGTGGTGAATGAGTGCGATAACGAAGCAAATAACATATGACATCTAAATATGGACGATTTTGTTACTTGCAAGTATTTTATTACGCTCATCGCATGAGGAGTAAAATAAGAGAAGGACTTTAAGAACAACACACAAAGAGGTACTATACTTGGATTAACCGAAACGCAGCCTAAATAGTGCAAATGTATACGACCAAATCTTATAGCGTGGTTAAAGCAAAAAAGAACGCAGAGCCGTTATTTTAGTGTCGGAAATCTACGGGGGATTGTTCAGAGGGAGAGTATCACTACGCGGCCATGAAAGCTTATAAACAATATCTGAAAACGAAACCGCTCTCTCTCTCTCTCTCTCTCTCTCTCTCTCTCTCTCTCTCTCGTTTTTACACAATAGGCTCATAATAAGGGTAGCAACAATTTTCCTCTTCAACACACTGAAGTATTTTACAAAGCGAACATGGTGGCAATATTTCAGAGGCATAAAGAGCAAGTCGAGATTCTATTTTCCAAAGGAATGTCAAAAGAACCGCTTTTAAAACACATAATGCAAAGAGCGCCAAGAAGGCGGGCTAGGAAAAAGTTGTTTGCAGTACACACGCAGTCAAACAGCGCAAAGAACATCATGCGTTACGAGTAGTGCCAACTTGCCCAACTGACAGTCCTCCTGCCCCTTTAAGGGTGCGAGATGCCATCTTGCCTTCATTGAAAATATGAGAGGTGAGATTGTGATGACTGCAACGAGGATTTTATATTACATGATGAGGTGACTAATACTCAGTCTTTCTGGATGCAAATATGTCTTGTCTTCAGCGCTGCTATGATTTGAAGCGCAATAAAAACACACGGACGAAAAACAGAGTAGACGAAACAGCGCCATTCCGTCTTCTCTATTCGTCGTCCGTGTGTTTTCGTTGCGCTTCAAATGATGGCATCTATTCAGCAACTATTCTACAAAGAACTTCTTCTCAGAAGCACTGCTAAGGACCAAATTGAACAAAATAAGAGAGAGAGGAAGGAGTCCTAAGGCAAAACTAGACATTTATTAGAATTTGAAGATGCGCCAGATATGTAAGTAGTGAGTAGTATGTTCGGTGAAGGATACAGGCTCGTAGGCCCAATATTACTGGGAAAATGCAAGGAAATAGTTTTTTGCTCTTCCTAAAGGATGTATACCTATTTGGCACAGGATTGGCTTACTGTCTTAAAAAAAGGGAACATGGCAGGCAGTGCTCTCTATCAGTGTTTCCTTCTGTTGAAGGTTCATGCAACACGAGCAAAGAAAATGAAAAAAAAAACATATCGCTCCATTCGTAGCTTCTTTTCGTTACAAATACAAGAATCCACGTCAGACGCCACGATGCGTAAGAATGGTACCCCGTAGAAATAGGAGTTGTATTCTTACTAGACATTCCGCGGACTGTAGGGATAGATTTTTCTACAGATGTCCTTGGTACACATTGACACTCTGCGATGCGCATCAAGAATACGCAGGACTGCTGCTTCTTTACATGCTCATCATTCTTGTGATGTTCTAGCACACGCAGACAGAACTGAGTGGTGCTACAATAGAGAATCAACGATGTTACATAAGTTATTTCCTTTGTAAGATTTTTGATTCGGCTGCATGCTCTCCAAATAGAAGCCGAAACTGTGTGTGCCACTCTAGTTACAATTAGTTGCAAGCTTCATTCACAAAAAACCGGATGTTACCACATGCTCTACTTGTAATTTATACGCTGCGTATTTGTGCTCTACAATTGTTACGCCGGAAGAAGGAAAGGTCGCGCTTGAAATGAAAAACATGCTTTAAAATGTGGTTATGTAAGGGGTGGGCCATTTGCTTTTCTAGACGGCGGATTGCTGTTTTGTAGCGTAAGCGACACTGGCCGAGGTCGAGCAGTTGGGCGTGGACCCTGAAGGACCGTGCTGAGCAAGCGCGAGTAGCATTGGATTGGATTGGATTTGGGACTGTATTGGATTGGATTGGAAATCCAATTCAATTGGAGTAGGGGTGCGTCGAGAATTGGGTCGGCAGATTCGCCGGTCTGCGTATTCCAGAGTAGTGACGTCATTGCTGTGGCACGCGCACTGGCACCGGCGCGTGCCCAGCTGTGCGCATCCATTTCGCAGCACTCAGCCAAGTCTGACGCTGCGCCAGAGCCGCTTGATAGCCGTTTCACGTGGATTCTGGACAGCCCTGCTGCGCATGCGCGAGGAGCAGGACCGCACTAGACTGGGTTGGATTGGACTGAACTCGACTGGACTGGACTGGATTGGATTGGATCGGATTGTACTGCAGAACCTTCGCTCACGCTACGTATATCCTGCCATAGCTTAGCTAAGCCACTGCTAAGTTTTTTTATTTCAACCACATTTCCGGATGTGCGTTCTGGTTTCTGAATGTTTTTGTTCCATGAAATCAAATTACCAAGGTCCTATATTTATGCTATTCATAAATCACCAAATGCGGAAAAAGCGTAATAGCTTTTAACGTGTCTTCTGGACTTTATTAGAGGGCTAAAAACTTGCACACAAAATGCAGCTGTAACATTGGCCCTTTTAACCAGTGTTGTGGTCGATGATTGATCTGAAAGCAATTGAACGTGGGCTGCCTTAACAGTCCTGCCGAATCATCTTAATAATGCGAAACTTTCTATGCCTCACTTATGGCGGTCGATGTCGCGCCAAAGGAAACATTACACAATAGGTTTACACGATGATTTTGGTAAATCAAGGCCTATCGAGCACCTCAAGAAAAAAAGTAAACACTATATGTTTGCTTCGCTGCAAATGTTGCCCAAACACAAGTCTTTTGCCATGCCTGCTACATAAATTCTCATTTGTATTTACACCACCCGTGTTTTTCTTCCCCTATTATTTCTCTCCTGGCATGACAAATTTTATGGAGATTTGTTTAAAAAGATTTCACTTTTACCGCTTTCGCTCTACTGGCGTGCTACGGGTTCGTGCCTCCAGGACATTGCAATGATCGGCTCGTGTGTGGTAATTTGTAGCATGATAGCTTTCAAAGGAGGATCCTTCGTGGACATGACCGTATTTTATTTCTTGGATAGTTCACGGTCCTTGCGCAGTTACTAATCATGCGCCGAAGTACACACCTGGGACGTTTCGTATGCATGCTGAAGACGACGGGTGTCAGCAAGCGCCGCTTCTACATCGCAGTATCCTCCATGGTCTTTCCTTTTGTTGTTTTTTTTGTAAGGTGTTTTCGTCAAGACTTGGCTCCTCCTGACCACCGGCATGGTCACTGAAATATAAAAAACTGACCATTCACGTTGCGCGTGTTTCGCGTTGCGTTGCACCTCACAGTCTTTCCCTCGCCGCTGGGCACGTTGCTCAGACGACCCTGGTTGCACCACCGTAGAGCGGCCTTGCGGGTTCAGGTCCGCGTATTTCCCAGGGCCTCTCAGAGGTGCCACCATCAATACCTAAAGGGTGCGCATGGCGTTTTTTTTTTTCTTGCAGTGGCTGCAGTATTTAATTTGCCATCGCGAAAATGAATCATCCGTAAGTGTTTTATTAAAGGAACACTGCATATATCACTGAAATATTGATGTTTTGCCCCAGGTACGCGCAATGTTTTGTTTTTGTTGAAAATGTTGGCAAGTATCAGCATTGCCACAATATTTAGATGTTTTCAGTGTATCTGAGTATATAAACACCCCATACAACATCTTTGTTTCGTTTGACCAGGGGGCAGAATTGAAGAAGAGACAAACATTAAAACAGACCAAAATGTCCGCACCAAAATCGTCCAAAAAAGACAACCGTTTTAAAGAACGCTCCCCGTGGGCGGAACGGACTTATGAATGGAATGAAATGGAATGAAGGGACAAAAGTTGCCTTAATGTGCACAGCCTGACAGGTGAACGGCAATATAATAGAAATGGTGCACCCTAATTGGGCTAGCCTCTAATTCTGTGAAAGCAGTGGCTTTCTTTCCCTGTTCATGTAATTTGCGCCAGAATTTGACGAAAGAAAAGCAAAGGAAGAGACGGAAGTGTGATGCATTAGTAAAGATATTTTTGTCTTCTATGACCCTGCATCCACCTTCTAAGCACGTCATCTAACTGTCGCGCTCTTAAAAGTCTTAGTAAACTTGTCGGCGATATCTGCTACAAACAAATAACAAACAGCTTTTTACGTAAATATATCTAGCATAGAGTTCCCGCTGTAAAACATGTTAGATATGCGCACAGAAAGAGGGTCACAAAAAAGATGTCCCACGTGCTTTGGGATGGGCATCATCAAATGGGCATCATCAATTGGCATCATCAAAAAGTCCTTGCGCTGTTATCTGTGGCCTTAATAAATACTTCGATAACCACACACGTGGTTTGTTTGATAAGGTGCACGCATTCTTCTAGTGCGTCCGCAGTTGCACGATATTATGAGGAAAACTATTTTAAACTAAGCTCGCTTCAATTTTCGAACTCCTCGAAAGATGCTTATAAAATGTAAGGAAATTCACGGCGATTGCTTCAAATACTTTTAAAACTAGCATGAAATCGGTATCAGATACCCCTTCAAAAATTCTAACACCCGCTTTATGCGCTCTCACTGCTGCTGCTTTGTGCCCTCGCATGCCGAAGGCTCCCCGAATTGGCAACCCATACGTGAAATAGTTTTCTTACAGGGCCTCTTTACGTGGTCAACTCGCTGGCTTGAAGTCAAACACTCCTACGGTTGCCTAAACGCAATCATTAGTGCGTTCCTGTACACGCACAAGCTGCGAGTTCCAATGCTGCGACTATAGCCGAATTCTTCCAATGAATGGCTCCACCAATTCCAAGTGCTGCATATTTCGGAAAGGCCCCAAAAAGGGCTATTGGGCGGGAAGCGCCGAACCCGCTATTGTAAGAGTGAAGTGACGTTTATTCATTACCAATGCTCAGCCGGGCAGAATAACGCCCATTTACTACTCCATCGCAATAGTCCGACAATTCCTGTAACTGGAAAATATAAAAGAGAGGTCGGCATCTTGATAACGATAGCACTTCACGTTAAGAACAAAAATACCCGGGAAATAAAAGTTTATTTGTTTATTTTTTGTTTATTAATTTATTTATATAAAGGCATAATAAACAACGAAGCTGTTTATTGTGTTGTATATTTTCCAATGCTCAGTTGTTGACAACGACTTCGTTCAGTTTGCGGAAAATATTTTGGATTCAGTTTCCAGTGCTTTATAAATCCAGTAAGTGCCTTAATAATAAGTGCCTTATAAGTGCCCTAATAATAAGTGCCTTATAGTGATCCAGAAATAAAGAGAAACGCTTTGTAGACGTTTTTTCACATTCACGTACGACAAGTTCGTGCGCCTTGCTATGATTACCGTTTATGTCTAGCACGACCATAGGATATAAAATTGCCCGCGTATTTGCTCCTTTCGTTGCAAATGTCGTCAAAAGGCGATAGCCTTTGTAGACATTTGCCAAGAAAATGCTCCCCTTTGCTTTCTCGCTCACCTCTCATGCTGTTCCTGTACCGTCGCGCTCATTCAAAAGTAAACACACTAAAGGTTTGCGCAAGGCGATTTGAATTTACCGCGTTCCACTGCTACAGGCCGGGTTCCTCGATGCCAGCGCTGCAGCAGTACGGCGGAGACGCGCGTGAATGGAGGCGGCCGACTAGAAGGTTTATAGAACCGCGTGGCCGTGCTCCACTTGCGTTCCAAGCCGAACGTGGAACTTAGCTAGTGGAACCTTTCGTTGCTGTTGTAGCGTGATTTTTTATATGCCGCCAGGAGGCGGCGGTTTTCTACAGTAGATTTAAAATATCATTTGCTATCCAAAAACCAAGCATCCGTGAATTTTTTAAATAAAGGAACACTGTAAATATCCCTTGTGTGCTAATTTCCTGCCTTATATTTGCGTAATGTCTTGTTCTTGTTCAACAAAGTTGACAAGTATGAACATATAAACCTGGCTTACAAGTTTATATGTGGCTGTGAGTATATAAGACTATTGCGCAATATCAATTTTACTTTGCCCGGGTGGCTGAATCGAGTCACCGACAGACAGACGGGCAGACAGGCAGACAGACATACAGACAGACATACAGACAGACATACAGACAGACCAAAATTTCCTGGTTTAAGTAGCCCAAGAAAGACTACCGTCTTTAAAATAACATTACCACGAGTATATATTTGAATCTGAAGTCTCGCACCATAAACTTTGAAGGGCAGGCGCATTGTGCGTGCAAAAGGATATTTTTTGATATTTTCTTTGTTGTGCTGGCAGCACGAAATTTCAACTAGGATTTTAAACTACATCCATATTCTTTTCAGCTCCAGTGTTGAAATATCCACAACGGAAGAAGGGAGCATCAGCCCCGAAATATCGTCGACAGCCGAAGGGAACTCGACCACGAACTCAACCTACATTCCCCAAGTTAAAATGTCGACGCCGAACTCGTTTCAGAATCGAAGTACAGTGTCATCAGCATTTGTGCTCCAAACAGTCGCGGCATCCATGTCATCGACATGACGTGGTTGGTCGCCTTCCTTAAACTATATGAACGCAAATGGTGCTTGAGGGAATACGTAAAATAAAGTATTGCAACATTTTTCCCAAGTGTCACCAGCATGATGTGGTACGTCCCGCAATATACAGGGTCGAGGCATTTCGCTCATAATGGGCTGCATGTAGCTTCGGAGAACAAATCATGGGGACACGCTTTATTCACCAAGGGCTTTTCTCCGTTCTTTGACGACACAGAAGGGTGGTCCCGTTTGAAAGACGCGCGCTCTTTGTCTTTGACGCCTGTGATTGGTTGCGCCTGTCATTACGTCAAAGGCGGACACCCTTCGGCCGCGCGGGTTGTGGAAGTATTGGGAATGTTCGCACGGGAGCGGCGCCTACATTTTCGGCAATTTAGCTTCCAGATGAATGTTCGTACATGACTGAAAGTTTATTTTCCAACTTCCCGTGCTGTTGTTTCAAGTACCTGGTAGGTCACAAATTGCTTTACAAGACCGAGAACCTCAAAGCAGTGACAGTATCGTCGTCTAGAGGGTTCAGTCAAAAATATTTCTGAATTAGGCAACCAGCATAGGGGGTTTCTATTCCGTATGTTAATGTTAGGTACTGCCTGAACTGTTGTTAGTATAAACGAAACCATTTATGCCCAAGATTCAGCGGCGTTTTATAAACGATCTACCAGAGGAAAGCACGTACGTGCACTGCGCGAAAAAAATAGCGTTCATGCGCTGTAAACGTATAAGCGAGACATATGTTGCCGGTACACGCATGAACCAACAAGCGGACTCTGCTTCCGTATTTCCTTTGTTCGTTGTCCCCTACCCCCCCCCCCCCCATTACTCATCCCAATACACACACCTGCACGCGCGCGCGCGCGCCATTTGGGCAACGACGCTAGGACATCTCCGCGATCACTAGCTGCACTTCGATTAGTGGCGTCTTACTGCTTGCTTTGCATTTATTCTGAAAACGCTGTAGCATACTTGTGCCTCCGCAGCATTATCGGCTCTAGCAGGACTTCATTTTTGCGTGTGTGTCACGTATTCTGCTACAATATTACGGCACCTCGTTATAATTAACAGACAAGTCGTACAAGCCAGTTCCGTTGTAGTTGCGTTATTTAGGTAACAATAACCAAACGTTTGTGATAATGGATCGTTGACCTGTTTCAGAATTTCTAGATTTTAACATTTACCGAACTAGTCGGACAAAGGCCGTATATTTACCATTCGCTCCTACTTTTTTTAATCTCATCGTTATATATATATACGGCCGTCGCTGGAGCGCAGTGGAGGTTCAGCGGAAACAAGTGCTTGCCAGGCTATAATATGCAAGCACTCGAAATCTAGGGCAAAGAGCTAGGCCCCCACAGGCAACACAAATTATGGTAAGGTGGTGGTTCGGAGGGGTGTTTTTTTATTCCAGACAAATATTACCTTATCATGGCATGTATACTTGCAAAATAAGTAACGTGGTGGTCTTCGTTCTTTTACTTTGTAGAAATAGTGCTTACCTATTAGCCGGGAGAGAACTTCTACAGGATTGGCCACTTCTTTTCGGTTCGCCAAAATTTGGGTTTTTGAACATTGTGCTAAGCCCATAGCGAAAGAAAATCGACGCGTTTGACGAAACAGGTATCTTCTGAACAAATGTGACTTTTTTCTAGAATGGAACGAGACATCCCGGGCGTATGTACAGCAGTATTCACCATAGTACCTAAATGTTGCATCTCATGGTAGCGTTCATGTGCGTCGCATCAAAATAAGGAAAGAAAACATAAAAAAACGCATTGATGCGTCTTACAGAGTATATAACGTAGTGTAGTATATTCTCTGTCATCAAGCACAGCCACCTCGGTTGTCGCTTCCGTACGTGTTAAAACATCCCGGCGTGGTAATATCCTGCTTAGGTATACGGCATGGTAACGTATTCCTCGTTTAGTGTTCGTGCATACTTTTTGGCCACAAAAATTGCACAAATAAGTGCTATCAAAAACAAAGCAGGTATCATACTTCCTGTGGCGAGCCTCTACAGGAAACACGGCGAAGAGAGCATGGCAGAGGCGGCCGATCCGACCGGAAGTCCAGTTATGACGTCTTCGGGCCGATTTTCGCCTACGCTCTTCATTGTTTTGGCATCGCGCGCCGAGATGGGGGCGGGGCATCGGGCCACCTTTGTTTGCGCATTGCGGCGGTTCTATTGCATGCATTGCGGAATCGTTTCGTACACGGGTACTATTCAATGTGTACTTGCTGTTAGTCAACATTTCTTTTAATTCTAAAACCTCTTCGCCTTCTCTTTAGGGATTGATGTTCAGCGAAAAGTAAACCTTTGCCGCCTAATGACATTACCGTTTCGCTCTGCTGAAGCAGAACGGTCTTCAAGTCGCTTGGCACATTATTGGGCTCTGTTTTCATGGTAATAATGTCATGCCGAAGACGGATGATAACACATTACCGCGAAGGCTTACTGTCTGCCCCTTACCCCGACAACCAAGGCAAAGAAACATTTTAGATGAGGAGCATCTCATACTCGGGGCTGTGTCCCTCCATCTCTTTGTTGTTGTTGCTGCCGTGCGCCCTCTACTGGGCATGCACGTCTCTTCAGCCCCGTCAGCGTATGGGCTGACGTCAGCGATGTCCACTATAAAAAGAAGTACTTAGGCGGCGCCCGGTTTCGATCCCACGACTCTCTCGCCGCAACGGGAGGTACGTGGCGCTCTTTCCACTGCGCTACAAAACGTGACGGGAGCATGTGCTACAAACGCGCCTTATGTCCTTCACTTATTCAAACTACGTCAAGAAGCTACTCATACAAAGAAGGCACGCGAAGCCGAATGTCAACCGAAAGACGAACTGAAACTTAGAGGAGGGTGTTAAATGTCCACCAGGAAAGCTGAGGCGGGAAGCACCACGCGCCTTGCGGCTCAACCAGAGAAGACGACGAAGAGGATGGCCAGCGGGGTACGAGGGTGCGCACGCAATGAAGAAAGACGAGGACCAGGAGGTGTTCCATCAGGTAACGCGGGTGTCGGTCTCTTCGCTGTCTCTACACATTCTACAATTCTCTGTCTCTACTTGGGGGTTCACACTACATTCCCGTTCGTGCTCCGGCAAAAGACACAACATATTGGCACCACATTGAAAACTACACGGAACCCCCATGATGCTTCGCATTCTTGTCATGGTTCCCGACGAGAGGATGGTGTAATTTGTTAGACTTTGTTCGTGATGCTGTGCAGCAAAACTCGCAAAACTTACGACAAGTCATAAAAACATTACAGAGCGCACTTTTAAATACTAATTTGCAATCTGGCCAATTTGAAAAGAATATAGCAACCAGTTCATCAACGAGGAGATTTTTTGTGCGCACTGGGGTAGCCGACTAGCATTGCACTTTCGCAAGGAAAAGCGGTACAGACCAAGCTTTCAGCAAGAAATGTACACAGTACATCTAAATAATATAAACCAAACAGTTGGTAGAAAAAAAAAGCATATATGCCTTCTAAATAACATTGCGGACATGCGTTCAGTATTCACTAACTTGTCAAACTAAATTTCTCAACATGAATAGTACACGAAGAAAAAAGAAAAACGACATATGATGCAAACAGTAAAAACACAGGGCAAGTCCAAATACACAAAATAAATTCTGTCCTGCGGAAGGACGAAGTAAATATGTCTTGCGTTTTTGTGGCATAGTATATAGAACATGAGCGAGAATATGTTCTCACAATTTCTGGACTGAGCAGGAAGATAGAACTTTTAAAAGATGCGATATATGCAACATAAAACTAACAAGTTGGCTGCAGGATGAAAGAGAAATAATGCTTGTCCCGGAAAATAAAGTATAAAAACGACAGTTTTTTTGTGGATTTGAGTCGAACTGCTGGCTATACCCCGAAAACACGTAGCACAGGTAACTTTGGAAAGGATCGACGTGATATAAATGTGGCGGATACCACAGCTGCATAAACATTTACGCAAAGCCAAAGTTGGAACTTGTGTTTATACATTGACTTCATTTCTTTCTTGTTTTTAAGCTTTGCGGGTCGTACCAAGCGTCTTTCGGAAGCGTCGTGACCATGTGAATCAAGCTTAGCTTCGCTTTGATGATTTTCCGTACTGTAGCGAAGTGATCCTCAGGTATAAGACGCTCGAGCCTCATGTGTTGCATGGGACAAATCGTCAATGAGCCAATGTACATGGTCCACGTGGTTGCTTCCGTTCGCACGCGGTTTTTGCACATATTGCTGTTTTTGGACAACGATGTTTTTGGACAATGATTCTTTTGGGAACTTGAAGATAGTTGTGCAGAAGCACGGTGTCCGTTCGGTATCTTCTGCTACCAGTAAACGCGACGACCTGTGCGCTCGCATTGCGAGTAGAGAGCCTGGGACAGGTTTCTGCAACAAGCAGCAACATAGAAAGTTCAGAGAATGCAGAGTTAGCGTTGTCTATTCGTTGAGTTTGGGTGGCGGAAATGTTTGTAGCCGACAGTAAGGCCTTTGTATTAACGGTCGAATCCACGAACACGGTATACGTCCCAAGAATGGCACAGGCAGGAGCACGGTGTCCAAATTGAGTTAGTATAACTGCCCTGCGGATTTGAAAGGTGTAGGCCCGTTCACTGCGCGTCCAATCGGGAGCATGAACAACTGGATGCTGTGGTGATAAAGAAGCACGGAAAAAAATTGTACTCGAAGCCTCATTTTTTAACACGCAAGTGTTTTGTTCCCGGGTGCACAAAGATTTCATTGACGTCATATCCGCCACGGAACTGACGCCAGTTCAACTAATCAAGCGGCCTGTAAAGGGTGAACCTCTACACACAGGGTCTTAGTGCGGGGGAGCAACCTTATGCACTAAAGAGAACGTTATACTTAAGGTTATTTGTTTTCACGTTTTATATTTTAACACGAGTGTTTTAGGCCAGTATACCATAGACATGATATACTGTGGTATTGAACAATATCGGAATGACGTCATATCCGTCATGGAAATGACGCCAGTATGCCTTTGGTGAAGCGACCCGCCAGAAGGACGTCGTTCACCAAGCACACCCACAATAAAGCCGCCGAACCGCAGATAATGGCCAGCCGCAGAATTCACTGCACATTTCACTTTCGTGTTTTGCCGATTCCGATGACAGAGGAATCAAACACAGTTTTTCCTCTTTATTCCGCTCGTAGTACATTTAAACTTGAAACTTCACTTTACGGACAACGTGCGTGCTACGTGTGAAACATCACAGGCGAAAATGTTGCTGCAGCACAATGGCTGGCAGGGCTAGTTGGTGAAATTGCATTTTGAAACCTTCAGAAAGCGCTACCCTGAAAAAACGCTAGACGAACAAATGGAACACTGGATGAGCTCTTGATTAGAACGGAAGTTTAATCAGAAAATACGAAGAAAATACAGCCTCCCAGTCATCAGACCAGGCATACGACTCCTATAATCAGACGGGAAGAACCCGAAAACCACAAAAACAATACAAATCCATGGTGGTTGCAGGCCGCTTTTCTGTCATACAAAGTTTGTGTTCACGCATGTGCGGCAGTTGACAAGGGAAGTAGCTGAAGCGTTCGCGATAACCCAGAGAGGGCATGATTGTGCTAGTGAGGCATCTGTTGCTCTACACAAGGAAGATTTTTGGTATCTTCGTAGTCATTGAGTTGTACACCCCGTTGCAGTTGATAATGTAGGTGTTTGGTTTGGTTATTGTGGGTTTTTTATTTTTGTTGGTGGTTTTTGAGTAGTTCCCATCTGATTTTAGGTGACGCATGCGTGGTTTAATGACCGCGAGGGTATCTGTTCTTCGTATTTCCTGATTAAACTTTAGTTGGAAGCGCCCGTCCTGTGTTCCGTTTGTTAGTCTCGCATTTCTTCAGGGTTGCGGTTTCTGGAGGTTTCAAAATGAAAAAAAAAATGGCTGCGTGTCTGCTCACCTCACTGCAAATGTCGTAAAAAACTATTGTTTTCTGCCACTCCTGAGTATATGCGCCCACCTCTCACGCTCTTCCCTGCCAGCCACGCTTTACCACGATAAACACCGTGGTTGTTTTCCGTTTCTTGGCGTCACGTTTTGTTCCGCATCTCGGCCGCCATATACTAGCAGCTTTCCTTACTTGTGGAATCGGAATGCAGCCATGACGGATAGCCCATGCGGCGAGCCCTTCTTATCGTTAGGTCAAAATATTGTTTTGAACGCGTATGATATTGTCCGCTATCGACAATATCGAGCGCACATCTATTTTCATTCGAAAGAATTACTGTACCCAGTTGCAGTGGCGCATTGATGTCTTCGAATAAACATGCCCAATTTTTTTGTTTTTTCCCCAAAATATCGAAAACTGTGCAGTATGCTACGGAATTTACTGGGTTAGAAAGGTTTTCCTGCATAATCTTCTTGTTTCAGAATTCTTTCATCGTTTGGCCTGCTGCCTGAAGGTGGGGACAGACCGATTCATGGTGGTGGACTCACGAGCAGGTCAAAAGTTTCGCGTTTAAGTTGCTGAGGAAAAATATAGTCTATAAAAGGTATTCCTTACCTTTGATACTGTTCATTTACCGGTTACAAAAAATAGGGGTTGGTTCATACGTGACGTAAGCAGCACTTGTTAAGTGGTCTCATCATAAAACAAACGTTAAAGTTGAAAGCCACTCGGCGAGTATAAAAATACACTTTGGTCAAATACATAGACCGACATGGAATCTAAGCGTGGTGTTCGTGAAGCCTGTCGCGTTCACTCAGTACGGAGGCAACGCCAAGCTCAGTAGAGTATAGCGAATCGAAAGTGTTAGCTACACAACGTGCGCAAGTCCCCCGAAAAGAGGAGTATTATGATTAAGAGCCTCTTCTTCGGGCATCTTGAAAATCTTTGGTCACCCCATCCCTCATGTGAGCGCCACAGAGTCGGAGAAAGTTCTGCCGCCACCGATGCCACGGCAGCTCCTAGTTTTATGAGCGTAGGTAGTTGACCCTAGCAACGGGAGTGAGTGACGTCAGGAGCAGACGACAATCGTTCGGTCGGCGACGCTGTTTGCTCAAGTGCGGACTGGCCCGTGCACTCGACAGTTTTTCTTTTTTGCCCCCCTCACGTGGCACAAGACCAGGCGCAAGCCTGGACGAGGCCGGGTGCTGGTTAAGAGACGCGGGCCCACGTGCGCTCGGTATTTTCTTGGTATGTTTTTCGGTTCATGGACAGCGCCACCAAAAGATTAAAACAGGTCTGCTTTTAAAAATATTCCAAGCTTTCACGAGTAAAAAAAAAACACGTGGTATTTTGGTGGGATTTGAACCTCGGTCTAACAGTATAACCGCCGTGCGCCAGCACTGGGATATCTCAGCAATATCCGCAATAGAACAAATGGTGTTGTTGTTCCTTTCTCTTTGGCACATACCCACTTGAGGGAGTGAGCGAAAAATGGAAGCCGTTGGGTGATAATGTTCCCGCTGCACAATATTGAAAAAACTGTGAACTTGAAATGTAAAAGTTGCACAATAATATGTACTGTGTGACACCTGAACGTTATGGAACATTAGTAGAGGTGCACAGCATCCGCACAGGTCTTGGATTCTAGGGAAGCTTAAGTGTGTGGTTGGTTCACGTAACACGAGCCGTAAGGCGAGAAAAGGAGGCCGTGCAGCGGAAAAGGAGTCCGTCAAAGTAATTCGCGAAAATAAAACCAAGATTCAAAAAGAACTATAGGGACGAAATTGCATTGTAGCAGCAAAAAGAAGTCATTTGTAGGTATCACCAGGCTTTCGCTTACCAAGCACTTAAACAGACATACGTCCCCCGTAGAATGTTTCACTCTAACTGTGCCTCAAAAGAACAAGACACAGCTACGTGGTCTCTATACAGTAATTGATGTCGTGTGCTTTCACCTTTGTTTCTCGGGCGCGCGTCGTCGCAACCCCCCGAAGAAGTAGAAGAAGCGTAAAAGCAATCGACAAAGCCGACCTAATGTCCACCTTTCGCAAAGTTGTACTGTACTCCTACGCCATCCTGATGGCAACCGTAGCGTCCACTTTCCATCTGGCGGTTGCGCAGGGTCTACAATGGTCCATGGACGCCAAGTAGAAGAAGCGAAAAAGCAAACAAAAAAGCAGACTTAATGCCCAGCTTTCGCAAAGATGTGCTGTTCTCCTACGGCATCCTGATGGCGACCATATCGTCCACCTTCCATCTGGTGGTTGCTCAGCGTCTACACTCGTCCATGGACGTGGATTGCCGGTACAGCTGCCCGGGTCCCCTGAAACCCAGACCTCGAGCCTTGCATAGGCGCACACCCAACGGCTATGGCACGAACGAGGTTGACCTCACCATCGCCGCGCTTCCTCACCTAGACATCAAGGTGTGCCCTGGACAGCGGTCGACCTGGACATCAAGGTCGACGTCTGGTACGACACCTGTCGCACGGACAAGGCGCTCGGCGACGCCGACTTTCCTATGTGCCTTGAAGGTGTCTGCCACAACAAGGCAATTAACAGGGACTGGTCCGAGTATACGACGCAGCTATTCGCCACGATAATGCGTAAACTGGGCTGCGAGTTTTCCCTCGAATCTCAGAAAGACGCCTGCTTGTGCAATCGCACGAATGAACTGCATGTCTTATCCGAGACGCGGCAATACTCACGCAATTGATTTTCAAGCCGTACCACTTGCGTGAGCTTAAAGTAGCAACGTGGGCCTCTATTTTATTGTTCTCTGAATCAGTTTACCTTAATGGCGTACGTGAAAGCATTACCGGTGCTAGAAAAAAAATTGCCACTGGGAAGGCAAAGGTTTTTAAAGTATACAATACTGTGTGTACTTCTTCAAATGCAAGCACGTTCCAGCTGCTCAGAAACGATGCAGGCAAGCTCGAATTGAGCCTACGTGATCTACGTTACATTAAGGGACAAGAAGAGAGCGGAGTGGGTCAGGGAGCAAACTGGTGTTAAAGACATACTAGTAGAAATTAAGAAGAAGAAATGGACGTGGGCAGGGCATGTAATGCGAAGGCACGATAACCGCTGGTCATTAAGGGTAACAGAGTGGATCCCTAGAGAAGGCAAGCGTTGCAGGGGGCGGCAGAAAGTTAGACGGGCAGATGATATCAAGAAGTTTGCGGGGATAAATTGGTCACAGTTGGCACAGGACCGAGGTAATTGGAGAATAATGGGAGAGGCCTTTGCCCTGCAGTGGGCGTAGATAGGCTGGTGATGATTATGATGTTGATGATGATGATCTACGTTACGGCTGCCGGTGTGTCGATGAACCACGGAGAAACAAGTACCCTGGAGGATCAGTACCGACGCCGTTGATCTGCCCTAATGAAAAATTTCATACCAGCCCTCTGCAAAATTCTGCACAATTGCTGAGGTCCATAGTACTTTGAACCTGCGGCAGTACCCACCAATGCTTGTGGGTGTTCCAGTGTAACAACGGGTATAATAGATATGTAGTTAACCGCAAAGGACGTAATTTCAATAGCCAACTCACAATCGCGCAAATTTGTTTTTTTCAGGACTGCTACGAAGTTGCCATCTTACCGCTGGCTACCATTTGTTGCATACGGGAAGGCGTCCCCGAATCGGGCTCCGTCGCCTCCGTCATGCGAGGTAACGTGGTGGTAGAGCGGTCAGCAAACATTGCTGCTTTCGTGACGACGAGAAGAAGACGAAGGAATAGTTGGCTGGATTACTGCGTGGCGAGAGATGAGCCGAAGCAATACAAGAACAATACCATTGCGGGCGCGGTTACAGTACAGGACTCGAGCCAGTGACAGCACTGATTCTCTGCTTCAAAAAGAATGCGGTTCTGCGCCCGGCGCCACGCGTATTTATGCCCAAAGCACTAAAGGTCAAAAAAGTTGTCCTTCTGCTTTTTGCACCGGGGGCAAAAATAGTACAGACATAGACAACACTCATTGCAGCGTTCGTGAGGGGGCGGCAATAGCGGCACTCGTTGAGTCTGAGAGAGGGCAGAGGGGAGATCGCCACTGCAGCGTCCGCCTCGCCGGGTCAGGTCTTAACACGCGGCGTCTGTTGACGCCTAAGTTTTAATCTCGCCGACAGCAAGGCGCCCGCGACCCGGTCGTTCTCGCCCACGTTGCGGCTTGTTCGATGCGGCTTTCTTACATACCCGGGGATTGTGCTAAACGTCGCAGAACGTGCAGTCATGGTACGGCGTGCACAATCCTAACAGGACCAATCCTGAATTTAGTTTGTAGACACCGATAAGCAAAGGGACATGGCCAGTGTGATATATGAATGGGCCTACAACATTAAATTTTTCTATAAGGCCATTTTACTGTTTCACAGCGTAACCGATATCGATACAACCCCCACCCTCGCCAACGAATTGAAACACTGTGCACATAATCCTTGTGTTCGCTCTTGATAACTACGTTTGGAAGTGTAAACCGGAGCCATTTTCTCTGTTCACTGCCGACACTTACGTCACCGGATATACTGCTGCAAGTGCGAGCGATCCTACAGTTTTTTTCCACCATGGTGTTTTCGCCATTATCCCACACTTCCTCGCTCCCGACGCCTCGCTGTTTTAATGTAAAATAACCAATCTTCGAGATAATTCTTACATTTCGATTGTAGAAACAGGGTAACTAATTCCGCTATCAGAGTTTCTTGAGAACTCTTATACCAGTTCCCAGTGTAATAAGCGTTTCTGTTGATCATTTGTATCCTCATGTGGGACACTGCAACCTAATTAAAACTCCTGTGATGACATCGCAGTGGTGGTGCTGGATGCTGCTAATGATAGACTCTGTGAATACATTTTTGAGCTGATTGTAATTGATTTTTAAATATTTATTGGTTTATGCCTCCCAAAAAGTAATCTGCAGAGACCTCCTGTACGAGTTGTAGCTTGTTTGGAATGATAATCAGGATTGTTGAAGTGACGGATTTATTCGTTCGATTTGGTTATAGAACGGATTGAGATTATGGATATGTAAATAAAGTTACTTAACCAGTCATTAAAATAAAGCATTCAAGAACTCCCACCACCTGGGCATGTCCTACCCTGTTGGTATTGTAGTACGGGTTTATTGCCAAAGTGGTAATAGTCGAAAGAGGCAATAAAAAGTTAGCGTAACCAGTCGCCATAACAACAAAATAAACAACTCCTCCTTCCCCTGTACCCCCCTGCGGACATGTGCTGCCCTGATTGTATTGCAGTACGGGTTTATTGCCCAAGACACACGTTTTGATATTGTGAATAAATAAATAGTTACGTGACCAGTCGTTAATACTGAGGACCTCGATGGTGATAACGAAGAATTTAACAACTCTTCCTCCCCCACCTGGGCATGTGCTCCCGTATTAATAGTGTAGGGCGCGTTTATTCCCAAGAAGAGGCCGCAGGGAGCTTCACGATGGCATTGTGAAGCCGTCGGAACACACAGCTGGCAATCATGCGCTCCTCTCAAGCTCTATGCTCATAATGGCATCTGTCCAGTAGATATGCTCCTTCGTTCTTTGCCCTCACAGGTACCACGGCTAATTCCCTTGAGTGGATGAGTTCCAGTTCTCTAACCGATAGCACGAGCGATCACGAGGTCAGTGCTGATAATGGTACCGTGTGGTCAGCCGGTTTCACCGGTATAACCACGAGTGTAAATATATTCGAATAAATATAAACATATTCGGTCAGGGGGGTCCACTATAATCGTCCTTTTTCTGCACTACGGCGTGTTGCAATTGGCGAGTGCAAACTTTTGGACTCTTTAGTGTGTAGTGGCTACACTACATTAGGCGCTCTGAACGGGTAGTAAGTAGTACCACGTACCTACCAGAAGCCGGGTGTGACACTATCGCACTCTAGGTGATAACGTAATTGTCAGCGATTGATACGCCCCAACGGAATTCACTGGTACGTACTATATGCAAAAGGTGCTTTAAAGAAAAGCTTTACTACTTTCATCCACCCGTTTCGGCCCGGATGCGCAAGTTCACCTTTTGACCGTAGACACACTCTCTGCGACACACCCGTTGAAGCGCATCTCTTTATTTGCGGGGCCTGCTTTCGGAGCTGCGCACAAGGCCCCGTTTTCAGTCGTTCTGCTGAACTATCGGTGGCGGCTGCTTCGGGTAGGAAGTTGATAGGCAGCCAACCAGCACCGCTGCCTCCCACGCATGTGCCGCTGGGTCGTCTTAGGCTACGTGAGTCGTCTTTGCCCCGGCGAAGAGGAACGCCGCGTTCGCCGTGAATGGAAGCGACGCCTGGCATCCTTCAGTGAGCGTTGCACGGGACGGAATGGCTATGAACCGTATTTTGGCAATACATCTACATCAAAGATGAACCAGGCGAAACCAAACTCAAGGAACACCATTACTCAAAGAAGTAGCAAGAAAATACCACTGGACAAGTACCTGAGAAAGAACTAAACAAAAATATTGTGATTGCGCAAAAAGCAGTTCCAAAACTGTGGTCGGATAAAGTGCACAGCGCCTGCACCCCTTCGAATAATGACGAGAGTGGTTGAACGCAAAGCTTTCTCGTGATGAATTGTTTGGATGGCCCATCTCACACTGCGAGTATGTGCTACTCTGGAGGTACGCATCACTTTTCTAGAATACCCACAGCAACTCGCAGGTGTGCCCTGCGTTGTTAGGGTTTACGGTGCGATTTCGTACCTGCTGCATGGCGTTTAGTGAGCATTTTAAAAGACGATAGTTTTTCTTGGGCTACTTAAACACAGAAATTTTGGTCTGTCTTATGTCTGTTTATCGGCCTGTTTGTCTGTCTGTGACTCGATTCAGTCAGTAGTCCAAAGTAAAACAATGCTTCCGCAATAGTCTTATATAGTCGGAGCAAAATCTACCCGTCTAAGCCGGTGTAATGTTCATACTTGTCAACACTGGTGAAGAAGAACAAGACATTACGCAAATATAAGACAACAATGTAATACAGAAGTGATATTTGCAGTGTTCCTTTTTAAAAAGTCATATATGCTATAGTTTTGCAAAATTAAATACTTCAAGAACTGCAGAAAAATAATCACTCCCCCATCGCCTGCTGTCGCCCGCGCCACTGTATCTTCTTGCGGCATTTTAAGGAATCAACAGGCAACAGTTACGAAAGGTTCCACTAGATACGTTCCACGTTCTGTTTGCAACGCATGCGGAGTAGGGAAACGCGGTTGTATAAACGTTGAAGTGGGGCGCCTCGATCCGCGCGCGTCTTCGCGGTACGGCAGCGTTGGCATCGAGACACCTGGCCTGGAGCAGTGGAACGCGGTAAATGTAAAATGATTTAGGCAAACCTTTGGCGTTTTTACCTTGAAGGGAATGGGACGGAAGAGGAACAGCATGAGAGGTGAGCGGGAAAGCAAAGGGAGGCATTTACTTGGCAAAAGTCGATAGACAGTATCGCCTTTTGTCGACATTTGCAACGAAAGGAGCAGATACGCGGCCAATTTTTTTTGAGTGGGTGCCGGTTTGAGGTGTTAAAGCCCAAGATGTGACGTGAGGCCTAAAGCCATAACCTTCAAAATGGGCAGCTATACATAGTGTATTGTGACTAACAGCCTTCGGTCCAGCAAAGCAACGCCATTCTTCTTTGTGACGGATGCTTCGGTTGTTGTTTCTAGACAGGTTCAACCATGTCAAAATGAAGCGATCAGCATTTTTTTCTTTCTCTTAAGCCAGGATCTTTCATCTTCATTGTCAGAGAAAGTTGGCTTTCCTGTAGGGCACATTGGCGTACCACGACATCAGTGAGTGCACTGAAGCTTCGCTTTAAAATGTGAAACACGTTTAACCGAACATTGAATACTTCCGTACATAATTCTGACCTCCATAGGCTTCTTCGCCTTTCTCATTTTCTGGATGCTTATAACGAGGACACATTTGCGAGCTCCCTTTTTCGAGACTGCTTCTTCCGAGCCATATTAGTACGCTGGCAGTTCTTCCAAACCACGGGCTCGATTATTAATGCAGCATCTGCGCGATAACTTCCATGGACTCAGGGAAAGGAATGAAGGTTAGTGCGTATGTGTCGTTCACGCATTGTACAGAAGGGCGCTTGAATAGCGGCTCTGGATCTACACAACTCCGGTTGCTAGAATTTCAGACAGGAAAAAAGTACTTTTTCATTCCCAAAACCATTTTGCAGCCTACCTCATTTTAACCGAACACGCTGCCAACAGCGGCGACAGTACGTAAAAGCCACATGTCACCAGCCGCGCTCGCCACTCAGTTGGGCCCCCATGCGCTGCGCCCTCTGCAGTTGCACAATCGGCATCGCCGCTACCTTCGAAAACAATCTCGGCCCGCCGAGGCGGCGGTATAATACCATATAAAATTTTATGCACCATAGGAAAGGCCAATGTAAGCTCACGGAACACTCACCACAACTCCCTTTTTTTTCTACCCTGGTTGTCAAACTAGCGTTCTTTGGTCTTATCGATCATGAGCAAATATTTCCTTATTCGTGGTTTACCGCTATAGTTTCGAGGATTCTAGGTTTCGGAACGTGTGTTATGGTACTTTCATTGTGTGCATTGTTGGCAGTTGCCAAATTCCCGTGTACCTTTTTTTGTTCTTAAAACCTTGGTAGAAAGGAGCAGCCTTCGGCCTGCTTTCTTTGGTCAACGTTGGCTATTGTCACTATTATCCATAAAACAGTTCCAATTCGCACAGAAAAGTTGCAATATTGCTTGTGGCAACCCATCTTTTGGCTACAGGCATAGTTACACTCATTCCAAATTTTTCTGCGTAAGAGAATGACCACTAGCATGTCATATGGACACTTGAACCCTACGAAGTGGGAATGGTATGAGCACGCGCCCATGTAGCCTCCTGCAGGCTGTCTATGTAGCTTCTATTACGAATCCTCCCCCCACAGTGCTTAAAGCTTTGTGCCGCACTCCTCGGCTGTGTGGCGAATCCTCCACTATGTGCGCCTTCCGAGTAGAAGCCTCCCTATTGGGGACTCGCGCTTGCAGCCAACGGATCTAAACACACCGCTACATGCCTGGGGAAGTCCGTATGTCTGTCCCCTCTCTTTCTGAGTAATTCAAATTTCGGCTGTGGTAGCCGAGGCATGCAGACATTTGTCCAAAGGACGCGGAAGATGTTGCGGAGACCTCTTCTCTTGTACTCAGCGCACGCAGCTACTACCGGCCGCTCACGAACTCTGAAAAGAGCGTTGTGTGTGTCTGTACCGTTAGTGTCGTGTGCAGAATGGAAGCAGAACGCTTGATTGACCGTTCGCGCTTTGGGTATAAATAGGACACCAACACCCCCCCCCCCCCCCCCAAGCGCTGTTGTACATCCCTGTTTGAGCAGTGAATCAATGCTGTCCCTCTGCTCGACTCCTACACTGTACCCTCGCCGACGGGGCATTGGTCTTGTCTGTCTTCGGCACATATCTCGCGATGCAGTAAACAAGTTAAGTTTTCCTTCGACTTCTGGTCTTACTACTACTGTGTGGTTCGGGTGAAAAGGAAAGTAAGTGCACTGGGGATATTATTGAGCCCAACTGGGGGCTCACCTGCCTACAACCCAGTGCGGTGGGGAGGAGGAGTAGGGGGATATAAAGATTGGAGAGAAGAAAGGGGATGATAAAGAGATTGAATAAAGAGAGAGATCGAACTGCCCGAGGGGTAAATAGATAGGACAAAAGGCAAACTACCGAAGCTACTGAACAACTAATTGTGTGAGAGTTTATTAAAAACTGCTTATCAACGCTGAGCGACTATTGGTCCCAGCGCTTCCCCAAAAAACAAATATCCCAATCAGTTTCGAAGTAATGCTGGCATTATACACAATACAGGGCAAATGTCTATAGGCCTCCTGCGCTGGCCAGGGGGCGCTGCGAAAGCGGCTTCGGCGCAGTACTTCCGGGTAGTACAAAGCTGCTCGGGTCCCATAGGATCCCGTGTTGACAGACGCAAAATGAGCTCGACGCTCGCGATTATTTTGCGACGTGGTCACCAGCTCATCCCCGACGCGTCCGATCTATTTCAGCGATCAACTTGGCGTTAGGGGAAAAAGCTTTGCAGCGCTAAACACGTTTACAGCGCCGACAAAAGTACCGGGACCGTGACGGCGTGTGCTACTCGCAGGTTCACAGATCGATGGTAGTACGAAGTGAAATTTTAAGTGAAATTTCTAGTTTAAACTAATACTCTAGGTGACAAAGACTTCTCAAAAACAGCCGCTGAAAAAATTACGCCCACCTCCCCTCGCGGGAACCCTGGTGTGATGCGACGCTGAGGGGGGTTCACGCACAAGCGGAGAGCAACCGTCGACCGAAAAGCCGTCGGAGAGCGGCACACCGGTTATATGCGCAGCGCGCCCGAAGAATAGGAGACCGCGGAGAGAGAGCGCCGTGGCTATGACGCAACAAAATCGACACAATCCACTTTAATCCGATCCAATCCAATCCAAATCCAATCCAGTCAAGCCAAGCCAAGCCAGTCGAATCCAATCCAATGCCCCTCGCGAGAGAGGAGAGGGGGAGAGTGGCTGCGGACAACGGACGCATACGGACAACAACGGACGCACGCAGGAAGGACAGGGCCGCCGACAAAAGATGCTCTGAGCGTCGCATGTAAAAAGAAGAGTGACGCAATCGGCGATGATCGCGCTTTAAAAAGCCAGCGAGTCCGGCGGACCGCAGGCTCGCCTGCTGCGGTGCGCCGCTCTTTTGCGTACCTGCACACTATGCGTGCAGTTTCATTAAACAGTGCTCGTTTGCGTCGCCCTTACGGATACATGGTGGAGCGTTAGCCTGCGGTATCGTTGTGTGTCTCAGTGACAAAATGCCGCGACCGTCAGAAGCGTTAAATCTGGTTTGCGATTCCGAAATTAGTGGCCGTAGAACAAAGTGGGCGGGCGAACTAAGAGGCCGCTCGCTTTCCTTGTTTGCTCTCACTTTACTTAATTACGCGCTTGCAGCATACATTCCCAGTTCACACTTAATAGCCTAGAATGAGGGTCAGAAACGGCCGAGTTCCATGCAGCCGACACGGCGGAGGGCTGGACGGCAAATCGGCTAGGCTGAGTAGGGGGGCTTTGAATGCAAAGAGAAAAAATTCAGCGAATGTCTAATAATATTTGACAATAATCTGGCGAAGTGTGAAGAGGGGGGGGGGGGGGGCAATTCAACTGGAGGACGCCAATTCTCTGTTCTTGTCTCGCTGTCTAACTCTATCTGAATTCAAAACTGGCGTGTCGGCATTCAGATTCGACGACCCCTCCACTTGAAAACCAACAAAGTCAGTGATGATCGTATGTAAATATTCGCGGCCCCGCGCAGTGTATGCGGCTCTGTTCTGCTATGCTGTGTTATGTGATTTTATAGAAGTACACACCTCTGTAGGTAGCGGGCGTGTGATTTGGTGCATGTTTTGTGTCCTTCAATAGCGCTGAATTTGTTAATTTGACGCTATTGCCCCACCTACTCGCTAGTATACATGTACCCTGCCGTTCGAAAATCGTGCGGTGTAAAACGTTACGCAAGAATCATTTAGTTCGCGAAAATACGAAACAAAATTTCCACTCGTTTCAAAGGCGGTGCCAGGCCAACAGCGACAGCTCAGTCGGCTGCGCAATTCTTGCGTTCGCTTGCATGGTCCCGCTGAAGCAGCCTTTGCAGTTACCTCGGGATATAGGATGAGCAGCGTTCCGTGTTTACGCTACTCGTGAACTTTCCTTTGTCGACCGCACGCAAGAAGAAAAAACTGTAACTGTCGTCAAACAGTTAAACCACCCGACCTGGCGATACTGTCCCACGCCGCGAGCACCGCGACAGCTCTCTCAAAAGAAAGCCGACAAATCGGCTTCTTTTAGCGGATATTATTTTGTTTAGCCTGTGCAACTACTTTAAGGGCTATTTCATACAGTATGCAGTCATTTAAACATGCCACAAAGCGCCAAAACCAACTTTCACTCGGACTTGTATTTGAAAACTCATGGAGGACGGAGAGGGTCGTCTGCTTTTGTACTACCCAGAGGCGTCGACCGCTAGGGGCGCTGCATGTCGCCAAAACTCCATCGCAGGAGACCTATAGTTGGATATAGTATACTGCAATGTATGACAAGTGCACATGCAAATCAAAATCACAGAAACAACCCACAAAGAAAATTTATGAATAACCGATACAAACACCCACTGTGCTAAATGCGACACGGGTCGCCTAAAAAATACACACTGCATGTATGACTTGACAACTGTATCACACCACTCACTACACACACAGTTCACATACAGTTATCCACCATTTACAAGTACACACGATACTATAACCACTCTTACATCAGAAGTTCACCGCAAGCTTTCATTTCTGTTAACTGTCGTTAATGTGGATTGCGGTGTTTTTAAAAAAATCACGTTTTACAATATTTATATACAGAACGTCTTAAGTAGTATCTCAATAAAGAGAAAGTATGTTTACTTACACATTTACCATTACAAAAGTATTTTTTTCTTTTAGCACTGGTAAAAATACAATTCTGCAGTTACT
This sequence comes from Haemaphysalis longicornis, assembly GCF_048455015.1. Classification (NCBI taxonomy): domain Eukaryota; kingdom Metazoa; phylum Arthropoda; class Arachnida; order Ixodida; family Ixodidae; genus Haemaphysalis; species Haemaphysalis longicornis. Next base: position 10,726,953 of record NW_027526445.1, read on the forward strand.
TTTATTTACGTTTATTTGCTTCAAAGATGATGAGGGGTTTCCACTTACCGGACCGAACAAAGAAATGTGCTGTGCAAAAGGAAAGCGTTAGTTTAAATACACTTGTAAAACTTACTTAAAAATAAAGAACTTCCATATTGGAGTGACAATCTCTTCATCAACATTTCCTATTTTGCATTTCGGTTTTTAGACCGGGATGAAAAATATGGCAGTCTACGCACATTACGTTAATGACAGGGAAGCTGATGTGCTCTGTGAAACCCTGACGATGTCTGCACCGGCTAAGGGGTGAATAGTGAATCAACACCGGAATGTAACAAGAGCGTACTTGGTGGCGGGGGCTACGCAATTCCTCACCCGGCCCCATATGAGATTTTTGTCATCATATATCCTATGTAGACAAATTAACACTTATTGAAGTCGTCTTCGCCTACCATTAACGAACGAGGAGAAAACTGCACACTGAATGCTCCCACGTATACGCAAGCGGGCTGTGACAGGGCCGCGAGTCCTCCCTAAATGTTCGAGCTCAGGGAGTTAGCAATGATAATTTCTGTTATCAAATATAACGTACATTACATTACCTTTTAGGCAAGTTACGTACTTCGCTTACGTAGCCGCCACGTGGGCTCATGCCACGGCGATCATTTTGCGAATAAAAATCATAAGTTCGCGTAGTTGTCACTTAATTGAAAGTAGGGGTCAGTTACCTTCTGAGGTGGAGGGCGACTTGGATGAAGCCGTCAGAAAGTTGGCGGACAGGAAATCAAGGGGGCACGGTGAGAGTGGGGATTTTCCGGCGAACAAAAAATGAAATGGTGAATTGACTATACTGTGAAAAACTAGAATAGAAATCATGTTTTGTTTAAAGTGTTTCCGTCGATTGAAGTTTATCGTCTTTTTCACCTATGAAACTTAGGAAGTGAAGACGCTGTCATTCTTTTTCCCGAGTAACCCCATTTGAGGCTAATACTGCCATGTCGGCCTTCAGTTAGGTGGTGACAAGAAGAGGGGCGGTGGTTCTGACATTGTGCCAGAGGCACCATAATGATCCTCCACGGGCATTCCCTACACCTGATCTAGAGTTCTTGCTTTTTTCCTTGAATTTACTCCTTTTGGAATTGTTTTTCTTTCGTTTATGTTTTCATGCCCTTCTTCCTCCTTTCCGATGCTTCCTAATTTTGGGACAGCCGCCCCCACGCCCAGGGAAGCGCAATACCGAGCTCCGGTAGCTGCAGGTCGCGCAAACAAGACCATGAGTGCCGTTGTCACAATAGGGAGAGATATTCGTTTCACTCGGCCCGGCAGTGGGTTGATGCAATGTTACTTCTCTCCACTTTCTCCGAAAGCATCGTCATCTGAGAGTGAGCGGCGATGCGAAGCGGAAACTGCAGAGGAACCTGTTGCGGGACACACGGGGAAAAAGGAAATTAAAGAACGCATATATTTCACGGGATCGAAGCGTCATAAAAAATGCAGGTAAGTTTGCAATATTTCTCCGAATATTCGCGCAGAGGAAGTATTGATAGCTTTATGTTTGCGCACTTATGGCGCCAGCAGTGCCAAATGAAAACACGTAGAAACAACAACGAAACGCGTGCGTAATCCCCTGGCAACTGTGTTCAGCGTCGTTCTCGCATGACTGCTGATAGTTTAAATGCACAGAGAACCTGATTTTGGCACGCACCCAAGAAGGAGAGTTGCATGAACAGTGTATTGGCCGAAAATGGCCGCAAGTATTGGCCGCAAATGGGGTTAGACGGGAAAATAAAGGTAATGGTTTCACTTCCTTTGTTTGTAACAGTAAAAAATTGGATAAACTTTAATCACTCGAAACACTTCCTACTAAACATGATTTCTATTCCAGTTTTGCGCATTACAATCAATTCGCATATCGCTTTTCTGTTGGCCCAAAAATCCCCGCCGTTACCCCCCCACCCTAGTTTCCCGTTTGCGCCCTTCCGTTCGGCTTCATCCAAATCACCCTCCACAACAGAAGGTTACTGACTCCTGCTCTAAATGATGTGACAAATTCGCGACGTTGTAATTTTTATTCTCATTTATATCGACAGCAAAATGATCGCCGTGGAGTGAGCCCAAGTGGCGGCTACGTAAACAAAGAACGCAGCTTGCCACAGAAAATTAGGTAAAGAACTTTTTATTTGATAACTTGAATGATCATTGCATTCTTTCAATCCCTGAGCTGCAACATTGAGGGAGGAGACGTGGCCCTCTCACAGACCGCTCGCCTATATGTGGCAGCATTAGGTGTGCCGTTTCTGCTATAAACGCTTTTGTGGGTCTGTTTTTCCGAACTGCTGAGCTGTTAAAACACAGAGAGCCAGAAAATACAGAACCAGAGTTGTAAAAACATCGGTACGCTCTGAAAAAAGGTCCCGAAGTGTTTCACTCTCCCTTGTATTAGTGCGTACGCTATAGGTGGGAACGACGGGAAACCTTTGGAGTGTATTCGCAAACACGGCGAGTGACGGAAGATCTCTGAAGGAAAGACTACAGAGAAGGGCAGAGCAAGCTGCTTTGGAAAGTGTAGAGAGATTTTCTCGCAACGCTACCGACGTCGCCGAGAAGGCGTCCCATAGAAGTGCGCAGCTCACCGCCTGCATCCGACGACACACCGGACGCATGTTATCTGCACAGGTCGCGCAAATTCAGGTAATGTTTGTACGTGTTTTAACATAGGGTGTGCAGGTAGTGAAGGGCGGCAAAAGGAACGGAATAGGAATGAAGGTGACAAGATGCCTACAGGGGCGGACATCCGAAAGGCGGTTGTGGACAGGCAATGCCGCTGTTAAAGCAAGCAAAGGAGACCACTGAGACGGTTACAGAGCGCTAAGAATAGTTGGGACTGTGTACGAGGGATATCCTTGCAGTTGTGTATCATGACGGAAGTCGTGGAAATGTGGTCCCGCCCAACGTTCCCACGGGAGAGGGACGAGGCGCTCCCGCGTTCTTAAAGACTCACCAATATATGTTAATTTATGTTTTGTTCAGCACAAGTTAAACTTCGCGTTGCCATTTTCCGGGGCTCCTCCCCTAGAACAATCAGCGCTGAGGATCTGACTCCTAAACTGGTTCGCAACAGGAGTGCTGGCGCACGCTATAAAATCGGGCATACCCGCATCAGACACGTTTCTTGAAAGACAACAACCCTGAGATACTACCAGGTCACTTCGGGGTGCAGGGTAACGAAAGCGCAAATCAACTCACTGGCGATATCACAATCCGGCCTCTTTGCAGCCGTATCAAACCCCAGAGAGATCCCATCCCAACCAAAACTATAGCACTAAAGGATCCTCCGTGCAAACCCGAACTTACACTAATCCACGCAAAAACCTTAAAAAAGAACTAGAGGTCTTAGTAGAGATGCGCCAACGGGTGCCCTCCTAACTCAAGCCCGACTGCCCAGAAACAAAGAAGACCACTCCCGCGGTACTCGAAATGCAGAGAGTGCTAGATCAGCGTCTCAAGTTCGGAAGTTGCAAGAAAGGACAAAGAGGAAAAGCCTTCGGAAGACTTTACTCACGGCAAGACAAAACCGCCGTCATCGCCTTCATCAAGCACTACCTGCAACGCCATCGCCAGGGAGAACAACAAGCCCCGACAGTGACTCAACCCATGGCACACACCACTACGACGCCACCCCGGAAATCATGAAGGAAACATAGATATCCTATAAACAGGACGCACCTGTACCCATTGAAAAGGGATTTCATTCTTTCGTTAATTCTAGGCGAAGACGACTACAATAACTGTTATTTTTTACATTATACTAATGGTGACAAAAATCCCATATAGGGCCCGGTGAGTACTGGAGGTGCCACCGCTACCAAGTCCGGTCTGGTTATATTATGGTGTTGATTCACTATTCAGCCCCTCAGCCGGTTCTGACATCGTCAGGGTATCACAGAGCCCATCAGCCGGCCTATCATTATGGTGATAGAAGCAGACTAGCAAATTTTATAACCCGGTGTTCAAACCGGAATGCAAAATAGCAAATATTGATCAAGAGATTGTCACTCGAATATGAAAGTAATTTATTAGTAAGTCATAGTTTTACAACAGCAAGTTTACTGAAGCTTCAACCTTGTACGGCGAATATTTCTTTTTGTTTCGGTCGGTTATTTGAAAACCCTTTTGTGTATTTTAACCAAATAAAGAGTTAATAAAAGAATTTGCGAAATTGTATTGTTCACAGAATGCAAAAAAAAACATTTTGTAATTGCATATCTGAGTGAAAAATATTTTTTCCTCATTTGGACGCAACTTAAAATGTTTACAATGAAGAAGTTTTAAAAGGCGATTTTTTTTCACAGTACATTAGTCCGTTGAGGACAGATGGGTTGTTTCTCGTAGTTTTGTTGTCTCTGTTCACTTGTAGTAATTTACAATATCTTTTATCCCACTGTAGACATTTGTCGTGTGTTGTATATAATGCCAGGATTCCTTCGAAACTGATTTGGTTATTTGTTTTTTAGGGGAGCACTGGGACCAATAGTCGCTGAGCGCTTAGAAGCGGTTTCTAAAAAACTCTCGCACTACAAGTTGTTTGGTAGCTTTGGAAGTTTGTTTTTTGCTTCGTCTATTTTACCCCACTGACAGATCGAAGAAGTAATGCTTTAGTGCGGTAAAGCGCTCCGCGAGCCGTGATTGCTACCAGCCGCCCGACCGGCACAGACCCTGCGAGTGCACCACAAATTTTTAAAATGTGACCCCGAACCCGGCTCGAGCACGAGGCATTTTTCATATCTGAGCTTGTGCCGGGCGAGCCCGACAAACTTCCAAAATATCGAGACCGGCACGACTGGTTCGAATTCAATAAACTAATTCCGAGGGCAAGAGATTGTTATATTGTCACGTGGATAGTTATCAAGCAGCGATCCCTACTTGCGGTATGCGTGATCGCCGTGCAGTGTTAGTGTACAATCCCCAGCGAGTGTGACGTTCCCTCTCCTTGCCAGCCAGGTGTTTGAAGACGACGACGCAAGTGTGTGGGTTCACCGCTCGCGGGCAGAAGGATTCAGCCTTCTTCGCTGAGCCTCGCCGTGCTGCCTCTACTCTTCGGTGTAGCGCTACGCCTAATAAATAGGTACATCTCCATCCTGCTGTCTACACCTCCGTCTACTAAGAAGCAACACTGGTGGAGGAGCCGGGTTTTCGGATGCCTGGATCCCTGTCCGGCGCCAGCCCAGAAAGGCCGTGTCTCATCAACACACCGGTCAATCGGAGCAGTCGGCGCAAGCTCGGTCTCTCGCCTGAATTACCGGGCCTTTCCGACGTCCGCAACCGTAAGGCCCCGCAAGCTCCCATTATGGCCGCACCACCAGTGGTAATTCACCAGCCTCGCGAACCCAATAAATTCCACGGGGATGCCTTCGAGGACGTGGAAGACTGGGTTGCTCACTTCGAGCGTGTTGCCACTTTTAATCAGTGGGACGATGCGCACAAACTGCGGCAGGTGTACTAGTCGTTGGAAGACGGCGCTCGCATTTGGTACGAGAACCATGAGGCTACATTCACGACGTGGACCGACTTCCGCCAGAAGCTTCAGGAAGCCTTTTCCGACCCGGATCGTCCTGAGCACGCGCTGCGGTTGCTGAAGTCGAGAATCCAGAAACCCAACGAAAGTGTCACCATGTTTGCCGAGGACATGGCACGCCTTTTTCGCCGCGCTGATCCTGCCATGTCGGACGCGAAGAAACTTCGCTACCTTATGCACGGCGTCAAGGAGCAGCTTTTTGCCGGCCTTGTCCGAAACCCGCCACGCACGGTGCAAGAGTTCATCAGGGAGGCCACGGCTATCGAGCGGGCTGTGCAGGAGCGAAGTCGCCAGTATTCTCGGAGGTCCGCCAACGCTCCCGTGACCACAGCTAGCCTGACGACCGACGACAGCTCTTTGCGGGAACTGATCAAGTCGATCTTGCGCGAAGAGCTAGGCAAGCTTGGAATTGCGACTCCACAGCCGACGCCCTCCGTGGCCAGGATTGTGCGTGAGGAGCTGCGTCAAGCATTCTCGCCTCCCGACCCGCCCGTGCAAGAGAGCCCCGCAAGCTACGCAGCAGCCATGCGTCAGCAGCCACTAAACGTGCCGACTGTCCCTTTCCGTCAGCCACCCCCGCCTGTGCAGTCGTGGCCCACTTCGCAGGCGAAATTCCCACCCACCCGGGTTCGCAAAACGGATTTGTGGCGCACAGCTGACTGGCAACCCCTGTGCTATCACTGCGGTGAGCCTGGCCACGTCTACAGACGATGCCCCTACCGCGAGATCGGACTACGTGGCTTCTCTCCGGCTGCTCCCCCTCCCCGTCTTGGCCAGCGGCCGACCGAAATCGGCGACTACCTCTCCGCACGCAACACCACGCCGCCTACTCGTCGATCCCGCTCACCTTCTCCGGCACCGCACCTCCCGCCGACCCGTCGCGCCCCTCGAGACGACCCCGACGTCCGGTTTTCCAGCCCCCGGCGGGGAAACTAGACGAAGCGACCTCGGGAGGCAAGGTTGCTGATTGCAGAAGCTCGGAAGACCTCCCACCGCCACCGACGTCAACCAATGGTTTTGCCGCGACCACTCGACGAGAACAAAGCGCCCATAGAGTTTTGCCGCTGTGTAAGCACACGACGACGACGAACCTTAATGCCGACGAAGGCGCTAGTGCTGAGCTCAGCGTTACCATCGACGGGCATGAGGTGACCGCTTTGCTGGACACCGGGGCAGACTATTCTATCGTGAGCCAGCAATTTGCGGAGCGGTTGCGCAAGGTAAAGACTCCGTGGGACGGGCCTCAGTTTCGGTCCGCCGGAGGTCACCTGATGACACCAGTCGGTAAATGCACGGCCAGGATTCGTCTAGGAGGCACGGACTTTGTTGGCACCTTTGTCATTCTACCTCGGTGCTGCAAAGACGTAATCTTCGGCATAGATTTCTTGCGGGAATGCGACGCCGTTATAGACATAGGCGAGGGCAGGGTGAGCCTATCGACGCACCTGCCTCCATTACAGCCTACCGAGAACCGACGTATACCGCTGCGTATCGCCGCTGACGACGTAAGTGTGCCGCCACGATCCTGCGCGTTTGTCGCAGTAGAGTGCGACGATCCTTCCACTGCCGATGGCGTTGCCGAGTTGCACACATCGCTCTTCCTCGACCACGGCTTTGCCATCGCGAGAGGCCTGCTGCACCTGTCCTGTGGCCGCGGAAACCTCTTGCTCACCAATTTCGCCAATGAACGCCAGCACATCGTGAAAGGAACTACTGTAGCCTTCTTCGAAGCTGTTGACGACACAGAGGGCTGTTTTGTGCTTCAAACTAGTGCCACCGCAACAGCCAGCACTAAACTCGCGATAGACGTCAGCACCAACCTGTCATCAGAAAAACGCCGAGCGCTCCTCGACCTACTGAAAAAGTACGCGGACTGTTTTTCCTCCACGTCAGGTGTCCGTCAGACGCATCTGACAAAGCACAGAATAATTACCGGAGAAACGACGAGGCCCATCCGTCAGAACCCGTACCGTGTGGCCCCTAAGGAGCGCGATGCAATACGGCGGCAAGTACAGCAAATGCTGAAAGACGACGTCATCGCACCGTCGAATAGTCCTTGGGCGTCGCCCGTAGTGTTAGTGAAAAAGAAAGATGGGACATTGCGGTTTTGTGTGGACTACCGCAAACTCAACGAGGTCACCAAAAAGATGTCTACCCGTTGCCTCGCATTGACGACTCCCTCGACAGACTACGACACGCCCGCTATTTTTCGTCTATGGACTTAAAAAGCGGGTATTGGCAGATCGAGGTCGATGAACGGGACCGCGAGAAAACCGCTTTCGTGACGCCTGATGGGCTGTACGAATTTAAAGTGTTGCCGTTCGGGTTGTGTTCCGCTCCAGCCACGTTTCAAGGACTGATGGACACCGTGCTGTCGGGCCTGAAGTGGCAAACTTGCTTGGTGTATCTGGATGACGTGATCGTGTTTTCCCCCACGTTTGAAGAACACCTGGAACGCCTCACGTCCGTCCTCGACGCAATACGATCCGCCGGACTTACGCTAAAGCCTGAGAAGTGTCATTTTGGGTACGACGAACTCCTGTTCCTCGGCCATGTAGTTAGCAGTGCCGGAGTTCGACCTGATCCTACTAAGACTGAAGCGGTATCCCAGTTCCCCGTGCCAACCAACAAGAAAGCCGTGAGGCGCTTTTTGGGGCTATGCTCCTATTACCGACGATTTATACAGGACTGCCCCCGCATTGCAGCTCCGCTGACCAACCTTACACGGGATGATGTCGCGTTACTTTGGAATGACGAGCAACAGAGGGCGTTCGACGAGCTGCGCCAGCGGTTGCAAACACCTCCTGTCTTGGCCCATTTCGACGAAAGCACCATCACCATGCTCCATACCGACGCCAGTAACGTTGGACTCGGAGCGGTTCTTCTGCAGTTGCAAGACGGCCTCGAAAGGGTGATAGCGTACGCCAGCCGAACGTTGTCCTCTTCGGAAGCCAACTACTCGGCCACAGAAAAGGAGTGCCTCGCCGTCGTTTGGGCAGTACTTAAATTTCGACCCTACCTGTATGGCCGTCCATTTACAGTGGTCAGTGACCATCACTCACTCTGCTGGTTGATGAGCCTAAAAGACCCGTCTGGTCGATTAGCTCGGTGGAGCCTTCGGCTTCAAGAATTCGACGTCAAAGTCATTTACAAGTCCGGCCAAGAGCATGCCGACGCCGATTGCCTCTCGCGAGCACCAGCTTGCCCTGCGTCGGCGAATGACAGTACCGATGACGACGCTTTTCTTGGCGTGCTGGACACATCCTCCGTGTCAGAGCAGCAACGGGGGGACTCCGAGCTACGGCCGCTGATTGATTTCTTGGAGGGACGTTCATCCACTGTGCCGCGGGTGTTTTCAAGAGCGCTGTCATCCTTCAGTCTCCGCGGTGGTGTCCTGTATAAAGCGAATTTTTCTCCGCGTGGCCGAAGCTACCTGCTTGTTGTACCTGCAGTACTTCGTAACGAGGTTCTGCAGGCTTGCCACGATGAGCCGACGGCGGGTCACCTCGGCTTCACCCGTACCCTGACTAGGATCCAGCAGTCATACTACTGGCCAAAAATTTCTGCAGCTGTGCGGCATTACGTGCGCACGTGCCGTGAATGTCAACGACGGAAAGCGCCACCACTCCGGCCAGCGGGCCTCCTGCACCCTGTCCAAATCCCCGAGAAGCCGTTTGAACAGGTCGGGATGGACCTGTTGGGACCATTTCCGACGTCGTCCGCGGGGAACAAGTGGATTGTAGTCGCTACCGACTACCTCACTCGGTATGCAGAAACAAAAGCCCTCCAAAGAGGAACTGCATTCGAGGTTGCCAAGTTTTTCATTGACAACATTGTTCTCCGGCATGGTGCCCCGGCCATTGTTATTACGGACAGAGGCAAAGCGTTCACTGCTGGGCTTGTCGACGCAGTGATGCAACTCAGCGGTACAGCACATCGGACCTCAACAGCGTACCACCCGCAGACAAACGGTTTGACTGAACGGCTCAACAAAACAATAGCGGATATGCTGAGTATGTACACCGACGCCGAGCACAAGACCTGGGACGCCGTATTGCCATACGTGACATTCGCTTACAATACGGCTCAACAAGACACGACCAGGATGACGCCGTTCTTACTCCTTTACGGCCGTCCCGTGACCACTATGTTGGACGCAATGCTGCCTCACGACACCAGCAACGACAACATGCAGCTAAATGAGTTTACGGAACGAGCGGAAGAGGCGCGTCAACTGGCCCGCTTACGAACAAGGCAGCAACACCGCTACGACACGCACCGTTACAACCTCCGTCACAGGACTGTCGTTTTCAAACCCGGCGAACGAGTCTGGGTATGGGCTCCTGTTCGACGTCGAGGACTCTCTGAAAAGCTCCTCAAACGCTACTTCGGTCCCTATAGAGTTTTGCGCCAACTTAGCGATGTCACCTATGAGGTTGTGGACGACGGAATCGTTTCTCAACGCCGGCGTAACCGCCGCCCTGACGTCGTTCATGTCGTGCGTATGAAGCCCTACCTGACACGTTGAGGGACAATGCCTCGAGCGCATTTTTTTCCAGAGCTTTCCACAGATCGGGACGATGCTCTCTCAACGAGGGGGAAAATGTCACGTGGATAGTTATCAAGCAGCGATCCCTACTTGCGGTATGCGTGATCGCCGTGCAGTGTTAGTGTACAATCCCCAGCGAGTGTGACGTTCCCTCTCCTTACCAGCCAGGTGTTTGAAGACGACGACGCAAGTGTGTGGGTTCACCGCTCGCGGGCAGAACGATTCAGCCTTCTTCGCTGAGCCTCGCCGTGCTGCCTCTACTCTTCGGTGTAGCGCTACGCCTAATAAATAGGTACATCTCCATCCTGCTGTCTACACCTCCGTCTACTAAGACGCAACAATATACATGAACTGGAAAAATTTGCCGTTAACCTAAAAAGCCTAAGCACAAGGCGAATACGACTACTTTGGATATAAATCTCCTTTATATTTCGACTTAACTTTCTACAACTTAAATATCTTCTCTTATAATCGGGATTTTAGGTGCACTCTAAAAATATATACTCACTTGAGGTTCTAAATCACCTGTCCTGTGTCATCCCACTACAGCGAGTTTTTTTTTAGAACATGGTGTTCGCAGGTTTCGTTTACACCCTCAAAACAGAAGATAGAAAATTGGTATTTATACGACAGAAAGGTGTTGCTTTGATATCCTTTGGAGGATTTCAGTCGTTAAAATCAAATTTATTACTTCCTCAGGGGCTGTTTCAAGTGATCTTTATGGAGTTTTCACGTAGAAGAGTAGGATATTCTCGGTCCCGTGGTGGAGCATATAAATAGGTTTGGGGTTTTTTTACAAGGGCATTTTTTCAGAGAGCATTTGATTCTTTTTTATGGTTTTAATGGTTTTATTTCTTTTTAACGCTTGCTTTTTATCAGATGATATCTCCCAGCAAGCTTCAACAGCAACCGTAAAGTCAAACATATTTAAAATCTTTTTTTAATCTTCGCCCGCAAGAGAAAGACCAGAGCGCACCGACACGACATAATGTCCTACTTGCCCCAAACTGCCGACGTCGGGGCTCCCGTGACGAAGACGACGCGCTTGCTGTGGTTGGCGCGCGCTGCTCGGGTGTGTGAATACGTCGTGGTTATGGGAGTGACGTCGTGCTGCCCGGGTCTGTGGGGACGGCGAAGACCTCGGCTGGTCTGAGAGCGCGCGTGCACTCGCTCGCGCGCGCTTCCAGAGCGGCAGCTATACGGCAAGAATGGTGACGTCACGTGATACCTTCTGTCATGGCGGCCGCTTGGAGTTCGTTTTGTCGAAACCGAAACTGACACGAATGAACGACGCCGTAAATAAATGTTTACGCTGCGCTCGACTGTCTAATGTGTGCTTATATGATAGTGGGCTGGTAGGCACGCATAGCAGCGAAAAAAACTTAACACGAAAATTTTGTGTCAGTACTCCTTAGTGCTTTCGTGGGTACCTTTCACAAACCCAGAAGGAAGGTTTAATCTCCTTTAAGAGCTCTAATGAAGGGTTGACATTTGGGGTGATATTGCGAAGTACAATGGTCTCTATCTTAAAGCTTGGAATGGTGTCTTTACTTTGCCGTACAGCATAGATGCGGTTTAAAGAAAAAAGTAAACACATGCTCGATTGCGACCGTTGTACTTTCTTACCTAATGAAAGGTAGAAAAATATAATGGCACAATGAAAAATGTTTGTGAGATTGTAAACACAAATTCGTTTTTGGGTAATGCCTAAATACAAACTGCAAAAAATCATAGTTTCACACAAAAGGCTATACGAAAATAAACCAAAACAAAGGGCAACCAAAATAGAGGTATTAAAATTATGTACAATCTTTTCATAGCCATAAAAAGAAAACTACCCGAATGATGTGACAAAAACTGTTTAGATATAGATTCTTCCCACATGGCTCGGTACTTCCAAGTCCCAAAGCACACTAAAAAATTCTGCAAACTTAAGTCTGAAATAGAAAAACAAAGCTCGCCATATGAGTCCACGCCAACGTCATTGGACAAAAACAGGCAGGTTGCGATGGGAACTTTCCCTCTGAAAAAGAAATGAAAACTGAAAAAGCATTCACATCCACAAACAGACCTGCCCAAAATTATAAATCCCGCACCGATGAAACACCAGCCGGACACAATGATTAAAGCAACCTAAAATATATGTAACAATTTGGTGAAGTATGCAAAGCTTATAGACCAAGTTTGCACAAGCTGAAGCAGGTTCGGGGTATGATCGGCATGGGATGATTTCGGAAATCATGCTTAGTAGCTGAAGACCTCCTTATTGGTCAAAAATATCCCAAAGAGATTAATGACGATGCCATCAACCGAGCACGCAATTTACAAGGAGAAGAGATTCTGACTGAAACCCCAAAAGAAACTCACCATGACAATAACTTAGCTCTTACGTGCTTGTTGAAAACTTCCCAAGTTAACAACGGCTTGAGGTGACACTTTAACATCACGAGGCAGAGTGAGCGCTTGTCAGCTGTTTTAACTGGCCCTCCGGTGCAGAAACTTGAAGGACCTTTTAGTCAAGGTAAAAACAGAAGCATCTGAGCAAACTCGAGAATGCCGGCCATGAGGCAAGCCGCGCTGTCAACTTTGCCCCCATGTGGAGACCACTAATGTTGCCCAGGCCACCAGTTCAACCTTTAAATATGAAATCAAGAGACAACCTCAACTGTGACACCCCCACTGTAAACCAGAAACTCCATTGCCTTGTCGGTGAGGATGAATATATTGGCAAAAAAACAAAAACATCTTTCCGCAAAATGTTGAACAATAACAAGTCGCACGTGAAGCGCCTCCCCGGCCTTCCAGTGTGTAGGCATCTCCGACTCCCGGGTAACTGGTTTGCAGAAATGCAGACCATCTTAATTCAGTCCGACTTCCGCACCACATAGGAGCGGGAACAACGAGAATCATTCTTTACATATAAATTTCGTACCCTTGCCAAAGGAATAAATGAGACCACAAGGAGATTGATTTGCTTTCGAAACTGACGTATCCACCCTGATATGTTGTGGTTGAGGGCGACAAGAGTGGCCATGTAATTAATTTAATGGTATATATATATATATATATATATATATATATATATATATATATATATATATATATATATATATATATATATATATATATATATATATATATATATATATATATATATATATATATATATATATTACATTATTTCGCTCTTTTAGGTTGGAGAACACATCCTCCTCTGAAAGGAGCAGCATTGTACCCGGCATTTGTGAGCCGAAGGGGACGGTGTGTGGGTTGGGGGGTTCGGGTGCTGGACGTTACGCTTGGCAACGGCCCCCGTGGCGGCGCTGAGGTAATAAATCCTTCTCCGCCTTTGGTTCTTGCGAAGAGTAAACTGGTTTCTACTCAAACACAAACTACGGACCCGCCGAACCTCCGCGAGCTGGGCCCTCACTGACCTTTTTTTTCAAGTCTGTGGAAGAATGTTTTGTTTCCTTAAAAGCTTCCTTCGGCCACCTGCGAGCCATGTGGCACTTGTCTCTGTCCAACAACTGTTACAAAGCGGAATTACAAATGCTGTTTTTCTTTCTTTCTTACCATTGATCACCCTTAGGCAGAGGTTGGGATGCCTCTCTCCCATTCAGAGCGGTTTCATTCACGCGTTCGAGCTTCGACTCTCGAAATTTTATGTACCTCTCTCTCTCTCTCCGCACCCAGACGCAGCACGCCCTTTTTTCTGTAGACGTACATTGGTTGAACCTTCTGCGTCGGTTTTTTCCAAATAAACGTGGCAACTGTGCCTCCTTCCCATTTCTACTTTTCTCCCTCCTTTTCTCTTTTCTTTTTTTCCCGTCTTCAATGGTATAGTTACAGCATGTTATTGTTTTGTTCCCGCTCTTTTACTCACCCGGAGGGTTCTCCATGCCGATGGTGAGGAGAAATGGAAGCCCGGGCAGGCAAAGTGTGTGTAAGCGTTTTCCTGTCCATTCTAAGATAACCCCCGAAGAAGGCAGGTCCACCTTTCGAAACTCTTGGTTAAAATAAAGTACTTGTACAGTGTTCTCCAAGAGTCTGCACACAAGTTTTGACACACACGTTCATACACACACACACTTTATATATATATATATATATATATATATATATATATATATATATATATATATATATATATATATATATATACATACATATATTGTGGGGATTGGCAATGTACTGTTATGATATTTATGCGTGCGTCAATGTGACATGATCAGTCTTATATGTAGTGTGGAACACGGCGCGTCAATCCTTTTGTTCCTTTTACCGATCGCCTTTGTCATCTGCGTACAGCAATCAGCATCGCCCGCACAGTTCCCTTTTTTGGCGGCCTGTGCTCGGCAGCCAAATTAGGGGTGGTCCTTCTGCATCTCGAGACTCTCTCTGTCTCTCTCTCTATATATATCTATATATACAGTGTGTTGCGACGATAACTGGAACACTTTAAAAAGTTTTCCTGAGCGATCCGCCGCTCTGTTCACGCTCAAACTTCACACAAAGGTCGCATTTTGTGGTCTATTTTGTTTGACACCGGGAACAACAACTGTAGTTACCTGTTTATTCTGAAAATAAATAAAAACGATTTTCGCCTATGGGAAAATGGCGGCGATTTGGACGTGCGAGCCCGAAAACCGGGTTTTCTGATCGTCTGTTAGCTCATTTCTAGGTGCATTTTCTGATCGTCTGCTGCACCATTTGGCTCCGTACGTGAATTCCAAACATGCGTTTCACTCTGCAGGTGGTTCCGTCGTTCCAACATCAACTTGCGCTGGCTCGCACGTGCAAATCAGCGGCCATTTTCCCATAGGCGAAAATCGTTTTTATTTATATTTTCAGAATAAACAGGTAAGTACCGTTGTTGTTCCCGGTGTCAAACAAAATAGACCACAAAATGCGACCTTTGTGTGAAGTTTGAGCGCGAACAGAGCGGCGGATCGCTCAGGAAAAATTTTTAAAGTGTTCCAGTTATCGTCGCAACACCCTGTATATATATATATATATATATATATATATATATATATATGAAATATACATACGCGTGTGTGTGGAACGCCTTGACAAGTGACGGAACATGCAAGGGAACAATAAAAAGTGCATGCTAGGCGCCTAACGTAGGCAGGCAGAACAAGGGTGTGTCCTGCAACTTCGTAAATATAGGCACCCTAATTGTTTACTTGACTGAAAATAATTTCCAACGAAGCCTTGCGCGACCTAAATCTGCGATAACTACAACGGAAATGACATTCTCTTTGAGGGCACAAAGATGGGAACAGTTGCACCTAGCTGTTAAAGTGTCCAATTAATTCTAGACTAATGACGTTCTTTCCTCCGAATTCAAGAAACTCACTGCTCAAATTCGTGTTCAATGGCCCCTGCTGTTGCTCAAGCGTCGCACATAGTGAAACACGAATGAGAAAAGTACTTGATATCTGGATATAATTATTAAAAACGCGCTGCATTACATCTGCTTGAAGCAATTTGTTTTATACGTAACAAAAAACAAACACAATAACTGTACTCTAGAGACGATGATGTGTCAAGAAATTAAAATGTTGTTTACTGAACTCTCGTAGGTACAACACTGGCAATTTTCACATATACAGTAGAACGTCGTTATAATGCGGTAGTATAGGGACAGCAAGATTACTTTGTTATATCCCGTATTCGTTGTAACAGTAGAGGTAAGAACCGGCTCTCAGAAATCGACAAACTAGCTCGCGCAAAAATACTTGATGCAAAATTGCATTTTTGGCTTCGAACCCACTATAAACAACGTAACGGTTACATTTTTTCTTGTTGCAACTTAAGCTCAATGAAACTAAACATGAGTACAGAAAATTACAACAGAACCAAATACACTTGACGAAAGAGGCCTGCGTCTTTATTGGATGGAGGATGTTGTCTTCATCTGGTGGCTGCTCACAGCACATAGCAGGATGGAGTTTATACAGTGTCCACGACAAAAAGGGTCTTCATACTTATGCAGTTTTGGATTCAAATTATTTTTTCGAGTAGCTTCTAAGCCTCCCGGTCAAGCATTTCTTCGTAATATCCGATGTCGCGCACGGTTCTCACGTTTTCAGTTTCGTTTAAAAAGAACAAGTGTAATTGAAAGAAAGCGTGACCAACCAAAATTCCTATGTATATCACTATAGCCGCTAATTTGCTATATCAGTGATCGTTATAATGAGGTTCAACTGTACATTGATATCATTCATATTTTGTACCCAAGACGTCACAACGTTGCGAAATACACTTCCGTGCACTTAAAACGAATTTTAACAACGGAGCTTTTCTAGAAGTCGTAAGTTCCCAATTGCAGAAAAAAGATACCAAGAAAATGCCCAGCCCTCGTAAGCGCGTGCTGTGCGGCGACAACCTAGCGTACTCGGCATTCGCAGTGGCTTTAGCAAAAAAGAGAAGAAAACTGGCAAAGTTCCCGAGGAGCGACAAAATGGCGAGCGCTCGTGAGCACGCGCTTTGCTGCGACCACCGAGACCCCGGCTGGCACAGTGGCTTTAGCAAAAAAAATCGAGCGCTTTCGTGAAGCACTACCGCGCATGTGAAATACGACTACAGCGCTAATGCTAAAGCTGAGAACACAACCTGCTTGGGGGTGGTAACTGCGGGCGTGGCATTCTGTAGAGAAGCCATTATGAATGATTTAAGACATGGATCCGATTTTGGCACTCCTTCCCGAGAAGACGTGCAGTTTCCGGCTCTGATGAATCGAATGGGTGACGTAGACCTGATGGAAGTCTACAGGGCTACACTGCATCCACCATCTGCCGCCAAAAGAGGACGACCTCTTCCATGCATACGACGACAACAACCAGCCCCCCAACTATGCAATAAACAATGCCACTGAAGCCTAACTGTGTGTCCGGCAATGCCCACACACCAGACCTTCGTCATTTAAGTTGTGCACCTGCAGCCAAGCTTCCCTGATTTTTTTAAACGGGTTTTAGACACTACCATAACCCGAAGATCCAGAAGCCGAACAGTTCTTTGATGAAAATGCGTGTATCAGACCTCGTCGGTAGTGTGATGCTTAACGCGTACGAAAATGCAGCTGCAGAGCGATGAAAATGTCTCCTGTAGATTTTCGATTTAAAATGATTGCTAACAAAATCGTGCTCCATTCTGAACCATTGCGTTGAAAAGAGAGTTGGATTGGGGAAACGAGGATGCTTCTGCACAAGATGGGGGAGCCTGGGGGATGTAGCCTAAGAGTCAGTGCGAAAATTGTACAAATAAAAGGAGCTACTACCATCTCCAGAAGTTTGGATTCCAAATTGTGTCTGTTGCCACTCGTTCCTTACATTGCTGCTAGCTGTTACGGCAGATGGTGAACTAGAGGATTACGCATAAACGAAACGAGTTCCGTACGGTCAGTGCTAGCTGCTCGGTAACATTAATAACGATCACAAACTGCACTAGAGAGAGAAAGTTGAGTCTCAATTGTGTTGGCCTTGAAAACAGGCATGTTTAATCCCAAATAAGAATGTAGGCATAAACGCGAAAATAGGCATTTATTGGCAGTACAGTCACACCATAGAAGCCCTTCTTAAGCCTAATTCATAATATATATCAAAGTGGCGCGAAAGGAATAGAAGGACGAAAATACGCACTTGCCTAAAATAAGGTCACTAACAATGCCCTAAACTATTCCGAATAGCGGACGCTATTTCAGCAAAATATCGTGCGTACGGGGGGCCGCTAGCGTTTCCAACATTGCGGCCGGTAGCGCGACAACCATCGACGGGTCCGCTCTTCTGTGGACGGTAGTTTGCTTCCGATGGACCAAGTTCTTTATTGCCTTGTTTTAAATACGTCGAGTGGTTAGGACATCGCCCTCGCGCAGCTCTGTATCGTCGTGAGATAGCAGACTGTGCGAACGAAGCTACACAGCCAAGCTAGTGACCGAAGCTGTGCGTGTGTGTGGTGGACGCGTTGGATCCGTGATAAAATGCGACGTTGTACTTCTCCGTGTGGATAGTGACTGCGATGTTCTGGAGTATCGTTCTCGAGCGATGTACGACTCAACCTCGCATTGGGTATGAGCAGTGTACGTGGCTAAAAGCCTTCTTGCCTTGCGCGCCAGAGTTTAATGACTTGCTGTCCTTCCCCGTAAACCGCGTGTGAGTGTACTGGCGAATATAATACAGGCAGGAGGAGGCAACCGATCGCCTGTCTATCGCGGTTCAGACTTGCAACGCATGTCGTGACGGTGTGTTTGTTATAAACGGATCTCTGGAAAGTTTTAAAGTTGAATAAAATGTATGTGGCAAACCCGGGCATTCCATTGCACGAAATAAGTGCCACGGTGCTTCAGCGCTTTCTTCGTGGAACGTACTCGGTAAGGGAATATACATGTCGTGTTATAGCCGTGTGGCATTCAACACTAAGGGGAAAGCGTTTGTTTACACTTCATTGGGTAGAAGTAAAATGACCAAACAATCCGGCACTCCTCTGGCAGATCAGCGAGTGAGTCATTTCACAACACACTTGACAAATGGCGCCGTAAGTATTAGCGTGTCGATACAAAAACTGATGAGACGCTCTACTAAAACTTGTTTCGCGGTGTTTACGTAGCGTGACCCAAACATTTAGCGTTTACCGCACGCAAAGGCAGGAAATGCTGTACTAAAACTCCCTAATATTCGGAGAAATATTGCAGACCTACCTGAATTTTTCATGACGCTTGGATCTCGCGAATTACATCCCTTTTTTAATTTTCTTTTACCCCGTGCGTCCCGCTACAGTTTCCTCCGCCGTTTCTGGTTCGCATCGCCCCTCACTCCCAGAAGGCGATGCTTTCAGAGAATGTGGGGAGATATAACATTGCATCGTCCCACTGTCGGGCCGAGTGAAATGGACATCTTTCCCTTGTAGCACATCGGCAGTGATGGTCTTGCTTGCG
Source organism: Haemaphysalis longicornis (assembly GCF_048455015.1). Classification (NCBI taxonomy): domain Eukaryota; kingdom Metazoa; phylum Arthropoda; class Arachnida; order Ixodida; family Ixodidae; genus Haemaphysalis; species Haemaphysalis longicornis. The sequence goes on from NW_027526445.1 coordinate 10,745,997, forward strand.
CGACCTGCCGCTAACGGAGCTCAGTATTGCGCTTCTGTGGGCATTGGGCCGGCAGTTACAAAAATAGGAAGCATGGGAAAGGCGCAAGAAGGGTACAAAAAAACGGAAGAAAAACAATTCCCAAAGAAGTAAGTTTAAGGTAAAAAAAGAACAACTCTAGATCAGGGGTTGGGAATGCTTGCGGAGCAGTATTATGCTGTTTCTGGCACAACGTCAGAACAACCCCCCTCTCCTTTTCACTGCTTAACTGAAGGCCGATATGCCAGTATTAGCCTCAAATTGTGTCACACAGGAAAATGAAAGATGGCGTCTTCAAAAAGGTATTAACTCAAATCTATGAAAACACTCCAAACTAAAGATGATTTCTTTTACAGTTCTGCACATTACAATCAATTCGGCAATTCCTTTTCTGTTTGCCCGACAATCCCCGCTCTCACCCCTCCCCCCTTGATTTCCCGCCCGCCCCCTTCATGTCGGTTTCATTCAACTCGCCCTCCACCTCAGAGGGTTACCGACTCCTCCCCTAAATGATGTGACAACTACGCGACCTTGTGAATTTATTCTTATTTAAGCGATAGCAAAATGAACGTCGTGGCGTTAGCCCACGTGGTGGCCACGTAAGCGGAGTACGTAGCTTGGTACAGAAAATAACGTGAAGTACTTTTATTTTATAAAAGAGTTTATCATTGTATTCTTCCCATCCCTGAAGCTCCAACATTGAGGGAGAAGACGTGGCCCTCACACAGCCCGATTGCACATAAGTGGGAGCATTCTCTGTGCCGTTTTCTGCTGTAAACGCTTTCGTTGGTCCGTTTCTCCGAACCACTGGGCTGTAAGACACAGAGAGCCGGTCATAGAGACCCAGTGTTGTAAAAACATCCATACGTTCTGAAAAAGGTCCATAGGTATTTCACTCCGCCTTTTATTACTGCTTAAGCTGTAGGTCGGAAGGACGGCAAACCTTTGGCGTGTATGCGTCAACACGGCGAGCGACGGAATATCATGAGGGAACGGCTGCAGAGAAGCGTAGAGTAAGCTGTTTTGTTGTGTTGGCCGATTTTCTGCAACGCTGCCGACGTTGCTGCGGAGACGTTACATTCAAGTGAGCAGCTTACCGCCTGAGTCTGACGACACACCGGACCAAGTTCTGTGTACAGATCCAGTAACTTGAGGTAATGCTTGTGCGTGTTGTAACATAGGGTGTGCAGGTAGTGCAGGGCGGAAAAAGGAACGGAATAGGAATTAAGGCGACAAGATGCCGACAGGGGCGGACATCCAAAGAGCGGCGGACAGGCAATGCCGCTGTTAAAGCAAGCAAAGAAGACCACTGAGACGGTTACAAAAGCGCTAAGAATAGTTGGGACTGTGCACGAGGGATATCCTAGCAACGCCGTGTAGCGCAGCTGTGTAGCATGAAGGAAGGCGTTGAAATGGCATCCCGCCTAACGTTCCCGAGGGGGAGGGACGAGGTGCTCCCGCGTTCTTTAAGATTCACCAATATATTTTAACTTATGATTAATTCCCCGCAAGTCAAACTTCGCGTAGCTATTTGCTAGGACACCTCCTAGCATCACCACCGCTGAGCCTCTGAGTCCTAAACTGAGTCGCAATAGGTGTGCTCACGCATTCTATACAATCGAATAGGCCCGCAGCACGCACGCTTCACGAAAAGGTACAACGCCAAGGTTCTAAAACACCACGCCGGGTTGCAATGTAACGAACGCGCAAATCGACTCACCAGCGATACTGCAATCTGGCCACCCAGGAGCCGCATCAAATCTTAGACAGATCCTATCGAAACAAAAACTATCGCACTAAAAGATCCTCGGCGCAAACCACGCAGACACATAACCAAAGAAGAACAGGTATTACTATACGGAGGCGCAAACTGGTACCCTCCTAACTGAAGCCCGACTGCCCAGAAAAAAAGAAGACCACTCCCGCGGATCTCGAAATGCAGGGAGTGCTAGATCAGCGTCACCTATTCGGCAGTTGCAAGAAAGGACAAAGAGGAAAAGCTTTCGGAAGACTTTCGCAGGGAAAGACAAAACCGCCATCACCGCCTTCATCAAGCACTTTCTGCAACGCCATCGCAAGGGAGACCAACAATCCCCGACAGTGACTCAACCCATGGCACGCACTACTACGACGCCACCCAGGAAATCATGACAGGAAACCAAGATGTCCTATAAACAGGAAGCACATGTATCCACAAGAAATCATCGATAAAAGATTTCATTCTTTCGTTAATTATAGGTGACGACGAATACAATAACTGTTATTTTTCTACATTGTACTAATGGTGACCAAAATATCTTATGGGGCCCGGTGAGTACTACTGCTGCCACCGCCACCAAGTCCGCTCTTGTTATATTCCGGTGTTGATTCCCTATTCAGCCCCTCAGCTTGTTCAGACATCGTCGGGGTATCACAGAGCCCATCGGCCGGCCTATCATTATGGTGGTGGGAGCAGACTACCAAATTTTTAGAACCCGGTGTGCAAACCGGAATTGCAAAATAGCAAATATTGATCACGAGATTGTCACTCGATTGTGGAAGTAATTTATGTGCAAGTCATAGTTTTACAACAGCAAGTTTAATAAAGCTTCAATTTTGAACAGAGAATATTTTATATTTGTTTCGGTCGATTATTTGGAAACCTTCTTGGGTCATTTAAACAAGTTAAAGTAAATGTAAATATGTGGCAATATTTTTTTTCGCATAATACAAAGACAAAAACAGACGTCTCGTAATTTTAAACCTGCATTTATAAACATTTTTTGCTTATTCTTATTGATTTTAAAATGTTTTCACGTAAGTTGTTTTGAAATGCAACTTTCATTTATCATTCTCACACCAAAATTCGTGGAGTCAAGTCAAGTGGGTTTGTTCTGGTGAATAAGGATTGGCCGTGCAATTGTAGTATTTCGCAATATCCTATATCAATCCATTATATTAGTCGTGTATGGTGTATAATGCCAGGAATATTTCGAAACTGATCGGGTTATTTGTTTCTTAGGGCAGAGATGGGAGTGATTTTTAAAAAACTCGAGACACAAATAGTTTTTCGGTAGCTTCTGCGGTTTGTTTTTTGCCCTGTATATTGTACTCCACTGACAGATCGATAAAGTAATCCTTTGGTGGCGTGAAGCGCTCCCGGAGGCAGAAATGAATTACACGGAAGCTCGCACACGAAAGGGAGAAAAGGGGGAGTTCAAGTGGTAAAGGGGAAGGGCTCTTGGCTTTTCTGCCCTTGTAGACACTCCCCGCTCTCACGGACTCGTCGGAGAAGTGTGCCTTCTGTTCAAGCCTCTGATCATGTTTAGTGAAATATTTCAATCGGGATGTTGTATTTCGCTTTCTGCGCCAGCCGCGCTGTCGATTGAACGCCTAGTCATTCATATTCTAACAAAATTACGACTGCTTCAACCGTGCCTGTGTTGGATATTTCGTGTTCTCAGCAGTTGCCCGCCGATTATGCACTTACGGGAAGCAGCAAGTGTTTGTATATGAAGTGTGCGCTCCACCGTTTCCTCCCCTCATGCTCTTACATCAAGTGCTTCAACCGTGCTATGGGGGATTTCGCGTCCTCAGGAGTTGCCTGGTGTTTTAGATTTCGAAGTGCCTCAACCGTCCAGGAATGGCAGCGTATACGAACCGGCTGTTTCTCGAGCGTGTATCTACACTATTCACGCTGTGATGGACACCCGCTGTAAAGTTCTAAAGTCTACCTTTAATTGTCAGGTGTTGCCCACCGCTGTGGATTTCGAAGTGGCTCAATCGTTTGCAAATCGCCGCGTGGTTGGAACTTCTGTTTGTCTAATGTGAATCTACACCGTTTACTCTACATGGAATCGCCTTAACCTTTGGCCCGAAAATTGAAATTTGTGCCCTGATTGTTTCTGCGATAGTCCAGACAACCGTGTTGCTTAAGAATAATTTTTTTCCAGCGTTCCATGCTGACGAGACGGCACTTGGAACTCTCTAAAGTTTCGTCAGGTTTAATGATGACTGGCCAAGGTCCTTAAGTTATTTATTATTGCCCAGATGCGTAGATTCCATCGGGCGGGATGACCTTTAATTGTGTGATTCAGTTATTCTTGGTGTTAGGCTACTTGGTATGAAGACACCAGTAAACGTAGAGAGCTGAAGCTTACAAGAAGAACACAGCATAAAGGAACAAAGGAAGCGCACCAACTGTTTCGTTTGTCCTTTTATTCTGTGGCCTTCTTGTAAAATTCAATGCTCTACGTTTTGAGATGCAGTCATTGTGACCTTTGGTATGCGCTTCCATTCCTATTGTGTTGTCTGTTGCTGAAATCAAATGTGGTCCACCGTTTTTTCTTGGCTACAGCCACTGTAGCTACAGCCACGGCAGCCATTGTACAATTCACACGGCGAGAGCAGAATTGCTTTGAAATGCTGACTTCTGGAAGCATATTTGGGAAACTCGACATTATTGCAATAGTCTTCACATCAAAGGCTCTGTGAAAAACTTAATATTACCCGCGCTTTGAAATTGGTCAGAGGCACACTAAATTTGAACATGAGACACTCTTTCATTTGAGTGAAGTATACATGCATGTGTTGCTGCGGACCTGCTCACAGTGCTGAACCGGCGGTAAAAGTTGGAGTGTCCGAAAAACCACAATTTGTCACAGCCTTTTTCTTTTATTATTCGAACTGACTATTTTTCTTGCGCTTTTTGGCAACATAACAGGGAACTAGTAGTCACTGGCAAGGGTCCCCAATTTTCAAAAGGACCCGACTCACCGTTCACCGCCTTCGCCAATGAATACCGATATAAATATGACACCTCGAGTCCCCGTACCCTCAAAGAAACGGGCTCACGAAAGCAGCTGTAAAGTTATCAAGGGCTCCCTCGAGAAGACGGGCGATATGTACAAAACGCTGTTGCGGTACTGGACGAGCCCTCTCAAGAACGGCTACTCTCCCGCTCAACTTCTAGTGGGTAGAAGACACCGCAATAATTTGCCAGTTTCTGCGGACAGCCTCGTCCCCTGCCTCCCAGACAGAGACCAGCTGTAGACATACGATGCTGAGAGCAGAAAGAAGCAACAGCGCCACTTCGACATCCGGCACAGGGTACGGTATGTTCCGGGGTTGGACCCAGATGCGGACATCTCGATCGCGGATCTTGAAAAACTCAGCACGGCCCAAGGGCATGCTGAGGTGCCGAGGCTATTCTGGGTCGACACGGATTTTGCATCTGTTCACCGCAAGAGAACTAATCTGGTCGCAATGCCTCAGGCGGCCAACGAGTCGCAGCAACAAGATACTGTGCTGTGGAGCTCATTGTGCACAAACACTGACCGTCCTCAGAACAAGAATGACGGGTGCATATTTCCGCCGTCGCGGCTCGAACCATGACCTTTCTAGAAAGGGAAGTAAGTGAGACAATCGGTTGCGCCCGCACGTGTGGCAGAGGGAAGGGAATAAAGGGCTCTTGTCACGCGCCTCGAGCCATGCACTTGACGTTATGCATGTGTCGCTGCTCAAGAATTCCATCCAACAAAATGAACACGGCTTGACCCTGTCGCAGCGGAAAGGAGCTGCCCATGTTTTCAACGTAAGGCTCGGCGCCACCCCTTCACACAAACAACGGCGAATAAGGGGTATTCAGTTCAATACAACGCCTTTAATTTCATGTTTAAAAGCAAGAACCGCTAATAAAAGAAGCTTTTCTGGAATTTCTCTAGTTTTCGGCAGCCTCTTTTCAAAAGACAGTTATTGTAATTTTCTCGAAATGTTCAACGCCACTGGTATGCTTCTGTTATTAGAACCGCTACACTATCGAATTTTTTTGGCTTGCTGCCATCATTCGTTCGGAAAATGCTTTTCTATCATCAATTAAGCAGCCAACTTTGCCGTCACGTCATCGTCTGCCATCACTGCGCAGCGTGTCTGCCAAGTTTTCGGCAACACCTTTTCACAATGTAGTTTTGTAACACACGGTTGTTAATGTAATTTTCATGAAACGTTCCATGTCCGCGATATGTTTCTGTTGTTACAACCACTTCGCTTGCGAATGAATTTTGGCTTGCTTGGATCATTTTTTATGTACATCAACCTCTCTGACGCGAACATCAAACGCAATGAACCTTGCCTATAATGAATCTTGATGGTTGATTGCAGGAATGTGCACAGGGCTTCCAGTTAAACCTTACGTTGTCTCTTTCCCGGGCTTCTCCATCGAGCAGCAGTGCAGAACGTCTGACCCTACACTGGTTCCCAACAGGCATGCTCACGTATGCTATGCAATCCAATACTCGCGCAGGACGTATACTTCATGAAAAGATACAAGGAACGACAAGACACTATTGGGTGCTCTGCCATACCTGGATGCAGGCAACAACGAAACAGCGAACCGACTCACCCGGATTCCCCACTCCGGTCTCCCTGCTGCCGCATCTAGCTCCACAGAGATTCCATCCCCCAAAGCCCATCACACTAAAAGATCTACGACAGAACCTAGAAGCTTACCCTGAGCCACACAAACACCTGACCAAAGAAAAACTAGACTTAGTAAGGAGGCACGAACACTCATAAGCCCGGTCCGAATGGCCCTTTACTAAGAAAGACCATTTCCAGACACTCCACACGACCAGGAGTGCTGGCCACCATCGCCGATTACCACCAGTAAAAACCATCGTGTGTGTTACGTCACGGGAAAACGAAACCCCCCTCATTGCCGCCATCAAGCACCGCCTAGAATGTTGTCAGAAGGGAGACCGACAAGCCTTTCACAATGAGTCAACCCACGCCTGAAAGGACTACGATACCGTCTAGGAGCCCAGGAGAGCCAACCTAGGTGTCCCTTGAACAGAACGTCGCTGTACCTTCAAGAAATCACAAAAAAAGCTTTCATTCGTTTTTAATTTCAGGCGACGAACTTAGTTACTACACAAAGTGTACCTTTATTTACATTGGACAAATAACGACAAAAATCTCCAATAGGGCTCGATAAGTACTGGCGTAGCCACCGCGCGCAAGTCCCCTGTGGTTACAATCTGCTGTTGAGACAGTATTCAGTCCTTCAGTCCGTGCAGATCTCGCCAGTGCTTCACGCAGCCCATCGGCCTGCTTGGCCCTACACTGAAGTGCGCAGACGTAAACAATTGCAACCCGGTGTGAATAAAAGCGAAATGTAAAATGGCGAAACATGTGCCAGAGTTTGTCTCTCGTATTTGTAAGTTGCAATATAAAAACATGCACTTTGACTAAAAGTTAAATGTTGAACCAGTTGTGACTATAAAAATTTCTTTCCCGCGGCTTTTTTTAAACCTAACAGAATCTTCCACATTCAATTAAAAATTTTTAGAAACTTTAAAGCGGCATCTCCAGAAATTTTTTTAAAAAACATTGTTGTATGTTTTATATAATTGCAAACATATTCGTGAAAACATTTTCTGCTGTGGTGACCCTGTTTACATACCTTTACTTGAAAAATGTTCATTCTGTACATTCAACGTTGGCTGTATGTTACTTTAATGTTGGTGGGGAAGTTTACTTTCAACGTCTTTGGTGGTCCTGGGGAATTGCTATGGGTGTATGTTGTTTCCCATCCATTAAAATTTGTCCTGCATTGTGTTTATTCCCCGGAGTACTGGGAAATTGTTTATGGTTTTTTGGACTTTATGGCAGCGTTTTTACCTCTAGTTGCAGCGCTCTCATATGTGGTTGATAATGAACCCTCACGTAGAAAACTGTCCGTTGCATTCCGTAGTTTTTTCGGCTGTGTGAAGCGTGCTGCCCTGACACGGCGCGAAAATTCGTACACTGCCGCGCAGACGTAACCCGAACGAGTCGTGCCCGTGACTTCCGCCCAAGCTAAACTACTGTTGCAGCTAAAGCTCGATCTATGGGAAACGCAGAGCGCACGGCAAGAGCAGTACATTAAATTTTACGCAACCAGCCAAACCGTTAGGATTTGGTTTGGAATCGCGTTCTCGGAGGGTTTTCTCCCCTTGCTGCCTGACAGTTTTGTGCCCAATCGCTTTCCCCGCAGAGTTCATAGTTTTTCGATCAGTCTTCTACGCGCTTCGCCGTGGCGCGTTCCTACCGCTGTGTATTGGGAGAGATGAACGAGATGGTGGATTCCGCTGCTGGTCTGTTAGTTTCCCTGGCTGCTTTCTGTGGCGGTCTTATTTCCTCCGCAGCATCCGAGTTACACGGCAGGCTATTTATATGGGAGGCTTCACGCTAACGAATGCCTCGCGCTTAAGAGAGGGCGAGAGACATAATTTTTTATTGGTGAGGAGGTCTGCAGACCTGTTGGGATAAAGGCGTTTATAGAGTGGGAGAAGGTGAAGTGGGCAAAGAAAAGTGAACGGCATTGTTTTCACGGTGGTTATTTGTAGAGGGGAGCATTCCTGCCGTTTTTACTGCCCGAGCAATACCGCTTGATAGGCCGAACAGTGTGATTAGGGGAAGATTGTTAGTGTCCACAAGCCTCGGGGGTATTGTTTACGAATTGTGTTGCCATGACGAGAATAACGCATACAAAAGCTGTCAGAACCGCTCTGCTCTAATAATGAGATAAATGATAGATGGGAGATGGAAGGAAAGTAGCCTCACGCGAAATACCGGCACGTTTAAAAAGGACGATAACCCAAGTTTGTCAATTGAAACGCACAAGAGGCGGATTAAGAGAAACGGCCTCCGCCAGCGTTAGAAGTAAATTGACATTTATATACTACATACCCAGTCAGAACTACCTAGAATACACTAAAATATTGATGTAAACTGGCAAGACATGCTCACAGGTTTGCTTTAAGTATATGCCCAGTTATATCAGTGCTGTTCTATCGGTTTTCTAATCAAATATATGTTAGCGGTAGTTGCAATGATAGTATCTGTACTATGTATGTACCCACTCCTGCATGGGCCCGAATAGGGCCTGCAGTATTTGTAAATAAATAAATAAATAATAAAACGTATGAGGAACGCAATGTGTATCCGGAACCTCTTCTTGTTTACCTTATATTGCCTTTTTTAGAAAACATTTTATATGTAAAAATTAGGCGTGCAAGGTAAATCAAAAGAAACACGCAAAATAAGAGTCATAGCGACAATCTAAACCAAAAAGAGAAGGTATACAAAACTTACTTGACCTAAGAAAAACAATGTTTATATTTGTGCAGACGCGCGCGAAAATGAATGAATGAATGAATCAGCGGCTTTATTTACAAATATGCCCGAGGATCTGGCGGGTTATTAGAAATGAGGGAAGGGGAGTCGAAAACGTGCATTAAAATAATATGTGGGCTATTAAACACAAATTGTCCGTTTACAGGCCCTACTAGGGTTGTCAAACCGCTCTACACTGCTTTGTAAAGGTCACTGGCAAGTGAATCAATTCTTATGCGTTAGAGAAGACTATCATCGGAATGCAGGCCCTCCAGGTGCTCCGCATTCGTACGTGGTGGTGGGCAATTGGCTACCAGCTGTTCTCGGCAGCTTTCGAATGTCGGATAAGACCTTATTAGGTGAAACAAGTTCTAGAGGATATTAGCGGCACCGCAGAAATTGCACGTAGGTGCGGATGAAAGGGATGTGCTGCCGTGGTATCATTTGCGAACAATGTCCGGAGTGTAGGCGGCGTCCACGCATGCCATCTTAATAAAGATTTCGCCCTACCGAGAGAGGGATATCGAAGCAGGGAGGAAGCCGGGGGGTAGCTTCTTGGAGCCGCCGTTGACTTTGTTGCCGCAGTTGTCTCTTTTGATACCAGGCTAAAGATGTTGGTAAAGTTTCGTCAGCGGGCGTGGTAGCCAGGGTAGGAGTCGAAAGAAGGCTGTCCCTAACAGCGTTGTGTGCTGGCTGGTTTCCAATCGTTCCAGCAGTGTGACCAGGTCTCCAAGCCAGGCGAATAATAATGCCTTGTACGTGCAAGCATTTAATTGTGCTCATAATGGGGTTGGT